>NW_028270145.1:46050744-46360411 GCF_037043375.1 Chiloscyllium plagiosum
CCTGCCAGAAAAACAAGACGTTTGTAAGATATTCTGGCTTTTACCCAGCATATTAGTCACTGAACACCTTTGGGAAGAAATCTGGCAAGTCGACAAATAGTAAAAGGTGAAAAAATTGTGCATAACTTGGTTTCAGGGTGATTACAAATAATAAACACTATAAACGAGCAAAGTATATTTTTAACCAAAATGAGAAGATACATTTTCACTATCAGCAACATTTTTGCATTCCTTTTCTTTTGGCAAGGAATAACATTTCAACTATTTCCCAGAGAGTGTATTATCTGGCTCCTGATGATGTTTCCATGGTACTGCCACTGAGATGCCCATCAGTCTGGTGCCAAGCATACAGCAAAGCACCAGGTGTGCATCTGGGAGCGTGACAAGGGTACGCTAAAGACTTCCACTGATGAATAATCTTTCTTCTGCCCTACACAAAAATTATTTGGCATAGCACAAAGTCAGACACTCATGCAAAGTACTGGCACTGAAAATAATAAAAGTAAATGTGTTTTAATAATTTACTAAATTCAAAACTACATGGAACAGCAAAATCATTTAAAGCGCTGTGATCATAGAGTTATTACATTATATATATCTTTTACATTTTTTAAACTATGACAACTAGCACTGTTTTCATCTATCTCAGCACTACATACTTACCACTTCCTAAAAAAAAATCTAAATTCAAAGCATTAACTAGGCCTCTTTGTAACGTCTTCAAGGATTAGGAATGTCTGACATAATCAGAGAGAAGAAAATATCAGCTTCATACACATTTGAATTTAAGAAATAAATCACAGCCTAAATTCTATCTTTGCGGCATGACGTTTTCGGGACATATTTCCCATTTATGAAGTAAATGTAGTGTAACCTGAACATGCCTGTTAAAAGACTGGGTGTCGAGTCATTCTGTACATTCCACATCAACTTGACCATACTGGGCGAATGACACTTTTGCTGAAGAATGAAGCTGGTGATATGGTTGGAATTTTCAGTCAGCAGTGACACGAGGTCCTCACTGCTGAAATTACAGAAAGCTGTCGACAAAAGATCCAGTGACCCCTGCAGTGTGGATTCCTGTGTTTCTGACATGAATCTAATTCTGGCACCAACAAAATGGCATCTCTAGCATATAGTAAAAGTGATGCCATCAAGCAGGTTTTAAAAAAACCAATCACATTGATGGGTACATACAATCAGCAAATCAGGCAATAAAATCCACTGATCATTTTTCACATTTAATCATTCCACAGAGAGTGAAATAAAGATTAGCACATGCACTCAGGTAGCTAAAGCATTTAATATTTTCAAAGTTGGAAGAATTTTTATCTTGAGGGAAAAATTTATATTCTCTAAGTATAAAATTCTTTTTCAAAACTAGAGACTCTGTTCAACAATACTACTTAGAGTCATAGAGCAATGCAGCATAGAAACAGACCCTTTGGTCCAATTCATCCATGCCAACCCTTATCCTAAATTAATCTAGTCCCATTTGCCAGCATTTGGCCCAAATCCCTCTAAACTCTTCCTATTCATATACCCATCCAGATGCTTTTTAAATGTTATAATTGTACCAGCCTCCACCACTTCCTCTGGCAGCTCATTCCATACACGCACCAGCTTTTTTTGAAAAGTTGCCCCTTAGGTCTCTTTTAAATTTTTCCCCTCTCAGCCTAAACCTATGCCCGCTAGTTCTGAATTTCCCCCACCCCAGAGAAAAGACCTTGCCTATTTACCGTATCCAGGCCCCTCATGATTATATAAACCTCTATAAGATACCCCTCAGCCTCCAATGCTCCAGGGAAAACAGTCCCAGCCTATTCAGCCTATCCAACCCTCAAACTCTCCAACCATGGCAACATCCTTGTAAATCTTTTCTGAAACCTTTCAAGTTTCACAACATCCTTCCTATAGCAGGGAGACCAGAATTGCATGTAGTATTCCAAAAATGGACTAACCAATGTCCTGTACAGCCGCAACATGACTCTTCTCAACTCCTATACTCAATGCGCTGTCCAATAAAGTATACCAAATGTCTTCTTCACTATCCTGTCTACCTGTGACTCTACTTTCAAGGAATTATGAACCTGCACTCTAAGGTCTCTTTACTCAGCAACACTCCCAAGGACCTTACCAATAAGTTCATCCCTGATTTGCCTTTCCAAAATGCAGCCCCTCATATTTATCCAAATTAAACTCCATCTGCCACTCCTTGACCATTGGCCCATCTGATCAAGATCCTGTACTACTCTGAGGTAACCTTCTTCACTGTCTACTACAGCTCTAACGTTGGTGTCATCTGCAAACTTCTGAACCATACCTCCTATGTTCACATCCAAATCATTTATATAAATGACAAAAAGCAGTGAACCCAGCACGATCTTTGTAGCATACCACTGGTCAGAGGCCTCCAGTCTGAAAAGCAACCCTCCACCACCACCCTCTGTCTTCTACCCTCTTTAGTATGCCACTAAAAACTCAACAGACTCACTTAACAAGATTCAACTTGTGTGATTTTTGTTTTAAAACTGTTTGAAAATCTCACAGGCGCAAGTTAAGTTCAATTCAGCAATACCTAAAGATTCCCATCTGCGGGGATGTTCACAGTGCATCCTTTTAAATAACTGCAAATCTCAGATGGAACCTCTTTGATTTCTATGTTTAATGTGCATGTGTGAACACCAGAGATTGTTGTCAGTTTCATAGCTCTAATGATGAGCACCAACAGTTTTTCCCCACAACCATAATAACCCCACAACCAACTATCAGAGTGAACAGAACCTTTGATACTTCTGTCAGCCAGGGCTCCCTGATTGGACCAGATTAACAGTCCCAATCAGGGATCTCATATTCTATGAGGGCCATCTGGCTGACCTCGTTATAATCACGATATCCCTCTCCCTCTGAGTCCCATGGGTCCAGTTCCTCCCGCTCAGCCTCGGATCTGGGCAACATGTACCAGACCGTAGCCTACCTCTTGTGTCCTCTTCTTCAGGTGGTAAAGATGTCAAGGCTGTGACATCCACTGTCCATCTCAGACTTTGAGGTTTCTTTGATGTTAGTTGGGAGGGGGAGAACCCATAGGTTTTAATAATCTTTCCAGCTGTTCTGACGGGCCAGGTATGTTTTACTCCTGCCATTTGTGAGTTTGCAACTTTCAAGTGATGCATGTGCTTGTTCAGGACTGATTCTCCTACTCGAACTGTGTTCATCACAGGACCTCACCTCACAACGACCATGCCTCTTACCCAAGCAGGGCCATCTCTGTGGTTTCAGCACCGAACTTCATCCCTGAAGTATACTGTCTCTCTCTCACTTACAATAGTCTGTGTCTGATGGAAAAATCAGATTTAACCTGGTGCAGAGTCTTCTCCCCATTAGCAACTCTGCTGCAGCTTTCTGTGTAGTTGTATTAAAGTTGGACCAATAATCAAATGGGAACTGGGACAGTTTGGTATCAAGTGAGGTACTAGGCTGTTTCTTTAAAACTGTCTTCAAAGTTTGGACTGCTTTTTCCACCAGACCATTGATGATGGATGGTATGGAGCTGTCCTTATCTGCCAAATGCCATTCGACTTTAGGAAATAGTCAAACTCCCTGTCGGTACATGATGGTCCATTGTCTGTGACCAATACTTCTGAGAGCCTGTGCATTGCAAAAGATGCTTGCAGCCTTTCTATCGTCATGCCAGTGTTTGACGATAGTGGCATATGCAAACACTTTGAGTGGGCATCCACAATGACTAAGGACGTCGAGTCCATTAAAAGGGCCAGCACAGTCGTAACCAAGTCCAAGATTTACCTGGCCATTCCTATGTATGTTGGGGTGCTGCTGGCGGTGATTTTTATCTTTGTTGGCACTCTGAACACTGCCTCACCAACGCAGTTATGTCTGCATCCAATCCTGGCCACCAGACATAACATCTCACCAACATCTTCATTTTGGAAACCCCTAGATGACTCTGGTGGAGTTCAGCCAGTCCCTGTTGGTGACCTTCACTCTTGCTCCCCATAGTAAAATGCTGACCTCTGGTGATCTGGTCTAGCCGGGTCCAGAAAGATTTCAATTCTTGTGGTGTTGGAGCTTCTGTTTCTTCATCACTACAAGCTCTTTTAGTTTTGTCAATCCAGAAATCACATGTGTCCACAATCTGATAATGTCAGCAGTACCTGGAAGGGTGTCCAGAAAGTTTAAAACCAGAATGGACCCTTCCAGTGGCGGTACCATTGACAGTGCATCTGCCAGTGGCAGGTGGCTCAATGCATCCACATTTGCTACTTGGCCTCCTGTACTCATTCCTGATGAAGGGCTTATGCCCGAAGCCCGAAACCCGAATCCCCTGCTCCCCGGATGCTGCCTGATCTGCTGTGCTTTTCCAGCACCACACTTTTTGACGCCCAGACAATTTTCTAACTTGTAATTGTACACACTTAGTATTATAGCCCACAGGTGAATTTGACCTGAAGCTATAAGTGGCATGGTCTTGTCCTCTTTAAGTAGCTCAAGCAAGGGATTGTGTGTTACTATTCCAAATTTACATCTGTAAAGATACTGATGGAACTTTCGTCCACACCGACCTGCCGAAGCGCAACCCACCCAGACTCCTATATTTACCCCTTCAACTAACACTACGGGCAATTTAGTATGGCCAATTCACCTGGCTGCACATCTTTGAACTGTGGGAGGAAACCGGAGCACCTGGAGGAAACCCACACAGACACAGGGAGTATGTGAAAACTCCACACAGTCAGTCACCTGAGGCAGGAATTGAACCGGGGTCTCTGGCATTGTGAGGCAGCAGTGCTAACCACTGTGCCACCCACAAATCTTGTATGTTTGAATCAAGTCACCCTCTAAGCTCCAGCAGATACAGGCCTAGCCTGCCCAACTTTTCTTCATAAGGCAACACACCCATTCCAAGCATTAGGCTAATAAACCATCTCTGAACTGCTTCCAAAACATTCACATAATACCTTTAATAAGGAGATCAAAACTGTATATACTACTCCAGACATAGTTTCACCAGTGCCCTGTATAATTTATGCAGAATCTCTCTACTTTTGTATTAAAATTCCCTTGCAATAAATAACAACAATCTACTAGCTATCCTAATTACTTGCTGTATCTGACTACTCATCTTTTGCGAATCATGCACTATGATACTCAGATCTATGTACACCTCAGAGCTTTACAGTCTCTCACCATTTAGATAACATTTCATCTATACCCATACGGACAAAATGCATAGTTTCACACTTCCTCCATTATCATTCATCCCTCTGCCAGATTTTCGATCACTTGTTTAAGTCTATCTCTTGGTAGCTTATTAATTTATTTACTTACTTACTTATTTCCTCCAGTAAGCCTTCTTCAGAAGAAGAGTCTGAAGCAAGGTCACTGGAATCCAAACATTTGCACAGTTGGCTGGACAGCTGGTTTACAATGCAGGGTGCTGCTAACAGAACCAGTTCAATTCCCAGACCAGCTGAGGTTACCATGAAGGATTCTCCCTGTAATCTCTTCTGAGGTATGGTGACCTTCAGGGTAAATCCTCCACCAGTTATCACACTCTCCAATGAAAGAGCAGCCCTATTGTCTGGTAAGACTTTAGCAACTCTTCCTTATATGTCTAAGTCAATTCAGTTTCTAGTCAATGGGAAACCCAAGGAGGTTAATAGTGAGGGGATTCAGTGATGGTGGCATCAAAGAATATCAAGGGATAGCAGTTGGATTGTCCCTTATTGAAAACAGCCATTGCCTAGCATTTGAGTTGTTATGAAGTTGAAGGCGTGTACTGTCCCTTTAAGAGAGTGTGAATGCTGTTCTGAACTGAGAGATTAAAAGCATCTGCGTATATAACAAGATGGCAGTCCCAGAGTATTCTGTAAAATTGAAAATATGTAACATTTGGCTGTGAAATGTTTTCCTGAGTTGGTTGCGGTTTTGACAACAATTCAAACTTAACCATTTTAAATTATGCTCCAGGATAGTAAAACCCAATCGAGTTTAAATTTATTGTTTTGCCAACATCGAACCAATGAGACAATCTGATGTTGAGAGGGTTATAAAATGCGGACCTTTTGAAAACTGGTCAGAGAGAGAACTGCCATTGAGACAAATGCCTGGAGATCTAACATCTTGCTCTCCAAGAAGTTAGGAAACACTCTATCAAAAGGAACCTTTTCATGTGAAACATACTCACAGTAAAAAGACAATGTCCCAGAGAGATCCTCAGCAAGAAGAAGACTGACTGACACAGAAGATGACAGTCGCTGTGTTGCCTTGAAATTAAGTTGATGTAATTTTAATAAGTGTCTTATGGAACAGCATATTGTTATAGAGTTGGAGGCAGATAATAAGCAGTTAGGAGAAAGTGGGTCTTAGAATTGTGACCAATTGTTTAATGTTTGTTTTTAGAGTTAAAAAATGTTATTTTCTTTAAATAGTGGAATTTGTGAGTTCTCTGTCACATACTTTAACAGATTATGAGGTAAGGTGAGCTTTTTTGGGTGTTTGGATTTAATTAACAGAGGGGTTCACCTCTGTGTTATAACAGTGTGGTGTATATATTACTTATCACTTGTCAGCATAAGTCTAGAGATTGTCCAGGTCTTGTTGTATTTGAACACAGACTGCTTCGGTATCTGAAGAATCACGAATGGTGATGAATATTGTTCGCCGATGATTGCACATTATCAATCCTGACCTTATGATGGAGGTAGGTCATTGATGAAGCAGCTGAAGATAGTTGGACCTAGAATCCTAGCCTGAGAAACTCCTACAGAGATGGCCTGGAGCTGAGATGACTGACTTCCATTCACCAAAATCATCTTCCTATGTGCCAGATATGACTCCAACCAACGGAGAGTTTTGCCTCCTGTTATCCACTGATGCCAGATTTGTTAGGGCTTCTTGATGCTACACTCTGTCAATTGTGGCCATGATCTCAAGGGCTGATACTCTCACTTCACCTCACCTCTGGAACTCAACTCTTTTGTCCATACTTGAACCAAGGCTGTCATAAGGTCAGGAACAGACTGATCGTCAGCTGGAACCCAACTAGGTGTCACTGAGCAGGTTATTGCTGAGCAGGTGCTGCTTGATTGCACTGTTGATGACACCTTCCATCACTTTACCGTTTGGTTTCTAATGAAGCCTGAATGCAAATCTGTTTAAATCATCCTTTCCCATCTCCTTAATATTCATTATCCGTGGCCAAATAGCTCAATTGAGGGGACCAAAGTTCCCTTTGTTAATGTTTTCCTTTTAAAAAATCTATAGAAACTCTTACCATCTGATTTGTATTTTTGACTGAATGGGCCATCACTCAAAAAAAGGGAAAGGAAAATGCCATTGAGTCCATCAAAAACGGTTCTAGCCTTGAAATTAGATTGTGCTGCATTCTGCCAAATCTTGTGTAATTGCATCTAGGGAGTGGTAGAACTAAATTGCCCATTATCAGCATTTGAGATGATTAGGGTCATCACGTTCCATAGCACCTGCAGCAGCTCCTGTTGAGGCATTTTCTTCTAATACAATTTTAGATGATATACTGTTTTAATTAGACAAAGCACTGGGAAATTAGCAAACGATGCCAACAAAGAACTACAAAGATGAACAAATAAATATTCAATGATATGAATAGTTGAACTGACTTCTGTGTACTTGATCCTAGTTTGTTTTGCAACATACAAATCATTTCAATTATTCTCAAAGTATTAGTCAGCACAACAAAACTGATTTCTTTTTCAGACAAGTTGAACTAAGCCTCTTGTGTGTTTTTCACACTTATACTTTCCCTCACACTTTTAATTGCTTTATCTGGTTTTGTTTATGAATTTTCTTGTTGCCCTCTTTTCTATAACCAACCCAAAATGGTTAACTTATGTTGTATGAGTTATGCATAACAGATACTAGACTGTCAGTTTCAAACTATTACTTTCACTTTATATCAAATTGTCATAAAGTAACTTCCAAAGTGACCATATCATGATAACCAATAATGGTGAGGATGGCAATGTGGGGATAATGAACAGTAAGAGAGAAGCAGGAGTTCAGAAAGGCAAATAAGCTTTGTAAAATACAGCAGCTTGTGGGAAGATATTTAAAAGGCTATAAAGAAATTGAACAGAAACAAAAAAAATTAGGATATGGAAAGATAAAAAAGAGAAAATTGCTAAACCATGGGAATCCAAACTGAAATGGGTGTAAAATAAAGCACAAGCCATAAGAAACAACAGCTTAGATATAAAATTAATTAAAATACCATATCATAACAGACCAACATGGTTAAAATATTGTTGTTGCTTGATTGGGATTCACAATGAAATATTCCTACTTTTAAATTTCACGAACATAGTGGATGAGGGAAGAGGGATATTGATGATAGCTATTAGCTTTACATAAAAATAAAATACAGTGCCACTATATTAGGATTTTACAGGAGAGTTGGTGCAAACAGGATCCTATCAGATTCAAGTTAGGAACTAAAAGGTAGTGCTATCTTAGTGGGATACATTATTTACCACAAACCAATTAAAGGAGGAAAAAAATTGTAGTTAAATTTAAAAGGCATATTATATTTAGAAATTAGATTATAGCAAGTTTTATTTCAAAATGAAGGAAATGCAGTGAGAAAGCTTTGCATTCTGTTTGAAAATGTTTTCACAGTTAATACGTTGACATTCTAAAATGCTCGAAAGCTCTGCTTAATCTGGCTATGGAAATTAAACAGTGCAAGTTGACAATTTAAAAATCAGGGAACACTTGGAAAAAAAGCCATATTATAATTAGGTACAGTGTAAGAGAAAATGAAAAAAGTAGAAGACAAGTACATGTAACTGGAAAAAGATAAGTGAGATTGAAATAAAGAAGAACCTTGACTAGATTAAACAATCATTTTCCTCAAGAGATAAAAGCTTGGTCAGCAATTAGTAATATTCAATTATGAGATGGAAAGGGTGCAATTTATGAACAAAAATACTAGTTAGGAGCAGAAGGCAACTATTTGACCTCAAGTCTCCTTTCCTGTATATCCCCTATATCGTTTTATTCCTTTGTCAATCAAAATCTATCTAACTTAAGCCTTAAAAATTCTGAATGACACATCCTCTACTGCTCCCTGGAAGAGAATACCATGAACTACCAACTCTCAGAGAAGAAAATTTCTTACCTCCATCGTATAAAGGAGATCACATTTTTAAACTGTGATCTTAATTTTCATCTCTCTTAAAATGAGTCACCTTTTCACCATCCACCTTTTAAGATCCTTCAGGATCTTCAATATAGTCTCATTTCATTCTTCTAAACTCCAATGAATACAAGCACAAGCTATACAATTTTTTTTTCTTCCCCTGCTAAGAAATCAGCTACTTCCTTCTGCTTTAGGCTCTGCCAGCGCCACAGATGAATATTTATCTGCACCAACATTTATGTAGATAGCACCAACTCACATCTATTGAGATGGTAGGTGATGCGATGGTTAATATTTCACAAGGGTCTGAATTAAGGGTGTACTTATAAATATTAACCTGGATTGAAAACTATGTGAGCAAAACACAAAATTGGTGTGCGAACGGAAAGTAAAATGGCAAACTGGAACAAGGAAAGATACCAAAAGGAGCACTAAGTTAACAGATGGGCAGATCAGGTGATTCAAATGTTCAAGGTACAAAAATCTGAAGTAATACATTTTGCAAGATTAGGAAAAGGAATCCTACTGTAAAAGACTTATTTGTGGAATAGATGGATTTAGGTATATGGATACACATAGTGCAGGAAATTACTTTTATATTACATGAAACTGCCGGCAAAGTACTTGGGTTGTTTGGAAGATGCCATAATTTGCATGCAGAAATTAAAACTAATCTGTTTAAATAGAAACATCCAAGGAATATGCTTTGCAAATTAGTAAACATGTTTTCCACTTTATTAAGCTGAGGCAAAACCATCCTTGTAATGAATCTCTGTGCACACAATCTAATTCTGCCCGGTTATGTTGATACCATAGCATATGGAACAGAAAGATTTTTTATTTAAGAAACACTGGTTAAAAATAAGGCCAATAGTGAAGGACACACCCAAGTTTGAAAAGATTGAAGTAGCAAATTATGAATTAGTAATCAAATTCTGTGAAAAAGCTTATTTAAAAGCAACTCCATGCTTGGTTTCATTATGTATTTACTTGGGCCAATTTTAACTGTCTGATATCAACATTCATAGGATTGAAATGGGTTCAAACTGAGTCATTTGACATATTGCCAACTTAATGCCAACAGTTCAGTTTCAGGGAATAGGTCCCTTAATTATGCAATTTTGTGTCTTTAGATGAAGTGCAGAGCCCAATTGCAATTTTAAGGAATCACAAGTAGAGTTTGTACCATGTGTGAAGTAATTCAATTGGCTTCACAAAATTCCTAACGGCACTTTGCCTTCATTCCTGCCTTAGAATTAAATATGGATATGTTTTGTAGAGGAAAAGGACAAAAATAATTTCCTGTATATTTTAATCCAGAAACTAGTCTTATACCTACAGTTTGCAGGTTCCATTTAAATGAAGCAAGGCCCTAAAAAGGTTTTGGTTTCTTCACAAATGGGTATTTCACTGCAATGGAGATGAAATCAACTCAATTTACTTCCGAGGATGTGAAAGATTTGTTTCTCACTCTACAGTTGGTACATATGCTTAAATATCAGCTAGCCTTAAGGGAAATAGAAAATGTGATTTCACCATCTTTCAAGAGACATTGATGAGGATTTTCTGGAGTTTTGTTATGCTAGTCTTTGCTGCAACAATTCTGGTGCATGATTCATTCTATCAGCTCCTTGCCAATGCTATGATTATCGTGAAAGTGGCATCACAGGTAGACAGGGTTGGGGATAAGGCAATTGGCATGTTTGCCTTCATTGGTCAGAGCACTGAGTATAGGAATTGTGACGACATGTTGCTGCTGTACAAAACATTGGTGAGGCCACCTTTGTCTAAGGTGATGTTCAATATTAATAGATCATCCAGACATTAGCAGATATGTTCAAATAGGTAATGGTAACAAGAGGATGATACTTATCATTATGACTATGGTCGCAACACTGATTGCAATTCATTACTTTCAGCATCAGGAAACGTTAGCAGAAGATTGTTCAAAGCTTAAACTTTCCGATGGCACCACTGTGGGTACAGCATGCTGCAATTGATTCAGCCCTCTCTCACAGAAACTGATTATGATTTCACAGAAATCTGTCTTCACCAGTAAATGATTGACCTATTTCCACTGCTGGACAAATCTAAAGCCTACATGTGGCTGATAGTTTTCTACTTCAAGTTGCCAAGCTTCTGTCTAACACCAACAAAACTTTTAATTGAGAGAACACCTCAAAATTTATAAATCAAATTCCATGGCACTTGAAACAAAACTTTTGTTTCCTTGAAACAAAACAAGAACTTCCAAAGAAGGGTCACTGGACCCAAAACGTTAACTCTGATTTCTCTCCACAGATGCTGCCAGACTTGTTGAGTTTCCCCAGCATTTTATGTTTTTGTTTCAGATTTCCAGCATCCACACTTGTTTCTTTTTTGTTCCATGGCATTTTTATATGGTATTAAATGGTAAAATTAAAAACAATTTTATGGAAAGGATGACCAAACGTTTGGAGAGTTGTATTTTAAAGGGCACTTTAAAGGAGGCAGGGAGGTAGAAAGGCAGAAGAGTCTATGAAATGGAATTCTAGTGCAGGGAACCTCAACAGCAATAAGGCACAGCAGCCCACTGTTGGGTGAAAGGGTCAGATGAACAATAAGACAAACCAGGGCAGCACTTACACTGCTAATGGTAGGGCTCTAGGGAGTGTTGTCAAACAGAAAGATCCAGGGGTGTAGGTTCAAAATTCCTTGAAAGTGGCATCACAGGTAGACAGGGTTGGGGAAAAGGCAACTGGCATGTTTGCCTTCATTGGTCAGAGCACTGAGTATAGGAATTGTGACGACATGTTGCTGCTGTATAAAACATTGGTGAGGCCACTTTTGGAGTATTACATACAATTCTGGTCAGCCTGCTATAGGAAGAATGTTATTACATTGGAAAGGATGCAGCAAATATTTACAAGGATGTTAGCTAGACTTGAAGGTTTGAGTTATAAGGAGACGCTAGATAGACTGAGACTTTTTTATCCTGGAACATAGGAGGCCGAGGGGTGACTTTACAGAGGTTTATAAAATCATGAAAGGCATAAATAAGGAGAATTGCCAAGATTAGGGGAGTCCAACACACTGCTGCCTCACAGCGCCAGAGACCCGGGTTCAATTCCCGCCTCAGGTGACTGACTGTGTGGAGTTTGCACATTCTCCCCTTGTCTGCGTGGGTTTCACCCGGGTGCTCCGGTTTCCTCCCACAGTCCAAAGATGTGCAGGGTCAGGTGAATTGGCCATGCTAAATTGCCCGTAGTGTTAGATAAGGGGTAAATGTAGGGGTCTGGGTGGGTTTCACTTCGGCGGGTCAGTGTGGACTTGTTGGGCGGAAGGGCCTGTTTCCACACTGTAATGTAATCTAATCTAACTAGAGGGCATAGTTTTAAGGTGAGAGGGGAAAGATTTAAAAGGGATCCGAGAAGCAACCTTTTCACACAGAGGGTGATGCATATATGGAATGAGCTGCCAAAAGAAGCGGTAGAGGTGAGTACAATTACAACATTTAAAAGGCATTTGGACAGATACATGACTAGGAAAGATTTAGAGGGATACAGGTCAAATGCAAACAAATGGGACTGGTTCAGTTTAGTGAGCCTGGTCAGCTTGGAGGAGTTGAACCAAAGGGTCTGCTTCCAAACTGCATGACTGTCTGACTTTATTAACCATAGGGCGGGATGTAGATTGTAGGGCCGGAGCAGGCTTGACTGACAGCAAATCCATGAAGGCAATTAAATAAGGATGGAAATGGTACATTTGAGATGCTTGGGAGCAGGGAGCCAATGTAGGCAGTTGAGGTAGGTGTGGAATTTGAGTGGGAATTAATATCAAATGGCAGAGTTTGGGTGATACAAATTTTATTACAGTAGAAAATAGGAGCATGGAAATTCAAGTATAAAGACAAAAAAATTTTAAAACGTTTGAGCAGATCTTGATACTGACAGAAGAAGGAACCACTCTGACGGTGAAAATAAATGACTTTTGTGGCAAAGCTTTTGGGTTAATTGGTTAGAACGTCAAGAGTACGAACAGTCTGGTTTAGTCTAAGACAATGAGATAGAGAATAAATCAACTACAAGAATTGCGAAAGGAACTAAAAACAATAGCTTCAGTTTTCCCCCAGTGTTTATTAAAAAAATTTCAGTGGGCTTTGGGTTAGTGTGCAAAGGCGAAAGGAAGGGGAAGAGGCAACTGAACTTATCGTCCAGACACATGACTGGATTTCTATTTCTTGAACACTTGACTAAAGCTGTTTCATTTGTGAAAGATGAAGACAAAATTAGATAGCAACATGGTAGGGATAAGATCTTTGGAGACTCATCTTGCCTTAGCTATTTCTCAAGCTTAGCTGGTTAGCAGGGTTGAAACAGGACAGAATGGAAATTGATAACCAACAGATGACCAGCTACAGCATCACTAATTAAACATCAAGTCACAAAATGTAGGAAAGTCTAGCTGAGGCAGAATATCTGAAATAATTACTGAGAACATCATTTCTTTAACATGTTTTACCAAGTATGTATTTAAAACAAAAAATTCATATTAAAAAGAACAACACATAACTGTAGAATGTACATCACCCACCCTGTTAGCAGCAGTTTTCCAGAAACCTGGAGGTTAGCAGAACAATTTTCAAATGCACAATATCGCTCAAAATAGGTCTGTTCAAAAAAGAATGTAAGAGTAAATGTACAATATGTAAAATGAAACAATAAATACAAATAAAGCTTATCATGATAATGTATAATTCAAAGCTCTGTGTAATCATATCTGAGACCATATAACACAGCTGAAATTTACAGAAAAGGTACAAATCCTCATTATCGCCACTTTATAGGTGATGGTTGTATTGTGGTCCTGATCTCAATTTCACAGATTTGGAGGTGAAAAACAGGAGAGTGAGCACAAGCCAGCAACACCTTACAATAGTGTTGGGGAGGCAAAAATAATAATCTGGCTCTATTGACAACAAATTCAGATAAATTAACTTAACTCTTCATGGGCTACTGGATGTTTCTTTAAGCATCACTGGCTGCTACAGTTCAAATGTTACATGCTCTGCACATCTGTTGTCAAATATAGCATGGATCCTGAAATGGACATTAAAAGTATTGTAACTCGGGAACTGTGGTCAAAAAACTGGTATCTAGTGTACTTTTGGAGGGAGAAGGTCAGATGGAGGATAACATGACTAACGATCAGTCCTGTTAACCCTGAACTACACTCAGCTATCAATGCAGCACATACCAATTTCTACCCCAAAGTCTTTAGTTGTATCACTGGATGGATAAAAAATATAATTAAATGCAAACCTTATTTTTGACTTCATTTGTTTGGTTTCCTTTTTTCTGCAAAACAGGTTGGAGTGGTCGGAAAGCATCTGTCGATTCATTCTTAGTAATATGTTTTTCCAGGAAATATGATACTTCAAAGTAAACTGGTGTCAAAATATCCCTGACCTCCCTCTTTTAAAAGAAAAAGAAACATAATTCAGTGAATAACACATTATCAATGTGCACATATCTTTAAATTATACCATTGCAATAGCAAGCTCAACCAACTAATCAAAATTCATAGAATCCATATGCATAATATGGATTCCGTGAATCTTGAATAGAATCCCTATAGTGTGGAAACAGGCCCTTCAGCCTAAAAAGTCCACACCAACCTTCCAAAGAGTATCCCACCCAAACCCTTTTCCCTACATTTTACCCCTGACTAATGCACCTAACCTACACATCCCTAAACACTTTAGGCAATTTAGCATGGCCAATTCACCTAACCTGCACATGTTTAGACTGTGGGAGGAAACCGGAGTACCCGGAGGAAACCCACACAGACACAGGGAGAATGTGCAAACTCCACACAGACAGTCACCTGAGGCTGGAATTGAACCCAGGTCCCGAGCGCTGTGAGGCAGCAGTGCTAACCACTGAGCCACTGCACCACCCCACCACTGTCGAGAGTAGATGCTGTAATATTGGTTTTAGCCTGCTTAAGAATGCAAGGCTAATAAAAAGACCACTAAAGGGGAAATAGGGTCACAAGATTTCTCAGGGCTGGTTCAGATTGATTGCCAAAACATATCAGAGGTTTTCAATGGTCTCTTTACATTAGTCTTTACTTCTCTGGACAGTTCAAACTTATATTGATAAGATGAAAGAAAACGAAAATCTATTTCTTCAGCAAGCCAAAATTAGAGGCATAAATTTACCACCAAAAATATTAGAAATGTTTAAGCTATTCTTTATTATGTACAAGTCATTGGTAGAATTGACTTATTAGAAATAAATGTCTAAAATTAACCTCAAAAAGATAGCTGCTGATGAAGGTGCGTTTGGCTTGAAATAATCAGAGAAGACTGACAGCCTGAAAATTACATCCATGGGGCAGATCCTTACTACCAGGTGGTGGTGATGGTGAGTGGGGCAGAGGATGGTGCATGGCATTAGTGAATAGTGAACCTGCAGCCTGAGATGATGAGGGGAGTTTTAATCCTAAGAATGAGAGGTGGTGATGATGTAGGTGATTAAAACAAGTAGATTTGAAATCACGGCTACAATCCAATTCCAACGTTCAGCTTTTAACAAAGGTATGATTAAAATTCTGCAAATAACCAGTTCCTGAAGTTGATACCTTAATTAGTGTGAAAAGGTGGGTACTTGTGCTTCAAATAATATTCTCAGAAAGATATTTTTAAAACTTAAAAGTCTCCAGTATAGGCTTCCTGGGGATTAAGCAACTGGTTAGTAAAACAGAGACAAGACTGAGCAGCAGTTTGGGGGAGACATAAACTTATCATTACCCATCTGAGTAAAATCTCACTAACAGCAGCTTGTTTCATTAGTCTCTGACAAAGGATTGGCAAAGAGCTTTTGAGAGAATGCAGATTTTTCTAAACTCTGCTGATTTTAAAATTGGTATATTTAGAGTGAAAGGTCCATTGATCACGTATTACAATATACCAGATACTGTACACAGCTTGTGTACAGGATCGAGATGCATAGACAGAGAACACGATGTAAAATCTTAGGAGAAGAACTCCGGGGTTGCAAAGGTTCAACTTCATTGGTCTCTGAGATAGCAGTGCTTCAGAGCAATCACTCGTTAACCTCATCCCTCACTGGCCTCTCCGACTGCAGTGCTTCAGCACCTTGATGGCAGTTGATAACCTAGTGGTATTTCTGCTAGACTATTGACCCAGATATCCCAGTGATGTTCTGGGGACCTGCATTTGATTCCTGCCATGGCAGATGGTAACATTTGCATTCAATGAATGAATTTTAAAAGAAAAAACTTTCAGAGGCTGAGGTTGATATGTCAGATGTTAGCAGTTATCTATATTCTCCCACAGAAAGACCTATTCCTTTCACTGACCTGGAGGCCATGCATTAGCACTGGCTATAAAAATCACCATGGACCTCAATATTAGTTCTTTCTGACTCACTACATAGGATATATGAAGTGTCACAGATTCCTGCAAATAAATGCATATGCCAAATGATAGATGGTTGGGGATAGGTCTGGGACATCCCCTATGGTCACAACAGGCAGAACCAGGGAACATTTGGATTTGGAATTTTATTTGAGTTTCTACATCTACACAATGCCAGTCTGATGACAGTCTTAAGGTTTAGACACTGATGAAATAAGTAGGAGAAAGTGAGGATTCCAGATGCTGGAGTTCAGAGTCAAGAGTGTGGTGCTGGAAAAGCACAGCAGGTCAGGCAGCATCCAAGAAGCAGGATAATTGACCTTTTGTTCCTGATGAAGGGCTTTTGCCTGAAACGTTGCTTCTCCTGCTCCTTGGATGCTGCCTGAGCTGCTGTGCTTTTCTAGCACTACTCTCTCAACACTGTTGAAATGAAGTCAGCATACATGTTTCAGAGATATTTGTAATTCAGTCACCAGCTATTGGTGAATGCCCTGTCTCTCCATCTCTGATGGAGAACAATTCTGATTTCTCCATTTATTTCCATCACAATGTCAGTGATCTGGACAGTTTGTTACAGCCTCCAACCAGACCATTTCCTCTTCCTTACATTTTGCATCTTCTTTCCTATAAAGCATTTGGTATGCTTTCCATCATAGGTCAAAGCACTGAGTACAGGATTTGGCAGGTAATGCTGCAGCTGTACAGGACAGTGGTTAGGCCACTTTTGGAGTATTGTGAGCAATTCTGGTCTCCTTCCTACCAAAAGGATGTTGTGAAACTTGAAAGGTTCAGAAAAGATATACAAGGATGTTGTCAGGGTTGGAAAGTTTGCTCTATAGGGAGAGGTTGAATAGGCTGGGGCTGTCTTTCCTGGAGCGTCAGAGGCTGAGGAGTGACCTTATAGACATTTATAAAATGAGGGTGTGGATACGATAAATAGACATGGTCTTTTCCCTGTGGTGGGACTGTTCAGAACTAGAGGGCACAGGTTTAGGATGAGAGGGGAAAGATTTAAAAGGGCTCTAAGGTGTAACTTTTTCACGCAGAAGATGGTGTGTGTATGGAATGAGCTGCCAGAGGAAGTGGTGAGGCTGATACAATTGCAACATTTAAAAGGCATCTGGATGGGTATAAAAATAGTAAGGACTTAGAGGGATATTGGCCAAGTAAAGGCAAATGGGACTAATTTAGGATATCCGGTCTGCATGGACCAGTTGGACCAAATGGTCAGTCTGTTTCTGTGCTCTTTGACTCTATGTGGTGAAAGAAATACATGTGTGAGCAAAGAACAGATATTCATCCGATACGTGCAGTGCATTTGATGAGGGTAACGACGAGTCAAATGGAGAACACTGTGTAAGAGCTAGGGAAGATGACAATGGTGAATTTATAACGAAGGAAATGTTGAATGTCAAAGAAAATTAAGGCTGTGCCACTAGAAGTTTAGTGGATGGGAGGTCTGTTGTAATGGAGTGTGCTTGGTAAGCAAAAATAAATGGCTAGTGGACTTCAAGAACGGTTAAGAATTTTCTTTGTCGCTACTATTCATCCATATGAGTGTCACTGCCTAAGCCATCATTTACTGCCTATCTATAATTGCCCAGAAGACAGTTAAGAGTCAACCACATTGCTGTGGGTCTGGAGTCACATGTAGGCCAGACCAGGACATTAGTGAACCAGATTTTTTTTGACAATCAACAGTAGTTTCATGGTCATCATTAAACTCTTAATTGCAGATTTTTATTGAATTCAAATTCCACAATCCTCCAGGGTAGGAATTGAACCCAGTTCCCCAGGTTGTTATTGGAGTTTCTCAATTAAAAGTCTAGCCATAATACCACTAGGCCATCACCTCCCCAAAACCCCTCCACAAAACTGTGCTTGATTATCCAGACTTCTTAGTCTTTAAAATTAGTTCCTGCATTGCATCCAGGATTGGAGGAGAGATTTCCTACTGTTCATTTCCAATTCACTTTCTTGATGAAAGCAGGTGGTTTTTGTCTCCAATGATATGGGTGGGTAAAGGCATTTTGCTCTTGCTCAAACTGTAGCCAGCCACAAATGCAAGAATGTGTTAGTAGTCATAGGTGCTCCTTTGCTCCATGTGCAGCATTCAGCATCAGCACATCCTGACTTCCCCAACTTCTATTTGCATAATGTACCTTTACAATGGAAACAGTGTCATGTTGGTGCACATCATGCTTGCTATGCATCTTGGAGATGTAAAACCCAGAATTCAAAACTGATTACTTTAACGCAGTTTCAATTGCAAATTCTGACCCACTGATGTGACTTCTGGGTTTTGCTCACACGTGTGCTGCCTTTCGATTAATATGAGGGCCACTAATTCTGATACTCCACCTGCTTAAATCAGCTCTATTATGATAGCTTAAGGAGGCAACCGAGAGACGAGAAATAGTTTTGCAGAGCCAGAACTGCAGTGTCACAGGCTGTCACATTAATGGGAAAATCTGATTAAAAACATGACAAAAGAGATGTCTCCAGATGTTGACACAATTAACTTTGAAATCCTCAGAGGAACTGCTGACATAGAACTTCTGAATGGAAATATGACAGGATCTACAAATTTTAATAAGATGTAGTTTTAGAGCCAGAAAATGGGAGTCAATAAATTTTATTGGGAAAGTAGGTAAAAAGGTATCAGTCAGTAAGTAGAATGTGACATTGACACATAGGTGGATTTGATTGAGAAAGGACTGCCATCTCCTGTGATGTTTGCCCAGTTAAACAACAAATTAACATTTAATATCTAGATGAAGAATGGCCATGTTGGCAATGTATCAGAAAGCTACCATCGCCCATGGAATTGCACAACCTCATAAATCAAACAAAAATTAGGAATATGGTGAAACAATGTCACTACTCACATCTGTTCCAACACACCAGTTTCATTATGGAATTGGAAGAAACTACAATAATTAATGCAGAATGTTGTATTTTTTCATAGTCCAGTGGTACATGTGAAAAAACAGTATATTCAGTGCTAAGTTGAGAGCCAAGTTCAAGGGGGAAAATAAAATACAGCCAAACAGTAGAAGCTGCATGCCCTAAGCATCATAACACATCCTGACTAGCCTATCGTATATTTCCAAAACTTTTCTTCCAGGTTTGAAAAATCTGCAAGTTCACCCTTTAAGGTGTACTGCCATGAAGTTTACAATTCCATTCCTGGTCTATGACAAATTATTTAGTGACAGCTAACACAGAGGCGACTAAATGCAAAAAGCCTCAATAGCCTCTGTTAGGAAGAATAATCTTAGCTGGAATCACTGCTCTCAGTTCCTATCCTGCAAGGTGTATATCAGAGAAATACAGATTCAGAAACAGGTACAATGCCCCCCTCAGCTAACTAGCTCTTCAATATTGACTGTTCAGGCTCATATACATAGAATGTCCATTTGAGTAAGATTGTGATGAAAGTAGCTGGTAGCTCTGGAATTGAATCTCATGGAAAGTGCTTTATGTAGTTAACTCAAAAGGAACTTCTCGATTTCTAACCACCTACTGTGCAAAATATCCCAAGTTATTTTTGTAAGCAGTGTAAACAACTTCAAGCTGTGACTATTACAATGCTGGACTTGATTAAATTATTCCCAGGTGTAAGTAGTGACAGACAATGCTCGTCCTTCCAAAGGCTCACTGTTTCCACTTATACATATATGCTTGCTTGCTTTGACCTAAATTGAATGTCATTTAATCCGTATTAATTTTCCACAAGGTCTCTTATATATCTGCAGTATATTAACTAATCAATCTAATTACCAATTGATTATTCTGTTCTCTGAATTGATAGAACTTAAGTGCATTCTAGTAAACACTTCATTTGAGAGATAATCAAACATTTACCCTTAACAGCTTCACCAGTATTACACTGTGCTTCAGGCAGTGCAGTGTAATACTTGTGAAGCTGTCATTTGAAACTAAAGGCACTGATATCTGGTTCATTTTCTCAGACTATGTAAGGCCTAAAAAAATTCTAGTGATTTCTCAATCCCTAGTTTCCTGTAAAATAGGATAAATCAAATTCAAACTATTGATTTATCCAACATCTTTAATTATATTTGCAATTACTTAATATTACAAACCACTTTTCTCATATTTCACATATTTAATAAAACCCATTTGGTTTAGTTTGGTTTATTCTTCAGCAGAGAACATAGATGGGAGAGAGATTGACATTCAGATGGGAATACTGTCTTTGGGATCTAGAAAAACAATTTCTGAATTCATGCTCTTGGCAGGAATTGAACCCAATGGAAATGTATGTATTTGCTGACCAACTTTTTCCAAGCTTTAGAATTAGTTCACAGAAGACAATAAATAATGTTTCCCTTGGCTTTCCAATAGGTATTATACTGGACATTGCTCCCAACTGAGAGCACAAACATTTAAAACTACCGCTCAAAAAATATGGTATCGGATCCAGATCTGAGAGATTAGAAACTGACAATAGATGTAAAGAAGTACTAATTAATCGACCATTCACTAACTGTTGGGAAAACTCGGTTGTACTCTTTGTCAGACCATGAATTCAAATGCTGTTTGGGCAGCCTCCCAATTCTACAGGGGAGATTTGAAAATTTAAATAAATATGGCACGTTCAATGCTTACTTTCTGTTGATGGTGAATGTGCACAGCTAATTAGTAGCCAGGAAATCCCTAGCAGAGGAATTCTGAATGGCTTCTTTTCTTCAGTGGGTTAATGCATTTTTTTGGATCCCTACGTGTTCTGTGTCTCAGTGCTGTCTGAACAGGAGGGTACCCACTGATAGACATGATCAAAGAAAAGGTACTGTACTGGGACATTCTTTTCAAGCATTCCAGTTCACAGCATAGTGTCCCATCAGCCTGCAAAACACGATAGACATGATCAAAGAAAAGGTACTGTACTGGGACATTCTTTTCATGCTGAAGGGAGGAACTCAACTCGATAAACCAATTATGTAGTCAGAATGAGAAGCTAGGTAATGCAGATGGTGAAATATATCAATCCAGTTTATCATGTTTGTAGAGCAGAGAGTATTTGAGGAAAGGTTTGCTAGATTGAGAAAGGCTGACAAAGTAGCATCAGCTGAAGGGCATCAATTCAAAGGAAATAAATGCCTTTATGCAAAAGCCAAGCATTCCAGTTCACAGCATAGTGTCCCATCAGCCTGCAAAACACGAACCAAAATCCTGTGTCTTACATCCCCCCAATAATCATCTTTTGAAAGGCAGAAGTGTCAAAAGGGAAATAATTATTTTCCCTGGTATCCCTACCCCATATTCTTACATCAAGTCACTTGCAGGCAGTTATTTCGAAGTTAGAAGTATGCCACAGCCTTTCATAATTAATTTCAGTGTTCCCAGCTGTCTTCTGAGGTATTATTTTATGGATCAATCCACTAGCTAGCGAGCCTTCAACTTGTACTTTATACCTTATGATTGTTGTTGCTTCAGTTCCATGTTTGATTGCTGGCAGGTGCGATTCTGCCAAACCTTTCCAAACTAATTCTGCTCCTTTCTGCCTCAAGGCTTTGTAAGGACACTCATAGAGTTTATCTTTTAGCTGGAAGCTAGAGCAAATCTTCCATTTGCTTTTCCTGCACAAAAACCTGGCTGAAATAGAGCCCCACCCAGTGAATGAAGAAGTTAAAAGGTTTGTTTCTGCTTTAAGTCCAGACTTAACTTGGTTACATCTCCTGGTGGTTCTCCTAATTCTGTGAGATGCAGTCAATAAAGCAGAGTTGCAACTGCCTCTGTCTATTCCCAAACTAAACTGCTTGCTTCTATTAGTAAAAATACACAGGCAAAAGCCATCTAACCAAAATCCATCAATGGCAACATGACATGCTTTGGGATTATGATAAATGATTTTACCTTAAATGCTACTCTTTGATTTTTTTTTTGCCCATATGAATAATAAAAAAGGCCTTTCTCCAGACTTCCTAGGTCCACAAAAAATGTTTACAAAGCTGCTTCAATTTCTTTCTATCTGAAATTATGTTAATTTAAATGATTTATTGAAGAAAGAGTGATTTTTCTAGCTCTATTAAACTGAGATTATCCCCATTCCTTATAGCTTTTGTGACTCTACCCATGACCTTACAAAGTCACCAATATTTATCTCAGCAGTGTAAAAAGCACAAGGTCCTACATTTACATGAGAGTTATCACCAGTTTTCCAATCAGATGTCCAATTATCTTGTATTTCACCTCCAACACAGAAATTATTCTCCAAAAACTAGAGGTTATATTCTAAAACCTACAAATTATGAATCAGATTTGAGTAACTGTACTTGTTTGCTGTCTGTGTAATATATTTGATACATTGGGCTGATACTGACCTAAAACTGAACCACTTAGTGTCTGCTTGGAGCCAGATTGGGAATCTAAGTGTACAGCCAAGTTTAAAGCCTGAAAAATCAGCTTTGTGACCCACAACCACCTTTACCTGCCTATTTCCCATTTTAACTGAAACTAAAAGATGAGTGAATAACCAACCACCTCCAAGAAGGTGGGCTATATTTTTTAAACATGATAATGAGGCTGCAAGTCACATAATCATTCAAAGCCTCCTAAACTTTAGGAGGGTTGGGGAGCCCAGTAACTCCCTCACAATGAGGACTTGGTGGATTCAGAGGGCAGGTATCTTCACACTTACCTCCTAGATCTAGATACCTAGCTGAAAACCCTTCAACCTCCATTCTGGGAATGACATCCAATTAAAACACCCTCTTCCCCCTCCTTCCAACTCCAATTTATATCAGCTCTGATCAAACACTGACCCCCAACCCTCACCCCACTCCTCCTCATCAATTGGTCACTCATTTCCATTCCCCCGATCAATACGTTCTTGGCCTGACCCAGTCTCTCTCTGTTACTTTGATTGTGTTCTGTCACCCCCTTTCAAACTGGTGGAAAATTCCCTGGTGAAACAGTGGCACACTTCCAGGTTGACAACCTGATCCTCCAGCTCAAGGCATAAAAACACAAGGAGACAGTCACCTTCATCACCACAGGCATGGGGTGACCACCTGTTCCAAAGGTCTGTCTGCCAAAGGATGCAGAGGTCATTCAAACATCTGACATGACAGCCTGAGCTTCAGGCACACTGCTGCTGACCCTTGGCCTGTAGGTCTTATTTGGATGGCATTCCTTCTGCTCGTTCCAGGAGCCATTCGCTAGGTAGGATGCTGTAGGTCCTGTACCTCTAGGCTATCCTTTCTATGGAACCTTTTCCCCAATGAAAATCTTAGAATCTTCATGTCTCTCTTCTTTATGAGTCAACTAAGAACAACTTTTTTACCAAGTTTTTCACCTTCTGCTGTTAAAAAATCTCTTTGTAGAGTTTAGAAAAAGCTTACAATGCTTTCTACAATAGCAGCCACCTCCAGTTCTCTCAATCCCCTTTCCACCAAAGTTTGGTTGCTCATGTAATCACCTAGATTAATCATTTAACTATTGTAATAACTTTCATTTCATTACTTCACTAAATATTTTCTTCAAGTAATAACATCACATCAGCAACATTCCCCGTAATTATTCATATTTCAATAACTGATTTTCCAGCAAAACACATACTTAGTTCCAATTGGAATATGTTTTTCCTACTAATTCACAAAATAAATTAAGTGCTGGGATTTCTTTTTGAGTTAAGACTTTGCAAATTAAATCCTGTATTCAGCAGATTTTTAAAAAACTTGTTAGGAAAGACATTTTAAAACCTATGGAGAAAATGTGGAACAGAGTATACTTTCAGCCAGAAATTCACATCAGGAGTTCAAGACGGAGGTAAGGCAAATATTCAACAACAGCATATTACATGCAAATGTTAATTATGAAAATTATGTTGCAAAGTATGCCAAAAGAACCTCATGTAGAATTGTAAAGTTTTCATTTATAGGAATGTTATTTACAAATCTGTTTTAAAAATGTGTACACTAATGGCACAGTACTTGTATCCATTGAGTAGAGATCAAGTTTATTAGTGCCCAGATTGCAGATACTTCAATATGTCTCCTCATATGTCAGTGGCAAAAGGAATTCAGAGACGGTTTGAGTTATAAAGAGACGCTGGATAGGCTGGCATGTTTTTCCCTGGAGCATAGGAGGTTGAGGAGTGACTTTATAGAGGTTTATAAAATTATGAGGGGCATCAATAAGGTGAATAGCGAAAAGTCTTTTCCCTCAGGTAGGGGAATTTAAAACGAGAGGGCATAGGTTTTAGGCAAGAGGGGAAAGACTTAAAAGGAACCTGAGGGGCAACGTTTGCACACAGAGGAAGTGGTAGATACAAGTACAGTTACAACATTTATAAACATTTGGACAGGTACATGAACAAGAAAGGTTTAGAGAAATTCTCTTGAGATCGACAGTTACTGTTTTTCACAGGCATAACGTTTCTTTCTAATTTAAATTTGTCCTATTCACAATGATGTCTCAGAATTTCAGCTTTTCAGTCAGTACTACAGAAAAACTCCTGTGCTTAGGGCAGCACGGTGGCTCAGTGGTTAGCAGTGCTGCCTCACAGTACCAGGGACCTGGTTTTCATCCCATCCTCGGGTGGCTGTGGATGGAGTTTGCACATTCTCCCTGTGCCTGAGGGTTTCCTTTGGATGCTCCAGTTTCCTCCCACAGTCCAAAGCTGTGCAGGTTAGCTGGATTGGCCATGCTACATTGTCCCATAGTGTCCAGGGGTTTACAGGCCATGTGGATTAGCCATAGGAAATGCAGAGATAGGTGGGGTTGAAATGGGGGTGGGTGGATCTTGGCGAGATGCTCTTCGGAGTGGGCTTGATGGGCTGAATGGCCTGTTTCCACACTGTAGGGATTCTATAATTCTATGAATGAACTTCTGATTTCCAAATTGCTGTCAGTTTTATCATTTTAAATAACATCAAATTTATTTAACAAAATATACAGACTAAATTTGAGTGTTTAAAATGGGTGCTGAACTGTGACTCTAGCCTGGTACATTATTCCCTTCTCTTGGACTCTGCTTCACCCTGATGACCACTTTGGTTAATCTCTCTACGTGCAATGCTACAGGGGAATTTCACAAGAAAAAACAATAAAAACATACGTTGCTGGAAAAGCTCAGCAGATGTGGCAACACCTGTGAAGAGAAATCAGAGTTAATGTTTCAGGTCCAGTGACTCTTCCTCAGAACAGGAATTTCACAGCTATCTAAAATATATGAAGAATAATGCAGGAAAGAATTTCTCAACTGCAAACAGATTTACTTGGTTTATGTATAATCAACCTGGAAAATGATTCAACTTACCCTCATAAGTGCTTGATGAGCGTTACATTTAATGATATTGTGATAGAGTGCAATTTGTCCTGAACTAGTAGTCAAGTTGCCATCAGATATTAAGATAAATCTCGAAGGAAAACCATTTCTCCTTTTGACGTCTGTACTTATGTTGTAGCGCAACACTGAAAGACAAAAGATAGAAATGACTTTTGTGACTTTGAAGCAGGTCAGAACATTTCAAAGTAACATAACCAATACTTTCAGATATGAGCATTTAGAACAGTCAGAGCTACAACACCTCCACAAGATGGCACTTCATTAAGGAACTGGAATGCGAATTGTTCACTTTCATTTCCCCCCAACGATTTGTATATACTCTAAGCATTTTGTTATGCTAACATTTGTAGAATCAGACTGCTGATTCTTAGAAACAAATCACTTATATGCATCATTTGTTACTATCAATATTTTGTTCAGTCTCCATCATAAAAATGCAACTCATTAAGGTTTTTGATCTGTACAATTAAACAGGTTTAATAGTTTTTTAATATTTACAGTGCTATAAATTGTTGACAAAATTCTTGGTCTCTTGAAGTAAACTTTCAGCAGAATTAATTGCTGGGAAAAGGAAAACAGATTTCATCGACTATACCAACGTGTCTGCACATGCAGCATCACATTAAGTAAGCACAATATTTTTAGAAAAAAGTATATATTTGGATATGAAGAAGGGCTTATGCCCGAAACGTCGATTCTCCTGTTCCTTGGATGCCGCCTGACCTGCTGCGCTTTTCCAGCAACACATTTCCAGCTCTGATCTCCAGCATCTGCAGACCTCACTTTCTCCTCTATGAATATTGAATGCAATGAAACTATATTGATATGTACAATTAGTGATATTTACCGGTATATTCCATTGACAATTTTACAGGAACAATTACAGCAAAAATCCTTCAGTCAAAATATATATTGCGAATTCATGTATGCAACTCAGGTCAGGGTACATGATTTACTATTTCCAATAGTTTCATAAGAATTTTGATCCATTCTGCTTATATTCTCAACATGTACAGCTGTTAGGTAAACTTCCATGGCAGTAATAAAGCTTTATACAGTTTCCTCAACAGTATAAAGAATGTCTGATCTTACCCGAATAGAAACAGGAAACTCGTCAAAGTTAGTGGCTTCAGTTTTTCTTATATTTACCACACCATTTAAAACTAAAGCAAGATACAGGTACTTGACTTCAGTGCCTAAACTCATTTTATACATTTAGTTCATGATACAAGCAAAGATGTCCAATTGCATTATTGTAACAGGATAACAAAAATAAACCACTCATTTTAGACAGGATAGATCAAAATGCTTATTCATTTTTTCCTCTTTTCCCCAACCAATACTCAAAATCCTGAAAAATGAAAGTTCAATTTGCATGAAAATTGTTTTTAAGAGGTGTAAAAATTTACTTCTTGTTTCAGAAAAATAAAGCTTAATTTTACTAGCTAACTGAAAACAGGAAATAGATGAATCAAAACATTTTCTCCCCAGAGTACAATGGCTTCCTCAACTTTAATCAAATCTCTTATCATCCTTCATTATCTTTTCATGCACCAGACTAAAACAGTTAGAATGAATCGAACAAGATGAAATGCAGTTGTGTTTTACTTTAAAGAGCAATTCCAAGTAACACCGATTTGTTTTGCACCTTTGCAACAATCTTCCTAGTGGAAGACACCAGGTAGCATTCTAGACTTGAAAAAGAGTCAGGGATGTCACTCACTTTGATCTGGTTTATTACTGTCATGCGTATCAAGATACAATGAAAAATGTTATCTTTATGTGCTTGACAGGCACATAAATCTTTACGAGTGCCTCAGAGTAAGTTAAAAATCATACAACACCAGGTAATAATCCAACAGGTTTACTTAGGAACAATAGCTTTTGAAGTGCTGCTCCTTTGTCAAGTAGCTAGTGGCGCAGGTTCATAAGACACAGAATATATAGCGCAAGATCATAGTGTCATGCAACTGATACAATATATTGAACACACCTAGATTGCTGTTAAGTCTTTCATCTTTTAGAATGGGTTGCAGGTTTCAGTTCATTAATATGTAAATCTCAGAACTTCTTTCAATTCAATTTCCCAAGATAACTTAAGGTTTTATAAAAAAGATGACATTTTATAAAACCTTAAGTTATCTTGGGAATGTGGCATGAAAGAAGTTCTGGGATTTACATTTAATGAATCTAAACCTGCAACCCATTCTAAATGATGAAAGAATTAACAGCAATCTAGGTTTGTTCAATATATCATATCAGTTGCATAACACTGTTATCTTGCACTATTGACTCTGTGTCTTATGATCCTGCCCCACGAGTTACCTGATGAAGGAACAGCACTCCGAAAGCTAGTACTTCCAAATAAACCTGTTGCACTGTAACCTGGTGTTGCATGATTTTAATTTTGTCCACCACAGTCCAACAATGGCACCTCCTCATCAGGGTAATAGAAAGTGTGCAGGATACAATTTGTGGCAGTTGACAAGGTGCAGCGAGCACTTGGCCAGCATTATTACCCTTGAGAAGGTGGTGATGAGCTGCCTTCCTGAACCATACCAGTCCATGTACTATAGGTAGACTCACAGAGCCATTAGGGATGGAATTCCAGGATTTTGACCTGATGACACTGAAAGAATGGTGATTACCTTTCCACATTCTACCTCATTATTGTACATTTACAAACCTGGATCTTTAGAGTGCATAACTTTATAATAATTGTCCTTTATTCGATAAAGTTAACACAAAGGAGTAGAATTATTCTTGTGTGATCTTGATATCATGTAATTTTGTGAATTTGTTGGGTACAGTAATAATCTAGACAACATTCTAGAAGTTATGATCAGATGATGCAAAAATTTGATGATGTGGTAAATCACAAAGAGGAAAGCCATAGACCTCAGGACAATATAGAGGGATCGGTTAAACGGGCAAATGGAATTTAATGCTATAAATCGTTAGGTGATGCATTTTGGAAGGTGTAAGGCAAGGGAATAAACGTTGAGTAATAGGATTCTAGGAAGTAGAGGATCAGAGAAAACTTGGTATGTATATCCATAGATCCTTGAAGACATCAGGGACAAGTAAATAAGGTGGCTAAGATGGCATATGGGATACTTGCATTAGTGGTCAAGGCACTGAATACAAGAGCCATGAAGTTATGTTGGAGCTGCATTTAACATTAATTAAACCACAACTGAAGAACTGTAGGTGGTTCTGGTCACGATATTATAGGTAGGATGTGACTGCACCAGAGAGGGTGCAGGAGAGATTCTCCCAGGATCTTTCTTGTGCTGGACTTATTCATCTATGAAGTGAGACTAGACAGGCTGGGACAAAAACAGAAGTTGCTGGAAAAGCTCAGCAGGTCTGGCAGCATCTGAGAAGGGAAATCAGTGTTAACATTTTGGGTCTGATGACCCTTCTTCAGAACGTTACCTCTGATTTACCTTCACAGATGCTGCCAGACCTTTTCCAGCAACTTCTGCTTTTGTTTCTGTTACATCATCCACAGTTCTTTCAGTTCTTATCTCGACAGGCTGTGGTTGTTTTCCTTAGAGCAGAGAAGATGGAGAGGCACGGGGAGATCTGAAGTGGGCGGCACGGTGGCACAGTTCTTTCAGTTCTTATCTCGACAGGCTGTGGTTGTTTTCCTTAGAGCAGAGAAGATGGAGAGGCACAGGGAGATCTGAAGTGGGCGGCACGGTGGCACAGTGGTTAGCACTGCTGCCTCACAGCGCCAGAGACCCAGGTTTAATTCCCACCTCAGACGACTGACTGTGTGGAGTTTGCACATTCTCCCCGTGTCTGTGTGGGTTTCCCCCGGGTGCTCCGGTTTCCTCCCACAGTCCAAAGATGTGCAGGTTAGGTGAATTGGCCATGCTAAATTGCCCGTAGTGTTAGGCAAAGGGGTAAATGTAGGGGAATGGGTGTGGGTGGATTGCGCTTTGGCGGGTCGGTGTGGATTTGTTGGGCCGAAGGGCCTGTTTCCACACTGTAATCTAAGTAATCTAATCTTGATTGAGGTGTACAGAGTTCTGCAGAATACAGATAGGGTAGATAGGAAGGAACACTCCCCTTAGTAGAGAGAGCTGTACATAAATGATACAATCTTAAATTAAGGAGCTGGAGATTTAGAGGGGATTTCAGGAATATTTCTTTCACCCATAGGGTGGTGGGAATCTGGAACTCATTCCCTGTAAGGATGGTAAAGGCAAGAACCTTCAAGACATTAGAAGTAATATTAGATGAATAGTTGAAAATTCATAACATACAAGGCTACAGCAAAGTGCTCGAAAATGGGATTAGAATCAATGGATGTTTGATGACCAGCATGCACACAATGAGCCAAAGGACCTCTTTCTGTAGAAGTTCTAAAAATAGAATGTTTAAGCTCTCTAGTACTGTTTTTCATTCAAACAGGTAGGTCAGGAGTGTGATCTTACTTTAAACTTCAGATTTCACAGGTATAATTACCATCAACGTAGTGCACTTCAAACAACCCATCTCCCTTCCTGATGATGTAACTGCCCAGAATTCCTTTTCAACCCATCAACAGTATCTGAATCCATGGTTGGCCACCTCCAGGAAGTGTCTCAGACAGGTTTAAAAAGCTGTGACATTTTTAGCCAGGTCAGCCAGTACTTCCAAGAAATTTGGTCTCCTTCACAGCAAAATTGTTCAACTGACCTTCTCCTGAGTGACGCTTAATCTTTCTCCTCAAAAATTCTGTGTTCTGCTTTACATCATGGCCTTCTCACCCCTTGCTATTTGCCAGCCACACTACTACCTTCTTTATTTCCTTTCTGTTGGTATTGCTTCCAGATCTAGGTCTGCAGGTCACATGGATGAGGACTTCTTGTTATCCAAGAAAATTTCCAATCAATCTTTTAACAATTAATGCAGACTCTTAAAAAGTTTCTTTCAAACACTAGTCACTTAGTAGTTCACAACTTGAGAATTTATGAGAAAATACGACATGTTATTGAAGCTTTTCATTTTGCATTTGTTGGGACGGAATCACAAGAACAGCAAAATTTCAATGGTACAATAATTTATACTGGTTGAGAAGAGAGGTGCTGATTCCTTTTTCAAGTGAATTCAAAATGGATGAGATCTTTCCAAGTAGAATGAACCAGAGAACCATTATCCCAAAGCTTTTGTTTAACTGAAAAAGATTCAATGCTTGGGTGCATTGTTTCTGTTCACAGATAACAGGGCACTGCACATAAATGTATACAATGTAAATGAGATGCACTGCTAGGTCCACATCATCTTAAAATCAATGTTAATGCAAATTTTAGCAAAAATCAAGATCATTCAGTAAATAATATCCGATCAAAATCATATAAGATTGGATCGGAAACTTTAAATTTTGCAAGTATGGGAACAAAGGAGCAATGGGAAACTATTTGACCCTTTGAGCATGCTACACTATTACACAAGATCATGATCACAACTCCATTTTCCTGTGTGTCTCCATAACCCTGACGATCCTGTTGAGGGCTAATTGACTAGGCTCAATACTGTTGTAAACAGCTGAAGGGACATACATCAGTCATTACAGCCTATGGCACTTCCAAATATAACACAGGACTCATTTGTGTGAAAAGCTTCTAAATTCATTTTCTCTTTTAAGTTTAGATGATCAAGTAACTAAGAATGACAATCTTTATTTCATCTCCTTTAGATTTGACCTCATTGTGCCTCCTTTCAACTTTATCAATTTTCTAATGGTTAAGAGCATCACACTGAAGCTGCAGTAAACATGTAACCATAAGTGGCATTCCTAACTGTTCAACTGGACGATGGTGTTTCTTCACAAAACATTATAAATTTTATTCTAATACTCTGAAATTTGTCTCCTCACTTTTTCTTCAAAAAGATTAAAAGCTTAAAAAAATGTTTATTGGGCATTGAGAAATTATACACAGTGCACATGCTCAGACTGCACAATCCAAATTCAATTCACAAAATTAAAGCTTTGAGCAAAACTAACCACTTCTAAACTCAAGTTTTGATATACTCAAGAGATAATCACTTTTTAAAAGAAATTAGTGCATTGTAGGTCACAAGGTAAGGATAAGCTAATCATGTTAGAGATCTGTTTTTAATTTTAAATTTCAACATTTTATTTAATTTCTTATTCTGAATGCTAGAAATCTGAGTTAATAAGATTAATAAGGAGAGACCAATGTCATAACAACCATTATCCCAGGTTCCGCTGTAGCCCTACCATATTAATGCAATTCAAGCTCAGTGCTGAGAGTTCAATCTTACAATCAAAGACCTGTGAACATGACAGAGCAAATTAATCAGGATAGCAGTGTGCAGCTTGGGTAATATTATCTTACTTCTATTGTTTGTTGCTGCAACTTGACTGTTCCCATACATTTAATTAATTTGACTGAGTCATCTTGTCACTTCAGTACACTGCCTTTCTAATCACCACTTCCAGGTGTTCCAAGCACAGAATGTGATATACACATGTTGAAACAGCATATATACATCACCTTCGTTTTCTTGAATGGGAACACAAAACAGAACACTAACTACCACTGCATGCTCCAGTAAACTCTCAATTAAATAACTAATGTATCAGATCCATGTTCACCATAATTTGAATACAAAAGAAAATGAGATCCAAGTTCTCATTAATAGCGATTTACAGTTTTCTCTTTGTTTCTTGTTTTCACAATATTGTTAACTAAGAAAGGTATGAGAATTATGGCAGAGTCAAGCGTTTTGTATGTATCGCATAAAGAAACTTTATGGACATGGAAACTGGAGAATGCACAAGTTCTGCAAATTGAAATCAGCTACAGTATTGATCATCATTTTATAACATTTGAATACACTATTCAATTTTTGTGAAGGGTGAAATATCATTCTTATGAGTGTCATTGCCTCACTTTTTTATTTTCCACATCAAATAGTTGGACTGATGCAGTCTCTCAAATGTGGAGATAATATAACAATATAATTGCAAGTTAGCAATATGGCTTTCTGATTTTTGTTTTAAATCGTACAATAATTTCAGCACTTGTTGCAGTAACTGAAGATTTATTCAATGTATTGCTTTCAAACAAAAAAGTTGCTAAGATGCATTATTCCATATGCTTTTCAGCATGGACTGCTTTCACATTAGGGTTGGTAGGTGGCAAGTCACATTTGCACCACAGAAGTGCCACTAACAAAATTTCCAACAAACAGAGCCTAACAAATCTCCTTTGAACATACAACTGCATGAGCACCACTGGAATCCCTCACAACTAACAAGCAATAAAGGGGTGGATCTTGACATTAACCAGAAGGGGAACTGGATCAGCCATGTAAACACCATAGCTACAAGAACAGGTCAACTTAACTCACCCACAAAGCCTGTCCACCAGCTACAAGTCAGAAGTCAGGAGTGCAAAGGGGTACTCCCCACTTGCCTGGACGAGTGTAGCTCCCACAACACTCAAGGAAATCTAGAACAAAGCTTGGCACTATATTCACCGCCTTCAGCATTCATTCCCTCTGCCACCACCACCACACAAAGGCAGGAGTACAGTGTAATTATTACCTATGTGACCAGGAATCTTCTTTCCTTTGTTACTAAAGCACACAGAAACATTGATGCATACAACAGGCTTCCCATTCTCAAAGCATTCCATTTTTGTACGATTGATTGAAGAAGGTAGCTGCAGGAAAGCATCAAGAACCACAACAGGCCTGCTCCTGCAATGCATGAAAAATAGAATTTAGCAGAGATAACATAAATCATGAATTTATTTACCCAGATTAAAGCTTCAGCAATGATTTAACAAATTGTTATAAACAAACAGCAAAAAACTATGAAAACATAACATGGAGATTTGCAATAGATCATTAAAAACAAAAAAAACAATTGCCACAAAAACATTTTGGGAAAGATCTGGATCCTACGTCAATTTACGCATAATTTTGAGTCTGTTGACTAAGATTCAACAAGTTTCACCTATGCAACAGACTGGACAGTGAATGCTGAACAGTACAAAATCTTCAAGCACTTGGAATAGCACTGTGAAAGCAAATGCTAATTGATCATTTACTTCATTTTCATGGAATTGGATGTGACTGACTGAAAGGCAGAGGACAGCAAGACTATACTTTAAAGAATATATGGTTAACTTCCCAGAACTGCCTTGCATAGTAGGCATAAAGAGGAAGTAACTTAAAGCAACCAATGCAAGACAGACATCAGAGTCTCAGATATGGATGGTCTACATGCAGAGTCCCATCATTGTATAGCACTGCATCATTAGAACCCCTGTACTTTCTTTGTTAACCCTGCGACCCCAGGCAGCACACTATTTTCTTCTGTTATACAGTATAAGGGAAATGTTCGGAAATAATTAACATTCAACAGTATATTGGTTCCACCCATCTTACTGATATCTCTCAGACAGTCTATGGGTGAAGATGAGGAATTTTTAAACAGAGATTAATCTGCACCAGTACCTAAAGTCCCAGAGATGATGCCCGATCAAATGTAGTTATACTTATTGGTATCATGAAATAAATATTATCTAAGTACAGTGCCTCTTCTGTAGATGCTCTGTGGTGGTGTATCCTCTACCACTTATCACTAATTAGGCCCAAGGTAAAGACTTAGTAAAGAAAAAAGACGATTAGTGGCAACAAACTACTTCAAACAATCTTCACTCATCATATACTGATGAATGTGGCAAACACCAGGAGGAACAGTCATCTGGGAAAATACCACATCTCCTACAAGGGATTTATTCAGCAAGGATAGCAGGCTTGGTGTCACACATTCAAAACAGAAAATATGCATCAAGGGACAGCTTTATGCAACCCAATCTGTCAACATGCACAATTTACTTTTGCACTGTCTGAAACTTTTCTCACAATATAACAACATAAGATGGCTATCAGTGACACTTGAAAAGCAGGGCATGAAAATGAAGGAAGAGTGTCTTCGGCACAATTACTCAGATGTGATTGGAGCCTTCACAAAATGGTCCATCATTAGGACTCTAATTGCTCACTGGTATTGAGACCCTCTTATTTTAGTATTGCTTTGCCACCCTAATACATACACGAAGCTATGTATGCCAAAGCTTCTTTTCTAGGCAGAATGGAGAATGCAGCAGACAAATGCGCTGGAAGCCCAGGAGAAGAGCTGCCTAATACTTAATACCCATGAGCTGCTGCTTCAAGATACCAATAATACTGGTTGTGGCATGCATTTTGTTTCAAAGCATTTTTTAAAGATTAGAATTCCCTACATTGTGGAAACAGGATCTTCAGCCCAACAAGTCTACATCGATCCTCTGAAGACCTATTCCCCTACCATATTACTCTAGATTTACCCCAACTATTGTACCTAACCTACACAGCCCTGAAAACTGTGGACAATTTAGCAAGGCCAGTTCGCCTAACCTGCATACCTTTGGATTGTGGGAGGAAACCAGAGCACCCAGAGGAAACCCGAGCAGACACAGGGAGAATGTGCAAACTCCACACAGACAGTCACCCAATGCTGGAATCGAACCTGGGACCCCAGTGCTGTGAGGCAGCAGTGCTAACCACGGAGTCACCGTGTCACCCCTATATGACATGAGCCATGAGTACATCGGACAATATTGATCTTCCAAAATACCACAGCCAAAAGTGATGCAGTCTACAATAGATGTACAACTTATTTGTAACATGTAGTAAACGTTCGTAGCATGTTTAAATATGTAGTAAATATAGACAGTTACTAAACACCCCACACACTGCACCTCAAATAGCAAATGCCTTCAGGACAGATACCATGGATTTCTCAGCACATCACTCCCGATCTTAATGATACATCGGTCATCAAATCTCATTGATCTTCACATGATTAAAATTCTTCATTATTACTTGATCAGATGGGCCAATAGGCTGAGAAGTGGCAGATGGAGCATAATTTAGATAAATGCGAAGTGCTGTATTTTCAGAAAGCAAATCTTAGCAGGACTTATACACTTAAGGGTAAGGTCCTAGGGAGTGTTGCTGAACAAAGAGACCTTGGAGTGCAGGTTCATAGCTCTTTGAAAGTGGAGTCGCAGGTAGATAGGATAGTGAAGGCGGTGTTTGGTATGCTTTCCTTTATTGGTCAGAGTATTGAGTACAGGAGTTGGGAGGTCATGTTGCGGCTGTACAGGACATTGGTTAGGCCACTGTTGGAATATTGCATGCAATTCTGGTCTCCTTCTTGTTGGAAAGATATTGTGAAACTTGAAAGGGTTCAGAAAAGATCTACAAGGATGTTGTCAGGGTTGGAGGATCTGAGCTACAGGGAGAGGCTGAACAGGCTGGGGCTGTTTTCCCTGGAGCGTCGGAGGCTGAGGGGTGACCTCTTAGAAGTTTATAAAATTATGAGGGGCATGGATAGGATAAACAGACAAAGTCTCTTCCCTGGGATGGGGGAGTCCAGAACTAGAGAGCATAGGTTTAGGGTGAGAGCGGAAAGATATAAAAGAAACCTAAGGGGCAACTTTTTCACGCAGAGGTGATATGTGTATGGAATGAGCTGCCAGAGGAAGTGGTGGAGGCTAGTACAATTGCAACATTTAAAAGGCAACTGGATGGGCATTTGAATAGGAAGAGTTTGGAGGGATATGGGCCAGGTGCTGACAGGTCGGACTAGATTGGGTTGGGATATCTGGACCGAAGGGTCTGTTTCCGTGTTGTACATCTCTATGACTCTATGAGTCTATGCTGATCTGATCGTGAAACTCCGTCATGAACTACTCGATTATGGACTGCCTCAACTGCTCCTGTTCTGGTCAACCATCCTTCTTTCCTGACTTTACGCACCCCTTCACACTGAAATGGCACTCCAATACTCAATCACAAGCATAACTCCAGCTCTTCATGAAGCCAAACCTGCCCAGGATTCATTCCCTGGTCCCCCCACCAAGCTCCAATCTTGCCCAGTTGCAGTAGGCAACCAATATACTGAAGTGTTAACGTTTGCAGGCTTCTTCTGAGCCTTTCATGGCTTCCCCCATTATAAATCCAGCCACCTGCTCACTTTCTCAGCTCTCTCGGACTTCTTCTGCGCCCTGACTGCAACATTCAGCTGTCTACTTCCTAAACTTTTATCTTGAGATATGACAGCACAATGACATCAAGCAGCTCTTGATTCTACACGGGAGTGCCAAACAAGGAACCGATGTAGTTTAGCTGCCTTCCCAGGAGTACAGTGAAGCTGTACTGCCTCACATTGAATCTACATCTCTCTCCTTCTCCAATTCTCCTCACTGACTGCAGAAACTTCACGAGTGACCTATTGAAAGCTTGCAATAAGCCCTTCCCTATAGCTGGTAAGAATTCCATAAAGGTTGCCAGTCAGATTATTGCCTTGTTTGGTACAAAAATGGATATAAATGAAAACATTCATCATCAGTCATAAAACTGCGGGTGGATTGTGTAGTCTTCTGGACACATGCTGATCACAACTGGAGACTGGAGATACATTTTCCAGACTAGCCCACGATCCTGATGAACAGCTTATGCTCGAAACGTCGACTCTCCTGCTCCTCAGATGCTGACTGACCTACCGTGCTTTTCCAGTGCCACATTTTTTCATTTGAATTCTTTTTGTCTCTCTCAAGATTGATGGTGTGTGGTACTTCAGGCATTGTAGTTACATGAGGCAAGATTGATGAATCAACTTTTGCTTTTGCCCACTGATTTTATATATTTGTATGTAAGATGAAGAATAAACACTGAACCTTACGTGGCAACATGAATGCAAGTTTTGACACTCTGGCTTCTGGAAAAAGATATTTCTGTCGTTTCATAAACAAATACATCCATAATTTCCTTGTGGTTAGCAAGATGAATGACACTAAATGCTCCTCTTCCAGTCTGGAAAGTAGCAATAAAATGGGATTGTGATTACCCGCATGCCTGGTAATAATTTCCTCTTCACATTACAACAGTGACTATACATCAAATGTGCTTAACTGGCTATAAAGTGCTTTGTGTTATACTGATCATGTGAGAGGCACTATATAATTGCAAATCTTTGTTTCTGGATTTAAGGCTATCTGTCTGCACATTTTCTTCAAGCGGATGCATAGCAGTCTAACAGCCTCCTTCATAAACCTGAACCTATGAAAACTGCATCTCTTCCCCAGGCAGATGTGCCTGAGAATGTAGCTGCAATGAAATGAAAAGCACAGGTTCAGATAGAATGTCTCTTGTGCAATTTGGTATTCCTGGCAGCTGTTCTCTGTTCTTACTCATTCTCACTGACAGACAGACGCTGGCCTGATTATTTAGCAAACAGCAATTTTTATTCTTCAGTGGCAGGGAAGTTTGATTAACTTCCAATAGTTAAATTGAAAACTATTTCCTTCAACTAACGCAGCTTATTATAACAACATACTAAAGGTGGCAATGCACCACATTGAAACTCATTCTTACCATGGTGCAAAAGAGCATTTCAAAACTGTTTCATTCACATATTTGTCAGGCTAAATTAACTGCAGATAATGATACCTGCTGCATTCCTGATTTCTGATTCAATGTAGATAACATACTGGAGGCAATTGGCTTTTCAATAGCATCTCTGTTGTGCATTAAAACAGATAACATCTCTTACATCTCACCTTGTCCTACAGTAACACTTAAAAATAATTAATATGCCATGCACATTCAAAAAGGGGACAGCAGTTTTGACTCTTGACATTTATTATAGCGGATTTGCTAGTAATCCCACCAGCTCCTATGGGCAATTTACCCCTTAAATACTGAAAAGCTAGAGTACAACTTATTTGTCACGCAATTACAAGGTCTAAACATAAAAGTCATAGAATCATAGAATCCCTACAGTGTGGAAGCAGCCCAGTGAGTCCACACCAACCCTCCAAAGAGCATCCACTCAGAGCACCCTTATTCCTGTAACCCTGCATTTCCCATGGCTAATCCACCAAGAAATATGAGCACAGGTTTGGGAGGCAATAGCAAGTTTAAGAATTGAGAGGTATGTGAGATTAAAGATGGGATCTTATTTTGCAAGGATAGAGTTTGAAGAGTGTTTTTTTAAATTAGAGGAATATTAACTGCAGAGATGAAAGTGAAGTTGGGGAACGATATCTGAAAAGAGATAACAACATCAGCTAACATGTGAAACAGATAGGCAAGTTGGATAGTCAACAAATAGGAATGAAAAGGATTAACAGGACAGAAGGTGGACCTCATAGATAGGTAAGGTTGGAGAGGGTGCAACAAGAAAAGAAACTAAAGAAAGATGAGTTACGGTTAAGGAGTGTGTGTGTGTACGTGTGTGTGTGGGGGTGAGTGTAATAAAGGAAGTATTAGGTATAATAATGAGAATGCTAAACCTACCACAGAGATGCCAATTACCTCCACCCTTTAAAGGGCAGAATCTAGAAGTTGAAGATGTAGATTGTATCAATTCTAGCCTTTAGAAATTTCTTGATGGGAATGAGAAATAAAGTGCAAGTCACAGAAGCTCAAACACAGCTGCCATGATTGATTCTAGTTCATTGTTCTTCTGATCAACTAAATATATAACACTATAAATAATTTTTACAATTGTAACAAAATCTGTTTCACACTTCACAAAAAAATATATTTTTAGCATTGTGGTAAGTATATTATTAGAATATGAAATTCAGAAATAATGTATTTCTTGAATGTAGCCCAGCTGTGAATGGGCAGAACCTTGCATGCGACTGTACTGCTGAAAGCATTTCATTAAAGCTGTGAAAGTGTTACAAACAAAAGTTGTCACAATACTCCTAACCATGTTTCTTTGGATATTCAATAACAACAATCTAACTCGATAAAAGATTGAATTTGTTTGGTTTGAATGAACACAACTTTCTTTTTTCTCATTTCTAATGGCAAGCTGATTTTGCAACTTAAATCACAGCAATGCATATTTCATTATTAATATCACTACAAATATTTTGTTTTATTTTAATCTGCTCCAGAGTTTTCCAAATAACATTCACAAATATCCCAAATGCATAAAGAGTGTGTTTGGAAATGTAATGTGCTTCATTCAAAATAATCTCCTTGTTCATTTTGTAGCTAAAGTTAATTTCTCCGAATAACAAACTTATAGCTTATCTCAATTCTAGACTTCTTGTAAGTAGATATAAATAGCATTTCTATTTTATCCACAAATGCCACTGAAATATAAATAAATTATAGAACTGTGGATGTTGGAAAGTTGAAACTTCTGAAGGATTACTGGCCCAGAAATGTTAACTCTGCTTTATCTCAGATGCTGTCAGAGCTGCTGCGTTTCTCCAGCAATTTCTGTTTTTGTCACTGAAATATAAATGTCCATGTGCTGTCAGGAAATACCGTATTATGGTTCTTACTAATATAATTCTCATGTATAATCACTCATTCAGAAATGACCACCAAACTGGACACCATTCAGTGTGAACATGTGTGAGAACTACCATAACCAACTACATTATTTACATAGAGTGCAAGCTATTTACTGAACCCCAATATAAATTATAACAGCATTTATTTTGCATTCTTCCTGTCAATGTTGAACTTACATTCATTATTCCATATGCATTAACCTTTATTACAAAGTTCAGTATGCTGGTTCTCCTATAGAACATAGACCATTACAGGCTAGTGCAGGCCCTTTGGCCCTTGTTGATATATCTATCACTCCTCAATTTAAAGCTGTGTCCCCTCACACTAGCCATCAACATCTAAGGAAAAATGCTCTCACTGTCCATCCTACCTAATCCTCTGATCATCTTGTATGCCTCTATTATGTCCCCTCTTAACCTTCCTCTCTCTAATGAAAATGTCTCAAGTCCTTCAGCCTTTCCTCATTAGACCTTCCCTCCATCCCAGGCAACATCCGAGTTACTCTCCTCTGAACCCTTTCCAATGCTTCTACATCCTTCCTATAATGTGGTGACCAAAACTGAACGCAATACTCTAAGTGTGGCCACACCAGAGTTTTGTACAGCTGCAACATGACCTCATGACGCTGAAACTCAATCACTCTCCAATAAAAGCTTACACACTGTATGCCTCTTAACAACCCTACTGAACTGGGTGGCAACTTTCAGGGAGCTATGCACATGAACACCGAGATCACTCGGCTCATCCACACTACCAAGAATCTTACCATTAACCCAGTACTCTGTATTCCTGTTACTCCTTACACCTCATACTTTTTCTCACTAAACTTTGCCACCTCTCAGCCCAGCTCTGCAGCTTATCTATGTCCCTCTGTAATCTGCAACATCCTTCCACACTGTCCACAACTCCACCGACTTTAGTGTCATCTGCAAATTTACTAACCCATCCTTCTACACCCTCATCCAATTATAAAAATGACAAACAGCAGTGGCCCCAAAACAGATCTTTGCAGTACACAATTAGTAACAGAACGTCAGGATAAACATTTCCCATCAACCACCACCCTCTGTCTTCTTTCAACTAGCCAATTTATGTTCCAAACAGCTAAATCACCCTCAATCCCATGCCTTCGTATTTTCTGCAATAGCCTACCATGGGGAACCTTATCAAACGCTTTAGTGAAATCCATATACACTACATCAACAGCTTTACCCTCATCCACCTGTTTGGTCACAGGTCCCTTTTTAGGTCTTTCCTGGTTAACTTGTAACTCTCAAGTGCCCTAACTGAGCCTTCACATCACATTTTTACATCAGTTTCCTTCTTCCTCTTGACAAGAGATTCAACTTCTTTAGTAAACCACAGTTCCCTCACTCGGCCACTTCCTCCCTGTCTGACATACGTATCAAGGACACGCCCTAGCTTTTCCTTGAACAAGCTCCACATCTCAATTGTGCCCATCCCTTGAAGTTTCCTTCCCCATCCAATGCATCCTAAATCTTGCCTAATCACATCATAATTGCCTTTCTCCCAGCTTTATTTCTTGCCCTGCAGTATATATCTATCCCTTTCCAGCACTAAAGTAAACATAACTGAGTTGTGGTAACTATCACCAAAATGCTCACTTACCTCCAAATCAACACCTGGCATGGTTCATTATCCAGTACCAAATCCAATGTGGCCTAGCCTCTTGTTGCCCAATCTACATACTGTGTCAGGAAACCCTCCTGTACACATTGGACAAAAACTGATCCATCTAAAGTACTCGAACTGTAGCATTTCAAGCCAATATTTGGAATGTTAAAGGCCCCATAACAACTACTCTGTTACTTTCACTCCTATCAAGAATCATCTTTGCAATACTTTCCTCTACATCTTTGGGACTATTCAGAGGCCTATAGAAAACTCCCAACACAGTGACCTCTCATTTCCTGTTTCTAACCTCAACTGATACTACCTCAGTAGATGAGTCCTCAAATGTTCTTTCTGCCACCGTAATACTGTCCTTGATTAACAATGCCACACCTCCTCCTCTTTCACCACCTTCTCTGATGTTACTGAAACACCTGAACCTGGAAACTGCGACAACCATTCCTGTGAGTTCTTTCTATGTCTCCGAAATGGCCACAATATCGAAGTCCTCCTCACCAATTTCACCACTTGCATGTTTCTTTTGAGTTCTAGGTCAGGAAACGTCCAGCTAGTCATCAATTGTTGGTGAAAACAGCAGAAAAATTAACCAGATAACCTGTTCCTCAAGCTTATGTTGAGTCAAGCAACATGACCTTTCTTCTGTATTATACAATGTGCATTCATTAGGCTGTAATATTATCTTTGCTGGATTTATTCTTAAAACTACAGCTCCCATCAATGTACCCTTTAAGCTGTCTTTGCACAGCAATGCATGAGTCCCACAAGCTGGCTCCTTTAAACTAAACTTGTCAGTGTGGCTGCACACTTCAATAATTTGCACACACAATCCAAAAAAATGCAGGTTGGTTCCCACCTTCTGGCAGAATGGGAAGAACATGCCAGTGTTGCAAAGTAATTGGTGACTGGGAATGTGCTGCTGCCAGGAAGCCTGAACGCTGTCTGATCTGGTATTTCCTTCCCTCAGAATCCTGAGCCACTGGCACTGGCACCATGAACAGTTTTTGCCAATTCAAAACCTGCTTGACTTATACCACCAGCATTCCACCTAGCTCTTTGTATACTCCTTGTATCCTAGAATGGTCTTAACTCACGTTTTGCCCCCTAATATCTTAAAATTTCTTCAGCCATTTATCACCAACAAAATTTTAATTAAGCACTTCACAGATTACTCAATTTCTTCATCTTTGCATTTGCTTCCACTCCTTTTCCTCTGTTCCTATTTAAATGCTGGCCATTGGTAACTTTTACCCACTTTTCAAAGGACGTGCATCTGAAATAGTGTTTATTCCCTCATGGCTGCTTATTTATCAGACAGCTTGTAAAATTGGTGTCTGCGCAATTCCGACATCTGCAGTTGCTTGCTTAACTTAACAGAATGCCTCATCTTCAAAATGTCAAGCACAAGGCTCTACAGACTGTGCACTTTTCGTTCAATTCCTATCTGCATAACTTAGGTCAGAAAATCACTTACAACGCACTCTCTCCAAATGCTTATACAATCACCTCAGCTTTTCCCAACACAGTTATCCTTGACCCATTCCTGTTTCTCATCTACATGTTGCCCCTCAACAGCATCACAAAAACACAGCATTACACTTTTCATGCGTGCTCTCTACACCCAACTCCACATCATTTTTGGGAGCTTCAGATAGAGGAGGATGCCAAGCTAGTGCCAACTAAACATCATCTGTTATCCATTTACACTAACTACAGAAGTATGATAGACCCTGACCTTTTTAGAACCTTCTCTCACCAGCTCCCAGTCCCATGTGATCAGAAATCATCGAGAATGTCGTCTAGCCACAAGCGTACAGCTATTTAAGGACTTAGATAAACTGCTCCACAAAAAGTTGCTCTATCCCCTAAGGTACTGACATAATCCTATAAACCTCCTCCCTACAAGACCATGGACACCACCCCTGACTCAGAGCTTGGCCTGATCATGCTCTTATCTCCTTTGGAGAAAGCAGAAAATCAATGTCTTCCTGAAGATTGACGTGTGAACCATGTAGTGTGGCAATGAGATTGTCTTCCAGATAATCCAGGTTACTGGCCCAGTTTTGCACAAGCCTGGATCCCAGTACAGATCCGTTTCTCCCGAGAACACCCAGCAGTGGTTAGCACTGCTGCCTCACAGCGCCAGAGACTTGGGTTCAATTTCCGCCTCAGGCGATTGACTGTGTGGAGTTTGCACATTCTCCCGTGTCTGCGTGGGTTTCCTTCGGGTGCTCCGGTTTCCTCCCACAATCCAAAAATGTGCAGGTTAGGTGAATTGGCCATGCTAAATTGCCAGTAGTGTTAGGTGCAGGGGTAAATGTAGGGGAATGGGTCTGGGTGGGTTGTGCTTCGACGGGTCGGTGTGGACTTGTTGGGCTGAAGGGCCTGTTTCCACACTGTAAGTAATCTAATCTAATCTAAACCCTAATCAGTGTGCACTGGATAAGACTGTGAATGAATTCACTGACTCAAAACCTGGCCACTGTGATTCTAGCTATGGAATCACACTCACTCTCTGGCTAAAGTGATAGTAGGTCTTGTGCTTTATGGTAGCTTTCCACATTTCTCACTTACTCTTATTGAGACATGGTATATGAGAATAGCTGAATTCTGCATATATAGTTTCCTGCCTTTGTTCAGATGGAACAAGATCATAGAAGGATAGCTGGGCTAAACTAACATCAGCATTCTCCTTTAGCAAAGACTTCACCATGCAGAGCCCTATGTTGGCCAACCCATTGGTCTGGAGTCACCCGGGCAAACTAGTGATGTGGACAAAGCCAAAGGTTTTAGTGGAGCATCTGAAACAGAAATTGGCAAAATGCAGCCTGTCAAAGACACCTGAATCAGAGATGCTGAGTCTGGCACAAATTTCCTGGAGCACTGCAATAACTACAACCAAGGAGGGACATGTTGCTCCTTGACCTCAATCCATCAGGAGTCATTGTCCACTACAAACTGAAACAATTAGATTCTGAGCAGCATGTGATTCATAGTCAAAATGGGAATAATGGATGGCCATCAGTGATCGAGTATGGTCTGGTCTATGGATGGCAATAGGGACACAATGAGAAATCACATTCTCAATTGCCTTAGAGATTTCAATCATAAGTCTGAACTGCAGGTTCCAGTACAGCATTTAAAGACATCCTGGAGAAGTATCTCTAACCCAAGGGCTCTGGAGATGACACTTTTGTCAGAGCCCAACATGGCATCCTGTAGGCTGAGTTAGTCACGTTGTTTGAATAAGAGTTTCAGAATATAACCCCCAGAAGAAAATGCTGGTGATCAATGTGAATAGAATTCCTGTGTACACACTTGGCTTCAGCTCTTCAGCTGCTCAAAATTCTTCCAGTTTCTGGGTGGTTGCCAGCAGAAGTTTGGCAGTCGAGGAAGGACTTCACATCCTCAACAAAAAGGATGATGTATTGTAAAGTCATACAGCATGGGCACAGACTCTTAGGTCTAACTTGTCTGTGCTAACCAAGTTTCCCAAGCTAAATTATTCCCACATGCCTGCGTGTGGCCCATTTCCCTCAACACTTTTCCTAATTTTGTGCAGATTTCATCTTGAGAATGTGGGACAGTGCATCTGCAGTGACTTGTGTAGCCTGTAATGAGCAATAAGTGAAATCTCTGCATTCTGGGTGACACCTTTAACATTGCTCATCTATTCCTTAATGCTAAGCAGAGTGACCAATAGCTAATGGTCTGTGTGAAAAGCAAACTTGAGCCCCAGGAAATAGTTGGAAACTTTAATCACAAACACAGCTACTGAGTTTCAATAGCAGCACACCACTGCTCTGTGTAAGTCAGCTCCCTGGCAGAGCACATCAGTCAGCAGGAAACACTGCACTGAACTTGGAGCAGAATATCCCCTAGCTTTTGGATGATGCATCAACTGTAACCACAGTGGGTGGGTGCAGTGTTGCTATTAAAGTGAGTATTTCCTTGATCCTGTTGAATACTCATTGTTGGTGTTGGCCCTGGTACAAGGTATGGTCTTGCTTTAGCAGTTGGTTGTAAAGGTTTCTTAACTTGTGCTAAATAGGGCCAGGCACATCTCCAAATAATTGTCCATGCCCATGAAATGTTGGAAGGTTGTAATGTTAAGGGGTCTTGGGAAGTTCTGATTGCCCTGTCTTCAAAGGTGAAAAATGCATGAACTATTTCACCAAAAGAAATTAAGACTGGGTTTATAGAGCTCACATTTACAAACAATTGCAAGGCCCTTGATTTCAAGCGTTGACATCCTGTAATGAGCTTGACATTGTGCTTCAAGGTTTAGAGCCAATAACTTCAGTCATGGCTGTCTGACAGACAGCTTTACAAGCCACAACCAAAATGCTGGCCACAACACACTGCTAAACCTCAGGCACTGAGATGATTTCAAATTGTAGTCAATCGAGTTCCTCAACTTGTGGCTCAGCCTCAAATCCAAGCAGGCTGTCTGCCATCAGCCTTCCCATTCAGAAGTGTTGGACACGCTCTGGGGGTTCTCCCAGGTGTATGCTTAGTTGATGTTCAATGAAGATTCTTAAAGGAATTGAAGGTCACTGCTAAGCCTCAAGAGCTGATTTCTTTCTGGTTTGTTGTCAAGTAGTCTCGTAAACAAAAATAAACATGTTAATGATGCTGTTAGGTTTGATGGTTTCTTCTTTGATCCTGTACAATCAGTATAACCTGAGAACGGTCAGATCTTTGGTGGAGGCTAATGATGGTGGTCTGGTACCTGTTACACTAGTGATGCCAGTGAATACACTATGGATGCTCCACACTGTCAGGTTTTAGAAGGAGGCAAGGCATACTCTTCTATCATTCTGCATTGCTATTGTCCCATTGGCTGTCATCTGGCTCTGGTATCAGCACGTTGCTCCGATTACTATGAGGGTGCTTTCTTCAAGTGAATTCTGGCTTCCAAAAGCTTTTCCCAGTCTTTTATTGCATCATTGGGAATCACCCATAGATGGCTCACAGATTGCACATCACCATTTGCATCATGTAGTAATGTCATAAGCAGGCTCTAGGAGCCACAGGCAGACAAGGGGTGAGCATCAGGCTATTGCAAACTGAACAACATTTCTTACTTATTTACACCATGCACACAGGCATTGTACTGCCTGAGCTTTCTAGAATATTTTCTAACCTGCTCCAATGTGATCTGATTTCTTCAGATATCACTGATGATTCAATCTGGGCCCACAGACTACATACCTCACCATCTTCTCTCTAAATCCTCAAAATGATCAGATTGCTTACCTGACATATTGTATTGAATAAGCAGAAATTTCCTTCACCTGAACATTGCCTTAATTTCCAATCCCAGACTCCATTCTTGAGGCATCAACTCCACCCTCTTTCCGGCTGAGAGTGAATGACACTGTGCACATCACTGTGTCATATTTGAAAGGAAATGAACTTCACAACACGTCTGCACTGACACCACCTATTTTCACCTAACTTCACTGGATTTCATCCCACTTAAACTTATTGGCTATTCAAATCCTTGTCTATGCATTAGTTGTCTCTCGACTTGACCAGTCCAAGACACTCCTAACTGGCTTCTCATCTTCTTGATTTTGAAAGGTTAGCCTTGTAAAATTTAATTGTAGAATCCTAATTAACACTAGGTCCTGTTTAGACACCATTCCTGTACTTGTTAAACCAAACTGACTCCTGATAAGTACATACTCAACTTTAACATTATCGTATTTGCTTTAAAATTAAGCTATAGCTTTGCTCCTCTATACTTCTCTAATTTCTTCTGCCTCTACAGTCACCTGAGACATCCGTGTTCATCTGATGTTGACCTCTCACACACCCTCTATTTTAAACTCTCCATCACAGGCAACTTTGCTTTCAATGGGTAAGACATTAAGCTTTAGAATCCCTCCTTATATCTTTCCGTCTTTCTTTAAGCCTTAAAATATATATAGTGACCTAACTCTGGGGCAGCTGCCTTGATATCCCCTTTATTGACTCAATGTGCAATCTTGTTTGATAACACTTACAAAACACTTTAAAAGCACCATATAGATATATTCAGTTGCTCTTTTTAATGGTAAAGTAAGCCATTGTGTTCTCTTCGATGGCTGCAGTTTGCAATAAATGGACACACTTAAAAAAGTAAAGTTTAGCATTACTATTTAACCTCTTGGAGAAAGTGAGGACGCAGATGCTGGAGATCAGAGTCGAGAGTGGAGTGCTGGAAGAGCACAGCAGGTCAGGCAGCATCCGAGGAGTGGGAGAATCGACATTTCGGGCACCTCTTCCCTAGCAAGCTCAACATCATTTTTTATATTTAACAAATTTTCCTGCATGATGTGTATTCAATTTCAGCCATTGTAATACTGCTGACTTACAAATTTTGAATGGGTCCTTCTGGAAATCTTAGACTCTTATTAGACCCCAAAATCCCCCTCTTCCTTTGTGACTTTGACCAGCTTGCTTTGTCTTTCTGAATCTGTGATCATTTAGATAGATCGGACATAGTTGTAGTTCAGCACCACTGGCATTTTATTCAGTGCAGTTTCTAAGCTGTGTTTTATTTAAGTCAGTTGATTGGATGGCCAAAGGATGGAGCAGAAAGATGTTTCCACACTGATCATGGCAGTCCTCCTTAGCTTGCCTCAACCTGATACACAGCAGTGCCCCTCAAACAAATAACTCTATTGGAGAAAGATGCCGAGGTTGGATTATAGAAAATTACTCATGAAGCCTGATATTGCTCTCTTGATTGGTATTTACAGGGTCATAAAGTCAGAGTCATACAGTACTGAAATAGACCCTTCAGTCCAACTTGTCCGTGCCAACCAGACATTCCAATCTGATTTAGTCCCATCTGCCAGCATTTGATCCTTTTCTCTCTAAAAGTCTTCCTATCCATGCATCCATCCAAATGTCTTTTAAACGGCAGCTTGTTCTATACATGCACCACCCTCTGAATGAAAAAGTTACTTCTAAGGTCCTTTTTAAATCTTTCTCCTCCCATCTTAAACCTATGCCCTTGAGTTTTGGGCTTCCCACCCTAGAAAGAAGACATCGGCTATTCATTCTATCTATGCTTATGATTTTCGAAATATAATGTCACCTGCTGTCTCCTGCAACTAACCCACTTCCAAATGTTTTATTATGCTCACTGTCTTAATATTACCTGACTGCACTTTAAAGCTTTATTCAAGATTCTATGAAAGCGTACATGCACTGCATCATATAGTTCTTCGCTGTCACATTGAAATGTTGCATCCTTTGTACAGAATAAAAGCATATCATTGTACATGAAAAGCATGTTACTAAATCCATTATATCCTGAAATAATAGCAATGTTGTAAGCCAATTGTATCACTAAATATTCTCACATAGCATTGCCGAATAAGCAATAAACTTACTGCTTGCTAAAAATTATCTGCTTGTAACATTCAAATCGAACAACTGGAGGTTTCATTTCTCAAGTTACACCAATATATATTGTTCTGCTAGATCACAGCTTTATATTTTGTCATTTAGGGATTCATGTTTTACTCCGTCAAATCATCTTTCCCAATAATTACATCTCAATCTTACCTGAGCAACACAACAGTATCAGACATAAAGGCTCCAACAGCTACATCTGTGAAAAACAACAGATTGATGGTCATCATTAGGTCAAATAAATAAGATTCCAGGCAAATTTCCTTTCATTATTATTTAGCCCCTATTAATCAGAACGGAAGTATCAACAGGCTCTATACTCATGCATCATTCAAAAATTCCATACAATCTCAACAATCAGAAATCAAATTCTCCAAAACACTGTTTTTACTCTACAAAAAAATGTAATTATTTCCACTGAACCATTTCTGATTCAGCCCAAAATTGGAGAATGATTTATTTGCATTTTGCTTTCTTTACAATTGTGCATATGGAAGCAAATTTAAGTTTGGAGATCAGTTTATGATCCTATGTAGACAGGTACTGGTCATATTGGAATACATGTACCTGTTAAACCTACATTGTCAAAAATCCAGTAAAACTCTGGATTGAGGAGAAAGTTAGATGGAACCTAGTCCTGGTGGGGTTCTGCCTGAATTTTAGGTTCTGACAGTGAAGTTTTTTGTGCATTCACATCTATTGTAATGAATTGCTTTTGGGTGAGTTCCTGTACAACGCCAGCCTTAAGGTTTCCATTATAGTCTTGACATCTAAAATCTGCTAATCACTCTACTGAGGCTTCTGAAAGGGCCTATAATGCCTGTACATAAAACAATCAATTTAGAGATCAACTACCTTTTCAGTGCCTATAAATGAATACTTATCGATATTGATCTTATGCCGCTAATGTTTTGATTGGAAAGGTCTTCAAGTAAGTAACAGTATTTTCAGGCAGTGTTTTCCATAACTGTTCAGCTTTTCAAAAGCAGATTGAGGTAGTTTTCCAAGGCTCACCCTGACTATGCAAATAATGTCAGTTCTAATCCCACCATTTTGCATTGCAGCTAAAGTGGGTTCAACTTGCTCCTGGTCAAACTTCAGGGAAGTGAAAACTCAGCCATCATCCCGAAATCTGACTCTATTGAGCAGGCAGGCCCATTTTCTACTCTAACAGACCACTGAAATTTCAGTATAGTGCAATTTAAATATGACATAGTAACTGAATAGATTTAACAGCCAGATGTTTCCCAAATACAGCGACTACTTCTGCAAGGTAAATGGCCAAAACTGTAAACTGACTTTAAAGCTGAATTTTACTCAAAATATAGTAAATATAGAAAGTCGTCACACCCTGCGAGTCAACAGTTGGTGTCACTTTGCATAGTCAACCAGCCATCCATCCAACTGAGCGAACGGACCTCCATCAGTTAACTGGATGGCTGGATTGTGATGCAATGTGATATCAACAGCATAGATTCAATTCTTGCACAGGCTGAGATTACCAGGAAGATCCTGCCCTCTCAATCTCTTCTCTTGCCTGAGGCTTGGTGACCCTCAGGTTTAAATCACTATCGGTCATCTCTCTCCAATGTGAGACCAGCCCTATGGACCTCTGCGACTATGGTGACTTCATCTATCAAAATATACATGCTTGTAAAGAAAATAAATCAAAGGTTTACCATTCTGCTTTTTGCAAGTACAAAAAAAATTAGATACGAGTAAACCAGGTGCCAAGGCAAAAATACAGTAACAAACTATTCACCTGTACTTGACAATGATTGATCATCATAAGATTGTGGTCATTATAGGTGAAACATTTTAGAAATGCAAATAGTAGTCAACTCTTATCTGCTGCACAGAGGTCTATCAGCATTCTGTTCACTTAATTTCTTCCATCCATGGGGAACATGACAAAGGTGTTGCACTTCAAAAACAGGCATTTATGACTCTCCTATATGTTTGCTATCAACTGTTGTTTCTGATGGTAACTTAACAAAATCCAGTATTAGCTCTTCTCTGGTTGATTTTAAAATGTATAACGTGTCACTTATTTGTTGCTCAGCTTCAATATTTAAAGAAATCTTCAAAAATACAAAATAATTTAGTTTCTTCAAAAAGCACGTTAGATTTTCGGAGGAAAACTAAATACTTTGATACACTAAATGTATTAATGAAAATTTGAAAATTACCTGAATAACCATTATTATCAATATCGATACCTCCAGAGATGGATTGGCCAAATGCACGCAAAGCATTATTAATCCGTAGTCCGTGGATTCGCTATAAGAGTTGAAAACAAAATTATGATAAACCTGTTTTAAATTTTTAATACCTCAAAACATCCAAAGTATCAATTATCTCTTTCTGTGCCATATCTTTTCTACGATTCCATAGTGATCAATTCAATTCCCAGCCATAGCTTTTGAAATATTTCTTCCTCTCTTGTCCTACTGGCTGTCAACCACCCGTTGCTCTTTTATGCCCACCTCAGCTATCCTTCACCCATCCCTTCCCAGGTGGATTTCCTGATAAAATCATTCAATCCTGGAATAGAACTAATAGGTGCACATGCTTGTGGCAAGTAGAAATCCCAAGTCGAGGAGGATACACCAGTGCTCCAGTGCAGGTGACAATCCCAGAGGGTAATATTTTCCCACCTGACTGGAATGGACCTTAAACAGACAAGTGGCAAACTTGTTAATTGAGGGTCAATATCAGAAAACCAGAGATTGAAACTTTATTTTTAAATTTCAGAAATGCATTTTTCTACTAGTTAAACAGGACACATCTTGGGTTCTGCTTTATTTGTGGAATGCTGTCACTTTGCAGCTGAAGTTTACGCCAAGATTTTTGAAATGGTATGGTGACATAGTTTATTTGTTTAACACGGTGGCTCACAGCGCCAGAGACCTGGGTTCGATTCCAGCCTCAGGTGACTGTGTGGAGTTTGTGCATTCTCCCAGTGTCTGCGTGGGTTTCCTCCGGGTTCTCCAATTTCCTCCCCCACAATCCAAAGGTGTGCAGGTTAGGTGAATTGGCCACGTAAAATGGCCCATTGTGTTTAGGGATGTGTAGGTTAGGTGCATTAGTCAGGGATAATGTAGGGGAATAGGTCTGGGTGGGTTGCTGTTGGAAGGTCAGTGTGGACTGAGCTGAAGGGCCTGTTTTCACACTGTAGAGATTCTAGGCCAAGTTTTAGATAAAACTAAATTTCAGTCACTTACTTGAGAAAAGATGGACAATATCCCCTCCTCATTTCCATTATAAATATAAATAGCTCCCTGCTGATCCTCTTCTTGGGGTGCTCCAATTGCTATATCTGTTGTGAAATTAATCAAAATGAATTAGAGTCATAAAAGAACTGTACGGCATAGAAACAGACCCTTGGGTCCAACTCAGCCATGCTGACCAAATCATCCTAAATTAATTTAGTCCATTTGCCAGCATTTGGCCCATATCCCTCTAAACCTTTCCTATTCATATACCCATCCAGATGCCTTTTAAATGTTGTAATTGTACCCACCTCCAGCACTTCCTCTGGCAGCTCATTCCATACACGTACCACCCTCTGCATGAAAATGTTGCCCCTTAGGTCGCTTTTAAATCTTTCCTCTCTCACCATAAATCTATGCCCTCTAGTTTGGACTTGCCCACCCTGGGAAAAAGACCTTGGCTAATCTTGCCATTCATGCCCCTCATGATCTTATAACCCTCTATAAGGTCACCCCTCAGCCTCCAACAGTACAGGGCAAACAGCCCCAGCCTATTCAGCCTCTTCCTATAGCTCAAAACCTCCAACCTTGGCAACATCCTTGTAAATCTTCTCTGAATCCTTTCAAGTTTTACAACATTTTCAGTGTATTCATGATTCAAATCCCTCATGCACAACAAATGCTTTAAAACAATAACCACAACTCTATTTACATAACGTGTCCAACAAGGTTAAATGCTCCAAAGATGTTTCCTGATGCAAAATGAAGTAATTCCCCAAATGCATATTCTACATGTTCCGAACCTGCATGTCCATCATCATTAATATCTCCAAGGTCGACGATTGCCTCTCCAAATCTTGCTGCATAAGAATTTCTTCCAACTAACTCCATCGCCAGCTCCTTCATCACTCCCTTTTACAAAAACAGGAACTATCAAGATTACATCATTGGAGATTTAAATATTTATTAATGCAAGAGAAATTCTTCAAGTCTTACCAATCCTGTATTCAAGTAGACATACACCCTTCCTTCCTCTCTGATTATGCTGTACATAGGGGCTCCCACTAACAGATCCGAGAGGCCATCTGAATTCAGATCCACTGCACAAACCGATGAGCCAAAGTATGAACCAAGCTAAAAGCAAAAGTAACAAGTGAAACACTACAATCTTTACAGAACCACAGAATTGAATAACATTCGAATGCCATACCATTTTACCCTTTGCTGTGAAAATGATTTTCAAAGTCTGTTCGTGCTGTTCAAAAATGTAGACCTACAAAAATAATCACAACCATCAGATAAATTATGCATTTCATTTTTTGTTTCCTGCGTAATATGAAGGAAGAAAACTTCCACATTTTCTACACTGTTTTACTGAGAATTATTGTGCTGAGTAATCCAACTATATTATCCATTAGATATACCAAAAAATGAAACTATTTTGTCGCATTCCAAATTTCACTCACACCACCCAACAATGGAACAGCTCTCAAGACTACAAATAATATCCCTGATTACTGTTGTACATTATATTTCCTGAACAACTTGACATGGTTGACACAAACACAGTTGTCCAATATCTCTTCCATTTCCCAGCTTGGTGGGATTCCACTCATTTACCTTTACTTATCTAATCAAAATTAGAACATCTGAACACTAGTTTCTTGTTCAGTCCGTGGAACCCTATCATCAGAGTACTGTTATGGACCAGGCCAGACCCCTCAAAACATTTCAAGAAAGTAGTCCGGACTGTATTTTTGCTAGTTGTTTTAAGCAGGTGTAGAGTTGATATTCCAGGAGGGAAGCAGCCGGTTCAACCATTTAATTTTAACCAAAACAGAATTTATTTACAAGATTACCGAATGAAACACAAACAAAAGAGAATAGAATATAGAATAACTTAACCAATGTGAAAACCCAACAGATTATCCCAACTTAATGATGCTGTACCAAATACTTGCAATAATCCTCATAAACACTCCTTCGCACAAAAGGTAAAATCAATCACAGGGTCTTACAGGAGAGAGAGAGATGGCAGAGATGAACACCTTCTTCCATGTAGCTGCTTCTTGGACCAGCAGCCTCAAAACAGACTGACTACTTTCAGTGAACAGCCAGACAGCTAAAACCAAACCAAATAAAATCTGAGCTGGAAGAACGGACCACTCCTCCTTCATTGTACAAGTGTTTTATTTAACTTGAAAGCCCTTTCTCTGAGGCAGTATCTGTTCGCTATAATCAAATCTAACAAACCTGGACTTTTTGGAACCTGTGTCTTTACGGCCTCACCGAAAAAAAAAGCCAAGAAGAGCATAACCTTGTTCAAGGAGCAGCAACATCACAGTACTAACTTCTGTCCTCTTCTCACCTGTAAATTTGCACCTCGGTAATGTCATTTGAAGCAAACAAATTTGCTTCTATCTGTATAACAATGATGTCTAAGACTACTTCTCCAGCAGCATTTTGACTACCCAATTGCCCCAGTACTGTCCTGCAGTTTTCTCACTTTTAGGTTTCCTCCAGTTCAACATTGAGAAGACTGACATCATTACCTGTAGCCTCCACCACCAGCTCAGTATCGCTGTGGTAAATCTCATCTCACTCCAGCCACTATCTCAATTTGAACCAGTATATTCAAAGTCTTGGCACCTTACTGAGCTCAAACCTATGCTTCTGACTTCATCTACTCTCAGTTATAAATATCATGTTACTTCTCCTTCCATATCACCATTAATCTTTGTCTCAACCTAACTGCTGCTCAAAGCTTCATCTATGGCATTATCATCTCTAGATTTCAATCTTCCAAAAACTCTGCCAGTCTACCAATCCATATCAACTCATCAAAAACTCTGAGTAGTGTATCAGATCCCGCTCACTCATTTTACTGCTCCTGTTAAACTGCAGTTGATCCAGATCTCCTGACGTTTCCAATCACAAATTTGCACATTTGCATTTAAATCTATCCATTCCAAGCATCTTCCCCCACTTAAAAGCACTTATCAACTTCAACTTGTTTGCCTCTCCTTCATTATTATTCATGCCACACCTTTCATTGGAATTTATTTGGCCTGCCTACTCAATCCTGCAACTATCTGATACTGCTGTACATGTTGTACATCAGATTCCTCTCAGCGTTACTGCTGAATGATTGCAACCCAACCATATGCTTATTCTCTCTGGAGTCCTGCTGACTGTGGGCTCCATGAAGAAAGGGGCATGGTGGTCAGATCTGGGACAAATGGGATTGGGACAGAGCTGGCTAGATCTCCAAGATATGAATGAGTGGGGGCATACAGGAGAAAGGATTCAAAGCCAGATACTGAGTGTGTAAATGAGAAAAGTGTATGCCAGTAATACATACACATTAGCAATTATGGAAAGCAAGCAGAGAAACAATTGAGAGAAATCAATTTATTTTAACTTCTGTACACAACAATCACCAATACAGCCATGAATGTGAAATTCCAGTCAATCTCTGTGCCCTCCCCTTATGCACTTCCCTCATTTTCAAATGCTACCTTATGTCTACTGGTCAAGCCCAAAGGTTGAACATAAATTTGTACACCAAGTATTGATATGAAAATTATATCAAATCAGTTTAGAAGTTTCATGCCGAATGGTGTTGAAAAGTCAGAGTAAATAGAAAAGCTGAAAACTGGGTCTTGATGAGAAGCTGGATTTCTTACCATACTTTTGAGCAATCCAGGCTAAATGATTATTAATGTCTACTAGAATTTCCCCATTTTAGATGTTTCACTTCATTAGACTGAATTCAGGAGGTACAAAAAGGCACAAGTTGGACAGCAAAGTCATCATATTTCAAGCGGCTTCGAAGAATGAATTTTCAGTGTAATCTAACTTCGGTCATTCATGTCGTTTTTATAGCTGCAGAGCAGAATTCAGAAGATGTCTTCTTGAAGAGATTGCACTTAAGGAAATATTTTAAAAGAAATTAAAATTCTTACTTGACCAGTTAATTCTTGCTGAGGTGCCCCTCCTACAATCTCTGTGCTGTTTGGAGAAGTAAAGTGTCCTGCACTAACAGCATAACCTGGGAAACAATAAAATGTGGTTGCACATCACGTCAAACTGCACAGTCTTACACTCATAACCTCTGCACAAAATCTCATTCATAAAATACTGATGGATCATGGCTGAACAGTTCTGGAAGATACAAGGGAAGCTTCAACCAAGGGAAGTCGGAAGATTAATTTCCAATTACAAATGATGAGCATATGAAAACAATCAAGAAAGCACAAGCAGTTACCACAAATTGGAACAGTAACTCTGAACTTTCCAGCAACTAAATATATACTTTCAAAAGGAATATTTATGACATTCAATGTTATTCAGCTATGTCATTGATCTCACCCGAATATTACAAAATCGGTTTACTGATACAATTTGCTGGCAATCCCAAAAAAGATGTACAGCACGGAAACAGACCCTTCAGTCCAACTCGTCCATGCCGACCAGATATCCTATTCTAATTTAGTCCCATTTGCCAGCACTTGGCTCATATCCCTTTAAACCCTTCTTATTCATATACCCATCTGGATGCCTTTTAAATGTTGCAATTGTACTTCCTCTAGCAGCTCATTCCATACACACCATCCTCTGCATGAAAATGTTGCCCCTTAGGTCCTTTTTATATCTTTCCCCTCTCATCCTGAAACTATGCACATAAGTCATGATAAGGAATCACATCTTTACTCAGAGAGTTGTTAGGTTTGGAATGCATTGCCCAAGAAAGTGGTGGAGGTGGATTCCAAAGGCGGCTTCAAAGGTGACCTGGATATATATTTGCTAGTGATTAATTTAGAGGGCTACACAAATTAAGCTGGAGAATGGGACTAGCTGAGTAGTTCTTTCAGTAGCCAGTACAGATACAATAAATTGAATGGTCGCCTGTACTATAAAATTCTATGATTGCTTAATGCATTGCAACTGCATTTAATCTGGGTCAAGATATCTGTGCTAGCACACTGACTAACCTTAAACATATAAATCTACTTTAATACTGTAATCTTGTATAATATTCAACTATGTTTTCACATATTTCTTCTTCTAATCACTGTAACATATATTTCTGAGCATTTACGTGTACTATAACATGGAACTAATCTATAACTCTGGTTTTAACATCACATGTCAACAACCTAACACTCACTCCTCCAATAAGGAGATGCCCGATGTTGGACTGGGGTGGGCCAAGTTAAAAATCACACAATACACATTGTTCAACATATCATATCACTATGACACTATGATCTTGTCCTATAAATTCTGTACCTTATGATTCTGCCCCACTAGCTACATGACGAAGGAGCATTGCTCTGAAAGCTAGTACTTCCAAATAAACCTGTTGGACTGTAACCTGGTGTTGTATGATTTTTAACTTTGACCTCCAATAAGGACAAATTCACATTTGTAGTCTTCAATCCTTGCATTCTCAGGAATCCCAGCATGTTTCACAATTAATGTATTATTTCTGAATTATCCTCACTTAAGCAAATGCCACAGCACAGTTCCATGCTCAGTGATTGAATGGATGAACAGTCAGTTCACCAATTTTCATTTGGTGCTGCTGACAGTGGTACGTTCAGCAGGACACTGGGAAATTCCCGATTCTTCAAATAGCATCATGGGATCACTTATATCTACCTGAGCAAACCTAGGTGTTATGCATCATCTGAAGCACAGCACCTCAGAGTTACACTGATATTCATAGTGGACTAAAGCAGCAAAAGCACAACAAACATGTTAAAATACATAAAATACATAATATTAAAGAACAAAGTTATAGACCTTTCATTAGGAATGGGAGAGTTCTCCTAAGATTTACTCAGCATTGAACCGGAGCTACATTCAGTTCTTAAACTGCTTATATTCAGCATGTGAATAAAACTGGTCTCTCAATGGGTATATTGATGATCAGGAGTTGCATACCTAGGTAGCTTCCATATTGAACTATATTTTCATCATCCTTGTAAAAGAGCAAAGAATCTGTCTTTTCATTTTTGACAGCAACAGTTCCAGTCCAGAAACGAGATCCAGGAGCTCCCATTATGATTAACTCCTACAGCACAAAATGTGGGGTTAACATATTGCACATATTCATTAAGATTCATTATTATATAAGAAGCAATTACCACTCACCTCAGTCAGAAAGCTAGCAATTCCTGCCTGACATCTTCCTTTTTCATTATCATTCCATCGACATTCTAATGAAGGAAAATAAGTTTCAACATCATCAAAGAAGACTTCCTTTTGCCTGTACCAATTCATCTCTCAATTAAGTATGAAGAAGAAATATCAAAAAGCACAAAAACCTCCCAAAACGTAGTCCAACAGGTGGGCAATTCTCTGGAGTGGAATTTGCAATCCCAGTCAAAAACAGTTTTCTTTTCCAGAAGATAAGTGGGAAAACTGAGGACTGGGAAGCTTTTAAAGAGCAACAGAGGATTACCAAGAAGGAAATACACAGAGGAAAAATGAGGTACGAAGGTAAATTGGTCAATAATATAAAGGAGGATAGTAAAAGCTTTTTTAGGTATGTGAAAGGCAAAAAAATGGTTAGGACTAAAATTGGGCCCTTGAAGACAGAAACAGGGGAATATATTACGGGGAACAAAGAAATGGCAGAAGAATTAAATGGGTACTTCAGATCTATGTTCACTGGGGAAGACACAAGCAATCTCCCTGAGGTAACAGTGGCTGAAGGACCTGAACTTAAGGGAATTTTATTTGCCAGGATTTGGTGTTGGAGAGACTGTTAGGTCTGAAGGTTGATAAGTCTCCGGGGCCTGATGGTCTACATCCCAGGGTACTGAAGGAGGTGGCTCGGGAAATCGTGGATGCGTTGGTGATTATTTTCCAGAGTTCGATAGTTTCGGGGTCGGTTCCTGAGGATTGGAGGGTGGCTAATGTAATACCACTTTTTAAGAAAGGTGGGAGAGAGAAAGCAGGAAATTATAGACCAGTTAGTCTGACCTCAGTGGTGGGAAAGATGCTGGAGTCTATTATAAAAGATGAAATTACGGCACATCTGGATAGTAGTAACAGGATAGGACAGAGTCAGCATGGATTTATGAAGGTGAAATCATGCTTGACTAATCTTCTTGAATTTTTTGAGGATGTAACTCTGAAGATGGACGAGGGAGATCCAGTAGATGTAGTGTACCTGGACTTTCAGAAAGCTTTTGATAAAGTCCCACACAGGAGGTTAGTGAGTAAAATTAGGGCACATGGTATTGGGGCAAAGTACTAGATTGGATTGAAAATTGGTTGGCTGATAGGAAACAAAGGGTAGTGATAAACGGCTCCATTTCGGAATGGCAGGCAGTGACCAGTGGGGTACCGCAGGGATCCATGCTGGGACCGCAGCTTTTTACAATATATGTTAATGATATAGAAGATGGTATCAGCAATAACATTAGCAAATTTGCTGATGATGCAAAGCTGGGTGGCAGGGTGAAATGTGATGAGGATGTTAGGAGATTACAGGGTGACTTGGACAAGTTAGGTGAGTGGGCAGATGCATGGCAGATGCAGTTTAATGTGGATAAATGTATGGTTATCCACTTTGGTGGCAAGAACAGGAAGGCAGATTACTACCTCAATGGAATCAGTTTAGGTAAAGGGGCAGTACAGAGAGATCTGGGTGTTCTTGTACACCAGTCAATGAAGGCAAGCATGTAGGTACAGCAGGTAGTGAAGAAGGCTAATAGCATGCTGGCCTTCATAACAAGAGGAATTGAGTATAGAAGCAAAGAGGTGTTTCTGCAACTGTACAGGGCCCTGGTGAGACCACACCTGGAGTACTGCGTGCAGTTCTGGTCTCCAAATTTGAGGAAAGACATTCTGGCTATTGAGGGAGTGCAGCGTAGGTTCACGAGGTCAATTCCTGGAATGGCAGGATTACCTTACACTGAAAGACTGAAGCGACTGGGCTTGTATACCCTTGAGTTTAGAAGACTAAGAGGGGATCTGATTGAGATGTATAAGATTATGAAAGGATTGGACACTCTGGCAGCAGGAAACATGTTTCCGCTGATGGGTGAGTGCTGAACCAGAGGACACAGCTTAATAATACAGGGTAGACCATTTAGGACAGAGATGAGGAGAAACTTCTTCACCCAGAGAGTGGGGCTGTGTGGAATGCTCTGCCCCAGAGGGCAGTGGAGGCCCAGTCTCTGGATTCATTTAAGAAAGAGTTGGATAGAGCTCTCAAAGATAGTGGAATCAAGGGTTATGGAGATAAGGCAGAAAGAGGATACTGATTAGGAATGATCAGCCATGATCATGTTGAATGGCGGTGCAGGCTCGAAGGGCTGAATGGCCTACTCCTGCACTTATTGTCTATTGTCTAAGACAGGCCTACTATTTCCAAGCTAACTGTTTTGGAGTGTTAGATCACAGGCTCACTCTCAATAATAATTGCAACATTAATTTCTCAAAGTACAGGCAGTATCCAGGTTATGAACGGACTCAGATCAGAACCCATTCGCAAGTCAATTTGTATGCAACTCACAGCACAGTGCAGGACAACATAAAGGAGCTGTTTGTAAGTACAGGAAACGTTCATATGTCGGGTCTTTAAACTTACATCCCTGTACTGGCTCATGGTTGTAAATATGAATGTTCATAAGTCAGACACCATAAATCAGTGCACCTGTGTGCGCTCAAAGTAAAACACAGTATAACAAATCGTGACACTCGAACAGTGATAAAGCAATTACTCTCAACAAGCACGCCAATGTTACCCAGTCACCTTATCGCTTTTTCCAAGATAAATGACACTTGAAAGAACTTGAATGCCACTAGGACCATTATTCATATAAAGTGGAACCTCAGTTGAGCACTTCTTCCCAAAATTATGTGTTGCCAATACCTTGTATACATTAATTTTTTTAAAAAAGGATCAACCCAAGGAGGCAGCTCTTCCAAATGTTGGAGTAAAAACAGTAAGAATTCAGGCCGAGAATAACTTTGTCTGTTGCTGAAAGCTCAGAAAGACAAGTTTCCTCATTAATTCCTTCTCCCTCCTCCTCCTAATTTACACATTAAAGATTCAGCCACATATGCCCAGTAATTGACTGTCTTCTGCCAAGGCGATCTAACATCAGTTGGTGAAATGAGCTAAACAGGAATAAACTTTTTGATACCAGATTTATTTACATGTTTCCTACCTCCGACCTCTTGTCCCCACTAAATAATGTCCTTCACCTGTGATTCTTAACAAAATAAACATTCTGTTAAGAATTCAACACAGTGGGGTTGATGGAGTACCTTTAACTGCTTATGGCATTTTGATCACACTTTCTTTCACTCAGTGCAGGACTTCTCATGATGACTCACCCTCAGCCAAGCAGGCCACCTCTTATCCCCAACCAGACATCTGTTCTAACACATCCATCTTTATGGTAAATCAGATAGGAGGAAAACACTTGGAGAAGTTAATAACTCAAATTAATAGCAGCAAGTGGAAAACACTTGATCAAAGGCCTCTGTGCAAACTCTCCTGTGCAATGGGATTACTGCAGAGTGAGCTGTGACTAATGAGCACAGGCTTTTCATGCAATCCTTTTTAGATTCTTCAGATTTTCCTGCATGGCCTATCAAAAACTGTGGGAAGATAGTGCTCTGACACAAAAACAGAAATTGCTGGAAAAACTCAACAGGTCTGGCTGGCAGCACCTGTGGAGAGAAAGCAGAATTAACATTCTGGGTCCAGTGATCCTTCAGAACTAATAGCTCTAACCTCTGTCCAAGAATGCAATAGTTTAAAGAGCCTGTCACATAAGAGGCAATGACAACTCCGTCTGCATCAAGAGGTTGATAGGGGGTTACTGTAAGGCTCTGTACTTTAGGAAAGCCTGACGCCTGTTAGTGCTCATTCCATACATGTACCACCCTCTGCGTGAAAACATTGTCCCTTAGGTATCTTTTATATCTTTTCCCCTCTCACCCTCAACCTATGCCCTCTAGTTTTGGACTTCTCCACCCCAGGGAAAAGACCTGGTCTATTAACCATGTCTATCCCCCTCGTGATTATATAAACCTCTATAAGGTCACCCCTCAGTCTCCGATGCTCCACGGAAAACAGCCCCAACCTATACAGCCACTCCTTATAGCTCAAACTCTCCAACCCTGACAACATCCTTGTAAATCTTTTCTGAACCCTTTCAAGTTTCACAACATCTTTCTGATAGGAGGGAGACCAGAATCACATACAATATTCCAAAAGTGGCCTAACCAATGTCCTGTACAGCCGCAACATGACCTCCCAACTCCTATACTCAATGCTTCACTTACTTATATGCATCAATGGATCATAAACACATTGTCATGGCATCAAGTGGTGACTTACAAGGTTCCAGTTGCATATCAGGATAAGAACAAAATACAGAAAAAGGAATAAGAGAAGTGATAGGCAGAGGAATTAAAGGCCAGAATCAAACAAGACCACTATAAAAACAAGTTAAGAATGGGACAAGGAACATTAAAAAGACAAAGTCTTAAGGCTTTGTGCCTGAATGCATAGAGCATTCAAAATAAAGTGGATGAATTATTAATGTTAATACATGTAAATAGGAAATAAGGCTGCAAGGTGACCAGGAATGGATACTGAACATCCAGGGACAGAGTATTTAGGAAAGGCAGGCAATAAAGGAAAAGTTGTTTTAGTGGATAAAGAATATAAAAACTCAATTTTGAAGAAAGATATTAGTTCAGACAATGCAGAATATGTGTGGGTAGAATTGAGAAATACAAATGTGCAAAAATTATTAGTGAGGTGGTAAACAAACCACCAAATGGTGGTGGCGATGTTGGGGATGACACAAAATCAGATATGTGTGAGGGAAAGGAAAACCTGCAATTATGGGTGTCTTTAATCTGCATATAGTTTCAAACTATTCACAATACCTGCAGAAATAGAATTGCTGGAGTGTATCTGAGATAGTTTTCTGGACCAATACATTGAGGAGCCAAACTAAAGAACAGGCCATCTTAAACTACATATTATACAATGAAAAAGGAATAATTGGTAATGTAGTTTTGAGAGAGACCCCTCAGGGATGAGCAACCATAACATGACAGAACTCTTCATCAAGACGGAGAGTCTGTAACAGAATTGTGTTTTTAAGAGGGAGGTATTCTGTCCTATTTATTTTCTAAATTCTCTAGATTAACTGAAAAAAATGTTGACAATTTGGACAAATAATTACAATTAAAGATCAAGGGAAGATTGACAGAGAGAAAAAAAATTATGAGACAAGGATGAGAAAGAGATCATAGCCCACAGTGGCCAGGCTTCACTGATGTCCTCAGGCTTTGCAGTGTGCCACATGGGCAATCGAGGTGCCTGAACCCAACATTCTGATGGGACAGGTTATCCGACACATCCCTCCATAGTCTGGTATTCTTACTATGGGTGGGAAAATTAAAAGCAGTACTGGACAGCCACATAGCTAAATGGCAGTGTGTGCTACTCCTAGCAGATAAACATACAGAAGTAGTGAAAGATAAAGTAGTAAACTTGGCAGGACTGATGGTAAAGAAGGGGAATAAGCACAACTTTGCAAGAGAGGTGCAAAAGAGAGTGGTAGGATTGCTGATGAATGATTAGAAGGAGGAGATGGAGTGTTTTAAGTTATGGATCAAAACAAAACTACAAGGAAACGTCCCACACTGATTGGGCGGTGACAGACGTCGAGGGAAATGTGATGGTGGGACAGCAGATTCCTGGGAGATACTCAGCCCAAGTAGCAGAATTAAAAGCCCTAACAGCAATAGTGAAATTAGCCAGGGGTCAGAGGGTCAACGTGAATACATATAGTAGTTATGGCCTTGGGGTGGTGCATGACTATATGATGGCAAGGGTACATCACCTCATCTGGGGACCACAAACAACATGAAGAGCAGTTTAAAAGATTTGGTGGAAGCTAGTAAGTTGTCTAGTGAAGCAGCAGTGATTAAGGTTAATGCTTACAGAAAGGTAGAAACTCCGCAACGACAGAGCAATGAGTATACCGATAAGGCAGCTAACATGCTTACTGAAACAGCACAGGCATTTGAGGAAGTGCCAGTAGCAGCAGTTATAGAAATGAAAGAGAAAAATTTAAAGATACTCCAAGAAACAGCCCAACAAGAAAAGAAGCAGGAATGGAAGAGGTAGGAGCAATGAGAGGACAAGACAAAGTGTGGAAGATAAAGGATCAGGCAGGGGACCTCACTGCATAAGACAAACCTCATTAAAAACATATCATAGTCTGGCGCACAGGGGGCAGGATAAACTGCAATATCAGATGACCTGGTGGCGGCCTGGAATAGGGACAGATATAGCAAAATTCTGTCAAAGATTTTACAGGAACTCTGCCCCAATCCCAGGGAAAGAAATATGATTTGGTATAAATATATAGAATTACTTAGTGGTTGGAAGCATTCTCTTCGAGAGATTGTTTAGCAGGGGGGTCCTGATCTGGGAGTCATGGTTTAAGGATAAGAGACAAATCTTTTAAGACTGAGATGAAGAGAAATTTCTTCATTTAGAGAGTGGTGAACCTGTGGAATTCACTGTGACAGAACACTGTTAAGACCAAGGTGGACAAAGAGCTTTGACAAAGGGTCAGTTAGACTCGAAACGTCAGCTCTTTTCTCTCCTTACAGATGCTGCCAGACTTGCTAAGATTTTCCAGCATTTTCTCTTTTTCGGGTTGAGACCAAAACATTGTGTGTTTTCAAAAAGGTGGTAGTTATAATTCTTGTGGCTAAAGGGAAACAGAGGGAGCGCAGGATTAGGGTACTGAGCTTGATGATGAGCCACGATCATAATAAATGGTACAGCAGGCTCGAGGGGTTGAAGGCTTACTCTTATCTTCTATGTTTCTATGCTATGATTCCCTTTACAGCACCAAAAGATAGAGCTAATCTATCAACTCAAGTCAAGAAAAATACTTTATGTAATTTCCGACGACTTCCTACCAGCAATGCTATCCCTCCCCCAATTTATTTTTGCCATCCCTCCCAAACATTATACACTAAGGCAATGTTGAATTGGTACTTCTACACATCACACTTATGTTAAATAAAGTATTATTGCCACAAAGGTAATGGCAAAAACATTGCCAAACATTTTCTGGAAAAGCCATTTACCAAATGACAATTTGAGCTATCTCAGCAAGGAGGATGGGAAACATTTCTGGCTGTAACAGGCTACTCATTTTTTTTAGGTATTTTAGATGTTGGAGGTGATTTCCTCAAATTCCAGGAGCAGTAATTACTGTTTTATATGTTGTTGCATTGTTTTGGAACTTCGGGGAAAAGAAAACTCAAAGCAACGCACTTTAAAAAGGGAGAGGAATAGACAAAGGCAGCACATGGTGAAGTGATGCAGGAGAACGAGAGCGAGAGAAAGACACCCACATTGCTAACGACACAGCAGTGAAACTGCCTTTGCTGTTTGAATTCATGTATCGCTGGACAGCGGAGTGCATCTGGGAAAATGAACAAAGTGAAATTCACAACTGATCTTGAAGGAACCTGTTTGGGAGAGGTCACAGCACAGAAACAGATGAGTGAATATTTTTAAGTGTGGCCTTACAGAAGTCTGCAGTAAGGAGTAGTGAGTGTTCTTTCTTGATTATATGTTTTATTGAGATACATCCCTTGACTAAACTTAAAACATAAGCCATAAGTATTAAGTTAGCCCAGAGCAGTGTTTTGTAGAGGAATAAGACAGTGCTATTTTCTGGTTCTGTAGATTGAAAGAAGCAAAAGCAGTCTTTAGTAGAGTGATATGCTCCTGTCCGATGTGGGAGTTTAGGGAGAGTTTACATGTTACTGAGGATGATATCTGCAATAAATGCCGTTGGTTGCGAATCCTATCAGACTGAATGGAGAGACAGTTAGAGGCAATGAGGCAAGGGAATGTGATGGATAGCAGTTATAGGAAGGGAGAAAAGTTGCATATACAGTTAGATAGATGGATTAACTTCATGCAAGGTAAGAGAGGTAGGTAGGTAGTGCAGGAGTCTTCTGTGGCTATCCCCATTTCAAACAAGTATGCTGTTTTGGAAAATGTAAGAGGTGATGGATTCTCAGGGGAATGTAGCATGAACAGCCAAGTCTCAGGTATTGAGACGGGCTCTAATGCAATGAGGGGTACATCGGATTTCAAGAGGTCAACTGTGTTAGCGGACTCTCTAGTCCAAGGTACAGACAGATGTTTCTGTGGCCAGCAGCGAAAAATCAGAATGGTGTGTTGCCTCCCTGGTGCCAGGATCAAGGATGTCTCAGAGAGGGTGCAGAATGTTCTCAAGGGGGAGAGGGACCAGCAGAAGGCATTGTAGACATTGGAACCAACGATATAGGAAGGGATAAGGATGAGATTCTGAAGGAAGAATATACAGATAGGCAGGCATTTAAAAAGGAGATCCTCGAGGGTGGTAATATCTGGATTACTCCCGGTGCTGCGAGCTAGTAAGGGTAGGAATAGGAGGATAGAGCAAATGAATGCATGGCTGAGGAGCTGGTGTATGGGAGAAGGATTCACATTTTTGGATCATTGGATTCTCTTCTGGGGTAGAAGTAATCTATACTAGAAGGACGGTTTGCACCTGAATTGGAAGGGAACTAATATACTGGCAGGAAGATTTGCTCAGGAGGATTTAAACTATTAAGGTGGGGGCATGGGACCCAGTGAGCTAGTGAGGAAAGAGATCAATCTGAGTTGAGAAAAGAAGCAAGTCAAACAGTCAACAGCAGGAAGAAAGCAGAGAACAAGGTAGGACTGGTAAATTAAACTGCATTTATTTCAATGCAAGAGGACTAACAGGGAAGGCAGATGAACTCAGGGCATGGTTAGAAACATGGGACTGGGATATCATAATAATTACAGAAACATGGCTCAGGGATGGACAGGACTGCAGCTTAACGTTCCAGGAAACAAATGCTATCGGAAGGATAGAAAGGGAGGCAGGAGAGGAGGGGGAGTGGTGTTTTTGATAAGGGATAGCATTAAGCTGTAATGAGGGAGGATATTCCCGGAAATATTAGGATCGTATTATAGACCCCCTAATAGTCAGACGGAAATTGAGAAACAAATTTGGAAAGAAATCTCAGTTATCTGTAAGACTAATAGGGTGGTTATGGTAGGGGATTTTAACTTTCCAAACATAGACTGGGACTACCATAGTGTTAAGGGTTTAGATGGAGAGGAATTTGTTAAGTGTGTACAAGAAAATGTTCTGATTCAGTACGTGAATGTACCTACTAGAGAAGGTGCAAAACTTGACCTACTCTTGGGAAATATGGCAGGGCAGGTGACAGAGGTATCAGTGGGGAGCACTTTGGGGCCATCGACCATGATTCTATTAATGCTAAAACAATGATGGAAAAGAATAGAGCAGATCAACAAGTTGAAGTTCTAAATTGATGGTAATAGGCAAGAACTTTCAAAAGCTGATTGAGGGCAGATGTTCGCAGGTAAAGGGACGGCTTGAAAATGGGAAGCCTTCAGAAATGAGCTAATGAGAGTCCAGAGACAATATATTCCTATTAGGGTGAAAAGAAAGGCTAATAGGTGTAGGGAATGCTAGATGATGAAAGAAATTGAGGCATTGTTTAAAGAAATGAAGGAAGCATATGTCAGATATAGACAAGATAGATTGAATGAATCCTTAAATGAGTATAAAGGCAGTAGGGATATACTTAAGAGGGAAATCAGGAGGGCAAAAAGGGGATAGGAGATAGCTTTGGCAAATAGAGTTAAGGTGAATCCAATGGGGTTTTACAAATACAGTAAGGACAAAAGGGTAACTAGGGAGAGAATAGGGCCCCTCAAAGATCAGCAAGGTGGCCTTTGAGTGGAGCCACAGAAAATGGGGGAGATACTAAATGAATATTTTGCATCAGTATTTACTGTGGAAAAGAATATGGAAGATATAGACTGTAGGGAAATAGATGGTGACATCTTGCAAAATGTCCAGATTACAGAGGAGGAAGTGCTTGATGTCTTGAAACGGTTAAAGGTGGATAAATCCCCAGGACCTGATTAGGTGTACCCAAGAACTCTGTGGGAAGCTAGAGAAGTGATTGCTGGGCCTCTTGCTGAGATATTTGTATCATCGATAGTCACAGGTGAGGTGCCGGAAGACTGGAGGTTGGCAAACATGGTGCCACTGTGGTAAAGACAAGCCAGGGAACTATAGACCGGTGAGCCTGACCTCGGTGGTGGGCAAGTTGTTGGAGGGAATCCTGAGGGACAGGATGTACATGTATTTGGAAAGGCAAAGACTGATTCGGGATAGTCAACATGGCTTTGTGTGGGAAATCATGTCTCACAAACTTGATTGAGTTTTTTGAAGAAGTAACGAAGAAGATTGATGAGGGCAGAGCATCGATGTGATCTATACGGACTTCAGTAAGGCGTTCGACAAGGTTCCCCATGGGAGACTGATTAGCAATGTTAGATCTCATAGAATACAGGGAGAACTAGCCATTTGGATACAGAACTGGCTCAAAGGTAGAAGACAGAGGGTGGTAGTGGAGGGTTGTTTTTCAGACTGGAGGCCTGTGACCAGTGGAGTGCCACAAGGATCGGTGCTGGGCCCTCTACTTTTTGTCATTTAGATAAATGATTTGGATGCGAGCATAAGAGGTACAGTTAGTAAATTTGCAGATGACACCAAAATTGAAGGTGTAGTGGACAGCGAAGAGGGTTACCTCAGATTACAACAGGATCTTTACCAGATAGCCCAATGGGCTGAGAAGTGGCAGATGGAGTTTAATTCTGATAAATGCAAGGTGCTGTATTTTCAGAAAGCAAATCTTAGCAGGACTTATAGACTTAATGGTAAGGTCCTAGGGAGTGTTGCTGAACAAAGAGACCTTGGAGTGCAGGTTCATAGCTCCTTGAAAGTGGAGTCGCAGGTGGATAGGATAGTGAAGGCAGCGTTTGGTATACTTTCCTTTATTGGTCAGAGTATTGAGTACAGGAGTTGGGAGATCATGTTGCGGCTGTACAGGACATTGGTTAGGCCAATGTTGGAATATTGCGTGCAGTTCTGGTCTCCTTCCTATCTGAAAGATGTTGTGAAACTTGAAAGGGTTCAGAAAAGATTTACAAGGATGTTGTCAGGGTTGGAGGATCTGAGCTACAGGGAAAGGCCGAACAGGCTGGGGCTGTTTTCCTTGGAGCGTCAGAGGCTGCTGGGTGACCTTATAGAGGTTTACAAAATTATGAGGGGCATGGAGATGGTAAATAGGCAAAGTCTTTTCCCTGGGGTCGGGGAGTCCAGAACTAGAGGGCATAGGTTTAGGGTGAGAGGGGAAATATATTAAACAGACTCAAGGGCAAATTTTTCACGCAGAGGGTGGTATGTGTATGGAATGAACTGCAGAGGATGTAGTGGAGGCTGGTACAATTGCAACATTTAAGAGGCATTTGGATGGGTATAAGAATAGGAAGGGTTTGGAGGGATATGGGCCGGGTGCTGGCAGGTGGGACTAATTGGGTTGCGATATCTGGTCGGCATGGACGGATTGGACCGAAGAGTCTGGTTCCATGCTGTACATCTCTACGACTCTATATAGAATGTAGGGAAATAGATGGTGACATCTTGAAAAATGTCCATATTATAAGAGGAGGAAGTGCTGAATGTCTTGAAACACATAAAAGTGGATAAATCCCCAGGACCTGGTCAGGTGTACCCTAGAACTCTGTGGGAAGCTAGGGAATTGATTGTTAGGCCCCTTGCTGAGATATTTGTATCATCGATAGTCACAGGTGAGGTGCCGGAAGACTGGAGGTTGGCTAATGTGGTGAAACTGTTTAAGAAAGGTGGTAAGGACAAGCCAGGGACCTATAGGCCGGTGAGCCTCATGTCGGTGGTGGGCAAGTTGTTGGAGGGAATCCTGAGAGAGTGGATGTACATGTATTTGGAAAGGCAAGGACTGATTAGGGATAGTCAACATGGTTTTGTGTGTGGGAAATCATGTCTCACAAACTTGATTGAGATTTTTGAAGAATTAACAAAGAGGATTGATGAGGGCAGAGCAGTGGACGTGATCAATATGGACTTCAGTAAAGCCTTCAACAAGGTTCCCCATGGGAGACTGGTTAGCAAGGTTAGATCTCACGGAATACAGGGAGAACTAGCCATTTGGATACAGAACTGGCTCAAAGGTAGAAGACAGAGGGAGGTGGTGGAGAGTTGTTTTTCAGACTGGATGCCTGTGACCAGTGGAGTGCCACAAGGATCGGTGCTGGGTCCACTACTTTTCGTCATTTATATAAATGATTTGGTTCTGAGCACAAAAGGTACAGTTAGTAAGTTTACAGATGACACCAGAATTGGAGATGTAATGAACAGTGAAGAAGGTTATCTCAGATTACAATAGGATCTTGATCAGATGGGCCAATGGCTGAGATATGGCAGATGGAGTTTAATTTAAATAAATGTGAGATATTGCATTTTGGAAAAGCAATTCTCAGCAGGACTTATACACTTAATGATAAGGTCCTGTGGAGTGCTGCTGAACAAAGAGACCTTGGAGTGCATAGCTCCTTGAAAGTGGAATCACAGGTAGATAGGATAGTGAAGGCGCATTTGGTATGCTTTCCTTTATTGGTCAGAGTATTGAGTACAGGAGTTGGGAGGTCATGTTGTGGCTGTACAGGACTTTGGTTAGGCCATTGTTGGAATATTGCGTGCAATTCTGGTCTCCTTCCCATTGGAAAGATGTTGTGAAACTTGAAAGGGTTCAGAAAAGATTTACAAGGATGTTGTCAGGGTTAGAGGATTTGAGCTATAGGAAGAGATTGAATAGGCTGGGGCTGTTTTCCCTGGAGCGTCAGAGGCTTTATAAACCTTATAGAGGTTTATAAAATCATGAGGGATATGGATAGGATAAATAGGATAAATAGACAAAGTCTTTTCCCTGGGTTGGGGGAGTCCAAAACTAGGGAGCATAGATTTAGGGTGAGAGGGGAAAGATATAAAAGAGACCCAAGAGGCAACACGCAGAGGGTGGTACGTGTATGGAATGAGCTGCCAGAGGAAGTGATGGAGGCTGATACAATCGCAACATTTAAAAGGCATTTGGATGGGTGTATGAATAGGAAGGGTTTGGAGGGATATGGGCCGGGTGCTGGCAGGTGTGACTAGATTGGGTTGGGATATCTGGTTAGTATGGGTGAGTTGGACCAAAGGGTCTGTTTCCATTCTGTACATCTCTATGACTCTATAACTTTGACTACCATCAAAGGGCTTGATTTTCAGACAGTTACTCCAATCAAGCAACCTGCTGAAAATATATATTTTCATTTTCTTACCTCTAAAACATGGTATCAGTGGCAAATCTTGAGAAGGTTGCAAGTCAGTTGGAATTTTAAAACATAACCCAAGAGGCCGTTTATCTGATGCCTGGTAGTATACATTTTTCCAGCGATGCGCACAGGCCTTTAAGAAAAATATTTTGCATGTCAAACACAATATAAATAATTTAGTATTCTAATAAAAATCGAAAGAACTGTGGGTGCTGTAAATCAGAGACAAAAAGCAGAAATTGCTAGACAAGTTCAGTCGGTCTGGCAGCGTTGGCAGAATTGAGGAAGGGTCACTCGACCTGAAAAGTTAATTCTGATTTCTCTCCACTGATGCTGCCAGACCTGCTGAGCTTATCTATTAGCTTCTGCTTTTGTTAGTATTCTAGTCCATTTGTTAAAGATACATTTTGAAAAATGTGCAGATACCAGTATGTAACCTTCTTTCTTTGGCTGTCTTGACAAACTAACACCAAGCCACTGATTATCTTTTTCTTCCTTACAATCAGGTCCACATGATTTTCCTTCAGGAATACCTGCACAAAAAAAAAGGTCTTTACCTCTCTAGCAGCATGCAATACTGCATGAATATAAACAGGATACAAAAGCAACAATACCACTGAAATCAAAACTGAACATCAAATTTTTTGCCTCATTATATAAACAGTATAAATTTAGTAATATACTTTCCAAATTAACATGTGCTTTATATACAGTATTACTCAATCTGTCTCATGCTAGGTTCATGACTAATTCAGGGAAAGGAAAGGCAGCATCTGAAACTGATTTTCTGCAGAACAAGTAACACACTGCAACTGAAAGCCATTTAATGCAAAGAAAAAGTGTATTTTCCTCAAATGGCAGAATTGCCACATGAACTGCATCAATGTAATGTTGTTTTGATGTTACAGTTTCCTGATCAACATAATTTTACTGCTGTAGGAGAAACACCATATGTATCCTTTATTAGAAGTTCACCTTACAGTAGCTTACCATTGTTATTACGAGATTTGATCCCCAACTTTCTGTTGCTCTTTGGGCCTCCTCACCTGGGTCACATCGCCTGGGTACCCCCTAATATCCAGTGATCAGTTATTTGCTTGGAAACATAGTTCTACTCCTGGATATCCGATTAGAATGGGTATGATTGGTATGACCATAAATTCAGTATTAGGTATTCTACAAATTATTCAGTGTGCATGAAGTTGCTGTGGAACAATTTGATCTTTGTTTTAAACTGGTGTTTTTTAATTTCAGGATTTTGCTCCAAAAGGACGCCTTGATGGTCTGCAGCAGGAAAACGGTGAGGTTGGGAGAGAGACAGGTTCGGGGGGATGGAAGCATACTGGAAGGAGATCTCAGGAGAATTCTCATTTCAGCAGCTGTTCACAGATAGATCACCTGCAGCGAAGGGACTCTTCCATCTCCTTCCCCAGTTCAGCCTTTCAGGCCTGACAGCAATGTGGGCATCCTATATCTCACCCAGCAGCCAGTCTCAAAGTCCCTTAGGGACCAAATATGGGTATGGTGAACTGACACAGGATGGAAATGGTGTAACCTCAAGTCATCATGAACTGTACCTTCTGGACAAGGTCACAGTAGAAGGTCACACAGAAGTGGCACATGAATGGAGCAATAACCCTGTTGTGCAGAACATGTAAAATTGAAATTTGTTTTCTTTTAATACATGGGACTTGTAGAACCATGTGCATGCACTTGATTGCATCCTGTGCCACTGGGAATCCCACTCACTTAGCAAAACTATGAGCTTTCACTCCTGCTTCTTTTCTCTGGTTAAGTAAAAAAATGATAAAATCCATCTCCTTGATGGCCGCTTGCAGCTCCAACCTCACCTTGGGTTATAAAGGAGTTCAGTGATTATGATGACCCCCTACACTGACAAAAGTCTGTTTCTTTTTCACTGCACTGCCCCTTTAAGAACAAAGTGGCCTGGGGATATTTTGAAATAGAGTTAGTTTCTTGATTCTGACGTCAAGATCCCAAGAAACACGCATGTGACCTGGGGTTGCAATGGCGATGAACAGCCAAAAATCAAGAGGTCATTATAGTGGGTTGGGATTCAACATGTTGGAAGGCAAAGTGTTAACAGGTGAGACTTGCTCTGGACAGAACAGTTTTCTGTTCTGTAGTTTTCAAACAGATCCTGATATAGAAGCAGGGTTCTAAGAATAGAAAGAGACTATGTTACTTTGTGTGTTATACAGTTGCAAAGAACAATGAGAAATTTACGGTAATGGTATTGGTTAAATGATAGCTAGGGCATTGGGAAAACTCTTCTGTCTTTCTAATAATGCTTTGAGATCTGGTATGCTCATCTGAACACAAAGATGGGATTTTGTTCTAACACCTCAAATGAAGACATTAATGGCAGGCTAAAGCAGGTATTAGTTCAATGTACAGCATTTTTTTAAAACCAAAGTAGTAAAGGTTTGCTCATGGGTGCAGTGGGGGAGGCTGAAAATAAACCAACCTTCCAAAAAATCAAACATTCAGAAGCTAAAGCTAGCAAAGTGCACTGCTACCCTCATGAGTAGAAACACAGCAAAAAGTAATTTACTCTTGCAATATGATTCAAGTGGAACAAATCTAAATATAGTGCTATGCTTTCACGCAGGCAAAACTACTTGCATATTTGTTGAATTTGACTTATTTCACAGACAAATCAAAGGCATACTTCTGCTCATAGTGAATGCTGGAGCAGACAATGCTCAAGTGACAAGACGGCAGCTAACATCTCATTTAAAATCAGTTTCAGTTTCTTTGCTTAGAAAGCAAGAGAGAACAGAATAATTTATTGACTTGAGCAACCAGTTTATTTTTATTGACAAAGCGCCATTGCTTATGCCACATCACCTGAAACTGGGGTGAAGTGTCAGAACTTCAAGTGTAGAAGTAGCCTTGGGACACACTGACACTTACTGGAAAGTGCCTGTTTGAAGCATTTTGCATTGAACAGCTGTACACTATCGGGCTAATTTTAGCTTTGAATGCACAACAGGAGACCTGAGCCATTTTCAGAGACAGCCTGTCTTTGCATGCTGCCAGCAAAGGGAGAGGGCAGGAAATCAGCCTAAATTGTTCAGCTGCTTTATTTGACAGACAGCAAGTGAGCACAAGGGCATCAGCTGCAATTGGATGTAATGAATTAAATCACTTACTACAAATGGGCTGGGTAATAAAGTCTGGATGGAGGAGTTTGTGGGGAAGCTGCAAGAGCTCAAGACAGGCAGGGCTGAGCAAGGGCAGAAGACTGAGGAGCTCTGCTCTGTCTGTAGCAATTAATAGGTACGTGAGTGGAAGAGAAGCAAGGATTACATTAGGAGCAGCTGTAAGAATTCAGGTGCAAATCAAGATTAGAACATGTACCGAAGATTGATATTAGACTTGAAACGTTATTGCTGTTTCTCTCTCCACAGATGCTGTCAGATTTGTCTAGTTTCTCGAGCATTCTGTTCATCTTTCAGAGTTCCAACATTCTCAATACTTCACTTTAGTGAGAATGTAGCTGTCAGGATGAGCTTTAGTGGAAAGGTATTAGGAGAAAGGTCTACAACAGGCAGCCCATCAATGTTCCCAGTTTTACAATGGGACAAGAGTTCAAAGCTATCCCAACTCTCTAACTTTGCAGAAGTAATGCCTGCAACAGTAGTAGACTCACCAACTTTAAGGGCATTTAAATGGTCATTGGATAATCATATGGATGAAAATGGAATTTTGTAGGTTAGATTGCCTTCAGATAGGTTTCAGAGGTCGGTGCAACATCGAGAGCCGAAGGGTCTGTACTGCACTGTAATGTTCTATGTTCTAACGAAGAGCAGACATAACTGGATATAATATTTGGACCCAAGGAATATTCTTAAATGTGCTTATCATTGTTAGGATCATGGAAACACTGAATGATGCAAGTTGTTTGTGGGACATAGGCATTGCTGGCTGGGCAGCATTTATTGGCCTTCCATGGTTGCCCTTGAGAAGGTAGTTGTGAGCTGCCTGTTGAACCACTATGGTCTGAACTCTGAAGATTGACTCAAAATGCCATTAGGGAGCAAATCCTAGGATTTTGAACCAACAAGTGAAGGAACAGTGATATATTTTCAAGCGAGGATGATGAATGGCTTGGAGGGAATTTACAGGTGGTAAGCATTCCCATAAATCTGTTGCCCTTGTCCTTCTAGATGGAAGTGGTTATGGGTTTGAAAAGTGCTGTCTAAGGATCTTTGGTGAATTTCTGTACTGCATCTTGCAGATAGTATACACTGTTATTACTGAGCATTGGTGGTGGGGGGGGGAGTGGATGCCTCTGGATGTGGTGCTATTCAAATGGATTGCTTTATCCTGCATGGTGTCAAGCTTCTCAAGTGTTGTTGGAGGTGTACTCATCCAAGTAAGTGGGGAGTATTCCATCAAACTTCTAACTTGTCTTGTTGATAGTGGATTGGCTTTGAGGAACCAGGAGGTGAGTTAGCTGCAGGATTTCTAGCTCTGACCTGCTCTTGCAAGTATTGTATTTATATGCTGAGTCCGGTTAGGTTTCTGGCCAATGGTAACCCCCAGGATGTTTATGATGGGGGATTCAGTTCACATCAGTGAATGTTAAGGGACAGTGGTTAGATTTTCTTTTATTTGTAATCATTATTGCCAGGCATTTGTGATAGAGAAAAGAACTAGGGTGCTCTTCAGACAGGTAAAAGTGAGGACTGCAGGTGCTGGAAATCAGAGTCTAGACTGGAGTAGTGTTGGAAAAGTACAGCAGGTCAGGCAGCATCCGAGGAGCAGGAAAAGCGACATTTTGGGCAAAAGCCCTTCATCAAGCCCTGCTCTTCAGCCAGCCAGTATGGACATGATGGGCCAAATGGCCTCCTTCTGTGCCATTATGATTCTATGTTTCCATTTATGTGGGACCAATGACCTACTATCACATGAATGGAACTAGTTTCTTTGAAGTTGGAACACAACTAGATCAGCTGTCAAGGGAAATTTGCTTACAAACCATGCCATTGATTGTTCTCAAAAAGCACAAAATAAACAAAACAAAACACTGAAGAAGTTAACTTGTAAACCAAATGCATTCCGTTTTCTGATATATTTTTAAACAGTTATTATTCACTGTGTTAATCTGGGGAGAAGTCAAAACTTTGACCTGTTTTTAGGTCAAGAATCAGAGTGGATTGTCATTACCAAAAAATAACATTATCATTGAGAGTATGGGCTGTGCATGGAATGGAAGTGATGGAAGGAAACAGCTGGAATCACTTTTTTTTAGATTACATTACAGTGTGGAAACAGGCCCTTCGGCCCAACAAGTCCACACCGCCCCGCCGAAGCGCAACCCACCCATACCCCTACATTAACCGCTTACCTAACACTACAGGCAACTTAGCATGGCCAATTCACCTGACCTGCACATCTTTGGACTGTGGGAGGAAACCGGAGCACCCGAAGGAAACCCACGCAGACACAGGGAGAACGTGCAAACTCCACACAGTCAGTTGCCTGAGGCGGGAATTGAACCCGGTCTCTGGCGCTGTAAGGCAGCAGTGCTAACCACTGTGCCACCGTGCCGCCCACTTATTAGATGTCTGTCATTTTGCATAATCTGTCTGAGTGCAGTGCATTGGACAAAGACATCATTTCTTTGTGTATCAAAAGTGAAATCCCTCTTTTATTATAATAATATTGGTATTTTAATTCAAAATACAGGTTTGCAGCAATGAACCAAGAAAGAAAAACAGTTTTAAAAGGAATTAATGAACTTACTGATCCTTCATTTTGAAGTGTAAGAGTCAGATAATATGCCTCATTTATCAGTTTAATTTGTGGCTTACATTGAAAACAAATTCTACGTAATCAGTTTCAAAACATGTTTAAGGGGAGAGACTGATAATCCTATCAATCCACCAACTGCTGACATCACATCAGCAGTTCTACATTGGAGATGACGTTGGGGAGTCATATTATTGTAGGAAGTAAGTCATGGAGTTACACCTTATATTTCTGCCCTAACAACATCTAATCCTAGTATACAGTATTACTCATGTCAACAGAGATTAAAACAAATTTTAAAAGCTACTTTGGCTTCTGATGTTATGGAAGAAAAGAATATTAAATTAAAAGGTAAACAGGATCTGCAAATCCAGTGGCCTTGGGTCCCAGTATAAAGGTGACCTCTGGTGCTCACACTGCTCATGTTTCTTGGACTTGTTCATCAAATTCACATCTCCCAAAAAGGAAGCTACAACAGGAACAGGCTTTAAATTCATTCAAAACCCTTCCACTTGCACAGAGTTAACACTGGACTCCAGGAGAGCATGTCAGGAGCCAGCCCAATGGTGAGAGACAGCACAATGTGGCAGAAAATGTCAGGTTGGGTGCAGAAGAGATTTCAAATTTCATAATATTCAAAGGGAGGCAGGGATCTGACTGCATAATTCTCTAATAATTAAACTGCTGGAGATATGTAGTGTCAGGAGAAAGCAGATTGGTAATTATCACTTACCCATTCCTCCTTTGCAGTATTAGTTGATTAACTCCATGGGTTTATTTACTTAAAACAGTAAAAGAAAAACATAAGTTAAGGGAAATTATAGCAAATCAATTGATTCGTTTGCAGGCGCAGTGCAGACCAACTGCCAGACAGGGTCACAACATTGTATACACACGGCAATGAAGTACTTAAAAGTGAATTCTCAATGGAACAATACACATACAACAGGATCCAGGTAAAATCTCAAGGCTGTCACTTTCACTTCCCTTTTAGGATACCATTCCAGCCTTTCAGAAGCCAATGTGCCTGCTCTCACTTGACGAATTGACCTTCTAATGATCTAGCAATCTTGTAGCCCAACACAAGAACGGAAGAAATAGGAGGGGAAATAGGCTATCAATTGCTGAAACTCTTCAGAGTCAGACCAAAACCCACATGCCACTACCTCAAAAATAAATGATATTAAAATATACTTAAAAAAGACAATTTACATCACTGCATATTTGGCAAAATCATCACAGATCAGCCACCCACATCTCTTACATGAAACCTGACAGAAGGAAACATTAAAAATGTATCACATTATTCTGTAACAGTTCAAGGACTGCATTTTACTCCACTTAAGTGTCCTCATAGAGATACCAAAACTACGAACATATGAATTCAAAGTAAAAATAGGTCACTCAACTCTACGAACTAGCTCCATAACTGAATAAGTTTATGGCTAATCTGATTACTCCATATTCTCATCCAAACCAACAATCATCCCTCTTGCTCATGGAGAATCTACCTACCTACACCTTAAGAATGTTCAGAGATTCTGTTTCAACCATCTTTCGAAGGAAGAAAGTTCAAAGGATACTCAACACTTTGAGAAAGATTTCTCCCCCTCTTGGTCTTAAATGGGTAACCCCAGATTCTCAAACTGTGAACCGTAGTTTCTAGTTTCTCTCATGAAAGGAAACATCCTGTCTACATTTACCCAGTGAAGACACCAGAATTTTATATGTTTCAATCAAATTAATGCTTACCATTCTAAACTCCCAGCAGATGGGAGCCTAGTCTGCCAATCTTTCCTCATAAAATAATCCAGCCAGGCATTGATCTAGTCAACTATCTTTGAATTACTTCTACCAAATTTACATCCTTCCTTAAATAAGGAGACCAACACTGTAGACACTACTCCATGTGGTCACTCTAATGCCTCATACAACTGAAACACAACATACATATTTTTGTATTCAACTGATCTTGTAATAAAATAATAACATCCTGTTAGTTTCCTTAATTACTTGCTGTAGTTGCATATTAACGTTTTATGATTCACGCACTAGGATTCTCAGATCCTACTGCAATTTCTCACAATTTAGATAACGTGGTTCTTTATTCCCCCGCCAAAGTTAACAATTTTACAGTTTCCAAAAGTATATTGCTATATGCTTGATCTTTATCCATTCATTTAACCTACCTCAGACCAGAACATCATAAGAACCAGGAACAGGAGTAGGCCATTCAGCCCCCCGAGCCTGCTCTGCTATTCAATAGTAGAATGGCTGATCAGACATTTCTCATGTCCACTTTCCTGCCCTTTCCCTGGAGCCTTTGATTCCCCTACTGATCAATAATCTATCTTAGCCTTAAATGTACATAGAGACTCTGTGGACAAGACTTCCAAAAACTCAAAAGGAAAAAAACTCATCTCAGTCTTAAACTGATGCCATTTTATTCTAAGACTACAGTCTCTGTTCCCAGACTTTTCTATGAGGGGAAATATCCTCTCAACATTTGCCCTGTTAAACCCCTTAAAATCCTATGAATTTCAATAAGATCACTTCTCAATCTTTAACCGGTTTGGCCTTTGCTTATAAGACAATCCCTCTATGTCAGGGATCATCATGGCAACAGCAGAATTGTACTCCAGCACAATCCGCAACCTCATGGCTCAGCTTATACCCCACTTTACCATCAAGCCAGGTTATCGATCTGGTTCAAAGGAGAGTGCAGGATGGCATACCACAAGCAACACAAAGCATACCTGAAAATGAGGTGTCAACTATTAAAGCTACCAACCAGGACTACTTGCATGTCAAACTGCATGGGCAAGAAGAAGTGATAGACAGAGCAAAGCAATCTCACAACCAATCCTGCCATGTTCATTTGTGAATGATGGTGAACAATTGAACAATTCACTGAAGTGGGCAGCTCCACAAATATTCCTCCATTCCTGAAGAAGGGCTTATGCCCGAAACGTCGATTCTCCTGTTCCTTGGATGCTGCCTGACCTGCTGCGCTTTTCCAGCACATCGGTGCAAAAGATACAGCTGAAGCATCCACAGCAATTTTCAGCCAGAAGTGGCAAGTGGATGATCCATCTCAGCTTCCTCCAGTGGTCCCCAGCAATTCTGATGCCAGTTGTCAGCCAATGGGATTCCCAGGGAAGATTTATGCTGCCCTCCACAATATCTCCGACATTGACCTCAACTGTAGTGATTCGAGCTAGATGCACAGCTCCTACCTTAATACCTAACCCAGGAAGTTTAATTTCTGGTATAACTTAGTGATGAATAGCATAACCTAATTTATTAAAACCGCCAACCCCTCACCTCCACCTTCCACCTACTCAACCACCACTCCCAAACCACAATCACCTAGTGAACAGTACTAACTGCGATAGCCTCTGGTCAGATCATATACCACTTTAGCCAAACTGCTACTCTCCAACTGACTACCTACCTTCTGAGCCACCTACCCAACTCTTGTGACTCCCATTATCCTCCCGTAGACACAATTCACATTCCCTGTGACCCAATTTCACATATCCCCATGCACCGAATGACTCTTACCCAATCCTTTGAAAGCCCCAAGACCGTTTAAAAATGGCAGCTGAAGCAAAAAGGGGCTGTGATTCCTCTGCCATTGTGGATAGCCATGATGAAGCATGGTTACTACAGCCAGCTATGGCAACAAATAAATGATAGCGCTGCCAATATCTTTGAGGTTGATGGTAGTCCTCCTAGCATCACCACTGTCTTGACAATCTGCTGATCCTTCTTGTTTTTGTTTGTAGGCCATTACTGCTAAAAGAGAGAACAAGAAGAAAGTTCTCTGTATGCGAGTGAAAGAAATGGAAGCCAGGATTCAGAGCTGACATCCGGCACCAGCTATTGCATTGAGCTATGTCGCAACAGATGCAAAAGGACCACTTTGATCTCTTTAGTTGATGCAGCAACACTGGATTGATATGGAGTGTTTTAAGAGTAAATAACAACTTATAAATATATAGTACTTGTAATAACAAAATGTCCCAAAACACTTCACAGGCATATTGAACATTATAACAGGAGGCCCCCAAGGAGATTTTAACGAGCTGAATATTAAAGAGTGCCTTAAAGAAGAAAAGCGAGGTAGAGAGGTGTAGGGAGGGAATTTCAGAGCCTGATGCGCAGGCAAACTGACAATATGGTCATTATTTAATTGAAGGAAATTTTGGCCAAACAGTATTGGATGGCTGGGAAGCAGTCTGATAATTGAATAACAATGGAAGAGTCAGAAGTGGTGGTGAGGCAGGGCTTGCGAATGTATATGACAGAACTAACCCTGTGCTTTCAAGTATGTTGCCTGAGGGCAGCATATAAAGGAGAAATAAGAGGAGATCAGCAATAGATCCTGGGGCAATAAATAAACAGTGAAGGGGAAGAGACTCGCTGACTATTGGTAGGTGGATAAAAATAGAAACAGGTGAGAGTGATCACACCCAGCTGGAAGACAGTGGAGAAGCATGGGAGAAAAATAAAATGTATCTAACTACATGCAAGATTATAAAAAACTCCAATAGGAGAAGAAATAGGAGAAGAAACTGGCCTTTATCACATGCACATCAGGTGGAGTTTGTGATTTTACCAAGATTGTTGCAGTACTGTGGCAGGGGCTAGATGGATGGCAATTTGAAAAGAAGAATGTTGACAAGGGTTAGTTAATTAACGGAGGAAGTCAGGAGGGGACATAACATAGTCACAGTGTTTTTGTGGAAATAGGAATAAACGAGCAGGTAGGTCTCATGGTCAAAATGAGCAAATCGATAGCATAATGGGAGAGATTGGAGGCAAAAAGATGAGAGTTCAGGTCTAAAACAGGGAAAAACATTCAAGAAGGTTTAGTCAGCAGGCTACAAGGAAGGAATACAGCAGAGGGAACTGACTGGACTGCTTCAATGTTAAATCCTTGCATTCAATTATGGAGATGGGAATGAGACAACAGAGATGACGATGAGACAATAGAGATGACATTTCTCAGTAGAGAAAAGGAACTGTGAGAATTATCTTTATATTCCAGGACCTTGGAATTGTAAGTAGTTTACGAGATGAGAGAAAAAACCTACAGGCTTTTCAAAGGTTTTTTCTGATCAGGTGGAACAGGGTGGAAAGGTGCACAGTCTGGAGCCTTAATCCCCAGTAAAATAGAGTTTCATTGAAAAGTTTACATATCATATTGCATGCATGAATGCAGATTCACAATGACCAGCACAGATTGGTGACACGGGGTGGTGCTTAGTGTAACAGATTGCTAGTCTTTCACAGCTACTTCCTGCAGCTGCCTTTATCTACATACATGTTCAAATTTGTCTCTTTTCAGGGCACACCAACACTGAGCATCAATAGTCTCCAAGCTGATGCACCTGCTAAACATAGTGATGCCATCTGAGCCCCATGAGCTCAGACCTGCTTGACCTTCACACAGTTTGTTATTTGGGGAAGGAAATGTATGTGCAGCCCTGAAATACTAGACATAAGAAACACCAAAATCCTGGCAACATAACTCAATTCAATTTAGAAAAGTAAAATGTATTAGTTTGTTGGACCTTTGCTAGTGTTTGTGACATATATCAGATTCCAAAGCCTTGACCTCAGTAAAACGTTTTGTTTTGTTCAAAATAAAACTACATTTTATGGGCCTCCTCAAAGACCTGAAATAGACACAGTTAATGAAAATTTTAAAACAATGATCAAATCTGAGGGAAATGCCACCTCTGGGGTGGGAAGCAGGTTTCTAATATATGTTTGTTAATTTTCTTTAAACAAAATATAAACGATTAAATTTCTGTAATGTGCTCTGGATGTAATTTGGACATCAAAACCTGTGAGATTTTGTGCTGGTTTGGTAAATTTGGGGCAAATGGTGCTAAAAATCCAGTTAATCCAAAGGTAACTCCAGATGATTGTTTTTCACATTCACTAGGGGTCATTTGTTGCAAGTGTTTGTTCTCTGACTGACAATGTTTCTTTTTGTAGATTGGTAGGTCTGTAGCTCTTAGTGCTGAGGCCTGATTGAGCTGGCACTGTTATTTTCAATGGTTACTGTATAAGCTTTTTATATTAGTGTGTGTATCAACACCTGTGACACTCAGTTCTCTTGTTTCGTATCTGTATCTAGTTTTTGGTCAAATGTATACATGTTTTCTGTCATCCTTTATTTCTCTCTGTATATGTTTTGGAGCACTTTGTGTTTACGGGAAAACTCTCAGTGGCATCTGCTATACTGGGCAAGTGGTAGTCAAGTTCAAAAATGCTGATCTACTAATCCGTAAGTGAATCAAGCAGATGGTTGGGAAGTTGTAGTTTCCTTCTGCTGTTTAAAACTTTTTGTTTCCATCTACATACTGTACAAGTGATCAGCAAAGTGACAGCATTGACATCCAGCGGTGTGGCTTGAAGCTGCTTAGGATGCTGTTTTGTAAATCTAATATTTTGGAATTTTTGCTTGTTGTGTTTGGCATTGGGAAAATTCTGCCAGAACATTTCAACTTTTTCCTTCCATCTTCAGCCTCTGAGTGATATTTGGATAAAAGGGTTTACATCTGATTTGCCAAATAGTTTAAGTGAAATGTAGCAAAAGTCGAAGAAGATTTAAGGGAGTGAAAACTTGCATGTATAAATAAAAAACTACTCTCCTTGACCTTTTTTTACCAAGTAGTTTCTCAAATTTGAGTATTTTTAAGTAAAATCATAAGCATGTCACATTTGGGTATTGTAAAATATAATTAAAACCATAGATTGTTTTAAATGTCCCAGAAATCCTTGCTATGATATGACTGCATATATCTTTAAGAGATGAAATATTTTCATGTCACATGCATTCCCTTTCTTGGAGATGGTGAAACTGGAGATAAATCCAAAATGTGGGATGCTATAGTAAGAGGGGATTTAACTGCAAAGGGAGTAAATAGACTTTTCTGAGGCCACAAATAAGAATCCCACGATGGTACGTTGTCTCCCTGGTGCTAGGGTCAAAGATGTCTGGAATAATGACAGGCCATTCTAAAGTGGGAGAATGAACAGCCAGTAGTCATAGAACATATCAGTACCATTGATATAGGTAAAAAAAAGGATGAGCTCCTAAATGTAGAATACACAGAGTTAGAAAGCAATTTAAAAAGTAGGACCTCAAGTGTAATAATCTCAGGGTTACAACCAGTGGCACATGCAAGTCAGAGTAGAAATAGAAGTAAATATCAGATGAATATGTGACTGGAGATGGGCTGCAAGAGGACACTTTCAGATTTCTGGGATATTGAGACTGATTCTGGAGGAGGGGAAACCAGTGTAAGTTTCAAAGAGTTGCATCTGGGTAAGGCTGGAACTGATGTCCTGGGGAGGAGTATTTGCCATTACAAATGGGGAGGGTTTAACCAAAAATGGCAGGAAGTTGGAAACCTACACAGGGAGAGGGAAGACAAGAGAGGGAAACAAGGGCAACAAAGAAGATTGAGAAGGAAGAAGTGAGAGAATTCAGGGACCGAAGTCAAACAGGATCACAGCGCAAAATGTGAACAGCACAATGAGTGTTGTAAAGACAAGTCTTAAATGCCTAGTTTAATGTACATTAAGGGGATTCTCAATAAAGTGAATGAATTAGTCTTTCGAAAGATATGAACAGGTATAATATAGTTGGGATTACTGAGATGTGGCTACAAAGCGACCAGGGGGATGGCAGCTGAATATCCAAGAGTATTTAGATTTTAAGAATGTCAGGAAAAAGCAAGGAAAAAGAGATGGTTCAGCCCGGCTGATTGAAGAGGAAATTAACAAACATAGTGAGGAACAATATTAGCTCCAGTGAAGTGAAACCTGTACAATTACAGTTTAGAAACACCAAGAGGCAGAAAATGATAATGGAGATTGTATATAGACCCACAATCTGTAACGATAATTTGGAGAAAGTATTAATCAGGAAAATAGAGACAAAAGCAAAAAGGTTACAGTTGCAACAATGGGTGACTTTAATCTGCATAACATTAGGAAAGTCAAATCAGTGACAATATCATAGAGGAGAAATTCCAGGCATGTATACAGAATAGTTTCTCTAGATCAATACATTGAGTAACAACTGGGGAACAGACAAAAGCAAAAAAGGTACAGTTGCAACAATGGGTGACATTAATCTGTATAAAATTGGGAAAGTCAAATCAGTAACAATATCATAGAGGAGAAATTCCTGGCTTGTGTATAGAATAGTTTCTCTAGATCAATACATTGAAGCGCAACTAGGGAACGGGCTATCATAGACCGAATATTGCACACAATCAAACAGCAATAATTGATAATCTAGATATGCGAGGCTCCTGAGGAAGCTGGAATAGAATGTAATGAATTCCTTCATTAAGACAGTGACATAACTTATTCTGAGACTACGGCCCTGAAAATCACCAGTCTAAATCTGGAAACGATAACATGAGCTGTCTCTAATGGACTGAGTTAAAAAAATCACACAACATCAGGATACAGGCCAACAGGTTTATTTGGAAGCACTAACTTTCAAAGTGCTGCTGCTTCATCAGGTAGCTGTGGAGCAGGATTATAAGACACAGAACATATAGCAAAAGATTATAGTGTCATACAGCTGAAATGATATATTGAACAAACCTTCATATAATGGATTGGGGAACATTACTTAAAGAGTTGGTGGACAGGCAATAACAAAAAATTAAAGAACATAGATTAACTACAGCAATTTTGTTTTTGCCCCTAACAGAAATGAAAATGGGAAAGATAGCCCAAACATGGTTAAGAAGGGAAATTAAATATAACATATAAGCATGGAGAATACTAAAGGAAAGCAGCAGACCTGAGGACTGGGAGCAGTTGAGATTTCAGCAAAAGGAGAACAAAAGGATGATGAAGAGGATAAATAGAGAGTACAAGAGTATGCTTAAGGAAACATAGAAACTTTTTCAATTAATTTGTATCAGTATATGAAGAGAAAAAGATTGAAGACAAGTGTAGATCCTTTACAATCAGAAACAGGGGAAGTTATAATGGGGAATAAAGATGACAGACCAATTAAACACATACTTTCTTCACAAACTAAGACATAAATAAAGACCCAAAAACATTGGTAAACCGATGGGATAAGTTGGGATGGGGTTGGACAGAAGGAAAATCAGTATTTGTAGGAAAATGATATTGAGATATTGATTAAATTAAACAATAATAAATCTCCAGGGCTTGATAGTCTACATTCCAGATTACTTAAAGAATTGGACTTAAAAATAGTGGAAGTATTGGTAGTTATTTTTCAAGATTCTATAGACTCTTAGAACAGTTCTGATGGATTGAAGGGGTGTGAACATAATCCCACTATTTAAAAAAAGGACCAGGTAAAAACAGTTTATACCAGGCTACAGTAGACCGGCTAGTCTGACATCAGTCATGGGGAAATTACTAGAGTTCATTGTAAAAGGTTTAACAATACTCGCAAAACAGTAACAGAATCAGCATGGATTTACTAAAGGGAAATCATGCTTGACAAATCTACTGGAATTTTGCTAGAATGTAACTGGCAGAGTTGATAATGGGGAGCAATTAGATGTAGTTTACTTGGAGTTTCAAGAAGCATTCAATAAGATCCCATGAGAAATTAACATGTAAAATTAAGTGCATGGAATTGGGGTAATATATTTACTTGAATAGAGAAGTGGTTTACAGTGAGGAAACAAAGAATCGTAATAAATGGGTCTTTTTCTGCGTGGCAAGCAGTGACTAGTGAGATACCACAGGGATCAGTGCTAGGACTCCATCTATACACAACATATGTTAATAATTTAAGGGGAAAGAACTAAATGTTATCTCTTCAAATTTTCAGACAACACAGAGCTGAGTGTGAGGGTGAGCTGTGAGAAGGATGGGCTTAGAAGAGGATGAAGAGATTTGGACAAGTTGACTGAGTGGGCAAATACATGGCAAATTAAGTATAGCGTGGATAAATGTGAAGTTATCCATTTTGATACTAAAATAGGAAAGCAGATTATTATTTTAATGGAAATAGATTGGAAAATGGAGAGGTGTAACAAGACCTGCGTGTCCATGTATCTCTATCACTGCAAGTAAGCAAGCAGGTGCAGCAGGTGGCTGAGAAGGCAAATGGTATGTTGGCCTTAACAGCAAAAAGGATTCAAGTACAGGATCAGGGATGTCTTGCTAGAATTATACAAGGACTTACTGAGATCACACCTGGAGTGGTGTGTACAAGTTTTAATCTTATTTGAGGAAGGATGCTCTGGCTGTGGTGGGAGTGCCATGAAGATTTACCAGACTGACCCTTGACGTGGCAGGAATCTAAGACTCTATGACTAACTTATGAAGACAGACTGGATCAATTAGCACTATATTCAATGGAGTTTCAAAGAATGAGGCAGAGGGAAATCTCAGAATCTTGTAAAATTCTAACAGGGCCAGACGGGTAGACGCAAGAATGATGTTCTTGATGACTAGGGGTCACAGTCAAAGGAAACCAATATTCCATTCAGAACTCAAATGACAAGAGACTTCTTCACCTTGGGACAGTGGCGAGCCTATGGAATTCTCTGCCACAGAAAGTAGTTGAGGCTAAAACATTCAATGTTTTCAAGAAGCAGTTGAATAGTTCTTAGACCCAGAGGAATCAAAGGGTATAATGAGAAAGTGGGTACTGAGTTGGATGATCAGCCAGGATTATATTCAATGACAGAGCAGGCTTGAAAGGTCAATGGCTTACTCATGCTCCTGTACCTCCAGAAACTGACATGTTTTCCTCAAAGATTACCAATGCCACAGTTTCTGTTTGTTGATTCAAAAGCAAAATATTCCACTGACAACAAATCAGGTTTTAAAATTTAAACATGTTTGAATTACTCAGGCATATTCAGAAACAGAAAATAGTTAACACTGAAAGTTCTGATGAAAACACCACTGACCCAAACCCACCTCCGGTGGGTCTTCCTGATTCATTGAGTTTTACAGCATTTTATATTAAACCATGCAGATGATGATTTGAGATCAGCAGGGCTGACTGTATGTCTGAATCAGATTAGAATTATCTGTTTCTCTAGGTAAACCACATTGGCATGATTATACTCAAAATTACTCAACCACAGGCAGCACCTTCTGACGTATTGCAATTCTGTACCTCCTCTGGAATATGGTCACAGATAAAGGTTTTTTTCTCTCTCTCTCTCTTTCTTCCCCGCCCTCCCCCCCCCCCCACAACTCCCGCTGCCATGTCCTGTGATCTCGGCTCTGGCCCTGCCATTTCCCATGACATGCAGTGTGAATCAGTAATTATAGTCTTACAGTATTTGCCTACAGTAAAGTTTCACACATACCTTGTTTTGCTATTCATCTCTTTAGCTTCTTCCCATTGTGTTGCTTCCCATTGTACTGCGCCCAGCATCATCTTCATCTTTCTTCTCAGCCTATCCTTGCTCCTCATTCCCAGGCTGTCTTCAAGTCAGTGGTGCCATAAGGTAAACAGACCCACTTCACCTGCTTCTCACCTCTTGAAACCAAGATATCTTAAGCTCAAAATTATTTTTCTAGTTCTCTATTGAACATTTCTAAGACCGCCATATCGCACATTATTAAGAGACCCAATTCTGGATCAGTGGTGCTGGAAGAGCACAGCAATTCAGGCAGCAGCTGTGCTCTTCCAGCACCACTGATCCAGAATCTGGTTTCCAGCATCTGCAGTCATTGTTTTTACCTTATTAAGAGACCAAAGCTGACTGCAGAATATTGGATGCAGTCTGACCAGTGATCTGTGCATAATAAAATGAAATTCCTTTGGTTTGTTCTGAACAGAAAGGTTCCACAGACAGTCATGAAATAATTTTGGCAAAAGTGCCAGTGTGAGTCTTGTACCTGTCCTCTGTATCTAGCCCGCAGCTCAAATAATGTTACATAATTAATGTTGTCAACTTGTCAAGTTCAGCTTCAGAAATAACGGAGGCATCTTGAAGAATCTTGTAATGTCTATTCATTCTGTCTCATATTTGAAGGAACTTTTATGTCCATTAACATGTTTACTGAAATGTTGGAAGGATATTTACTTTGGAAGTTTCTCTTCATTTCTATGTTCTAACCATAGAATTGCTACAATGTGGAAGGAGACCATTTGGCCCATTGAATCCACAACAAACCTCCTAAGAGCATCCCATCCAAACCCAGTCCCCTGTAACCCTGCATTTCCCATGGCTCACCCACCTGTCCTGCACATACCTGGACACTATGATGCAATTTAGCATGGCCAATCCAACCAATCTGCACATCTTTGGACAGTGGAAGAAAACCAGAGCACCCAGAGGAAACCCTCACAAAGATGAGGAAAACAAGCAAACTCGACAGACAGACAGTCACCCAAGGCTGGAACTGAACCCAAGTCCCTGCAATTGTGAGGTGGCAGTGCTAACCACTGAACTACTGTGCTGCCCTATTTGTATAAAATATTAGTATTTATTTTTTGTAAAATACTTGTAAAATAAATGCCAACATTCAAGTTATCTTCTAAATTAGTTGAAGTTCCTGCGTGCTAACTTCAAATATCAGGACACAGATTCTCAACTGTAGAGTTTTGCAGTTTCTCTCCAGTTAATTAATGAACTGCTTTTCTGATATCAACAAATTCACATTTTCTAATATTATAATTCATATGCCAAACATTTGCCCACTCACTATCTAAATCCCTCTGTAGACTAAATGCCCTCTTGAAAATGACTTTCTTACCTATCTTTATGTTATTAATAAATTTAACTACTATACAGTTGGTCCCTTCATTCAAGGTATTGATATAAAATTTTAAAGTAGTTGAGACCTGGGTACTGGTCCCAGTTGTAACTTACTAATACCAACATGACCCATTCATCCCTATTCTCTGCTTCCTATTAATTGATCAGTCCTTTATTCAAACTAATATACTTGCCATGACACCTTGGGCTCATACTTCGAGAGGTAACATTTGATATTTGGCATTTTATCAAATAACTTTTGGAAATCCAAGAACACCACATATACATTTTTCTTAAATGGAATAAATTCTCACAGAGTGTTCTGAGATATCTGCTTCTCCACTATTGTGGTTTTTAGCTTATTTTCCCAGCTCAACTTAGCAGATTCTGCCTTCCGGTTAATTGTCTTTACTTAATTGTCAAAACCGGTCTTAGACCCTTGTCCAAGTGAAAATAGAATGTGAAATTCAATCATGATTTTAAAATGAGTTGCCTTGATGTTCCTTCACAATAAACTTATTCATTATTCCCATTTCATCGTACACTACCAGGTTTAAATAGTCTGCTCCCTGATTGGCACTAGGATGGACTCGTTTAAGATTTATCCTGAAGACACCATATAACTTACCTTCTTGGCTCCCTTTGACAATGTGATTTATCTGATCTTAATGAAAATTAAGATCATCCACAATTATTGCCATACCTTTGTTCTATGCCCATCTGCATTAATTCTTCCTGTTTAATGTTATGCTCAAGGGACCAATGACCTACTCTCAAGTATGTTCTGCCTAATTGTCTGCATTTTCCAGAATTTTGGGAGATTTGAGAGGGGAAAGGGAGGGAGGGATTGGTGTTTTGCTGTGGGAGCTTCCTTGGAAAAGGACCTTTGTTTTCCTTTTTTTAAAATTCACATGTGGGAAGTTGGCTGGCCAGCATTTATTGCCTGTCCCTCGTTGCCCTTGAGAAGGTGGTAGTGAGCTGCCTTTTTGAACCACTGCAGTCCACATTAGATTAGATTAGATTACATTACAGTGTGGAAACAGGCCCTTCGGCCCAACAAGTCCACACCGGCCCGCCGAAGCGCAACCCACCCATACCCCTACATTTACCCCTTACCTAACACTACGGGCAATTTAGCATGGCCAATTCACCTGACCTGCACATCTTTGGACTGTGGGAGGAAACCGGAGCACCCGGAGGAAACCCACGCAGACACGGGGAGAATGTGCAAACTCCACACATGCAAGTTCTACCCACATGCTGTGGGTTGACCCACAGTGCCACTAAGGAGGAAATTCCTCATGAAGGGGTGCACTCAGTGGAAAGCCTGTTTCTTGTTTTTCTGTTTACTTGTTCATGGGAGTTGGGCATCATTGGTTCGGCCAGCACTTATTACCCATCCCTGAAGAAAATGATGTGCCATCTTCTTGATGCACAGTAATCCTGTGTGCAGGGACATGCACAGTACTGTAAGGATGGGATTTCCAGGAATTTGCTCCAGCAACAGTGAAGGAACAGCAATATAACAAGTCAGAATGGTGTATGACTAAGGTAGAACTTGCATGTGATGGTATCCCAATGGTATGTACTGCCCTTGTCCATTTAGTTGGTAGAAGTTCCAATTCAGAAGATGGTGTCAAAGAAATTTCAGTGACTTGCTTAGGTGATTTTTTTAGATGGCATACACTGTTGCTGCTGTGGTGAAGGGTGAGAATATACAAGGTGGTGGATGAGATGCCAATCACATGCTTTATACTGGATGGTGTCTCGAATGTTGTTGGAATTGTAGCCATCCAGTTAAGTGGAAAGTATTCCATCACACTCTTGACTGTGCATTGTAGCTTGTGGCTAGGCTTTCAGGAGTCCGGAAGCACACTAATTGCCACAGAATTCCAAGCCTCGGATCAGCATTAATCACAACAGCATTTATATGGCCAGTCCACTTCAGTTTCTGATCAGTGGTATGAGTGTGGAAGATTCAATAACTAATGCCAATAAATGTTAAGAAGCAATGGTTAGATTCTCACATGTAGGAGATGGATTGCCCGACATTTGGATGGTGAAGGTCTTGATGTATATGGGCATAGACTGCTGCACCATCGGAGGAATTGCAAATGGTGCTGAACATTGTGCAGTCATTAGCAAACACCTCCACTTCTGACCTGATAGAGCTCTTACAGCAACAACTATTTTCCTTTTGCTGGCATGAGTCCAACTAGAAGGAGGCTTTCCTCAAGTCCCACTGATACCAGTTTTGCTCAGGCTTCTTAATGTCATAGGCAAAAGTGAGGACTGCTTCACCAGTTTCCTCATTTTCCCTCGCCCCACCTTATCCCAGCTCCAACCTTCCAGCTCAGCACGGTCCTCATGATCTGTCCTACCTGCCGATCTCCCTTCCCATCTATCCGCTCCATCCTCCCCTCTGACCTACCACCTCCATCCTCACCCCCATTCACCTATTGTACTCTCTACTACCTTCCCCCACCCTCCTCTCTGACCTACCAACTCCATCCCCACCCTCATTCACCTAATGTACTCTTTACTACCTTCTCCCCAGCACCCCCCACCCCATTTATCTCTCCACCCTGGAGGCTCCCTGCCTCTAATCCTGATGAAGGGCTTTTGCTCGAAACGTCGATTTTCCTGCTCCTCAGATGCTGCCTGACCTGCTGTGCTTTTCCAGCACCACTCTGATCTAAACTTCTTAAAGCCGCAGTCAATCAAACACTATCTCAATGTCAAGGGTGATCACTCTCACCTCACTTTACATTTTGTCAATTAATTTATATTTGGAACAAGGTTGAAAAGAGGTCAGAAACCAAGTGATCCTAGCAGAAGCCATACAGTGCGTGAGTGAGCACATAATTGCTTTGCAAGTGTTGCTTGCTAGCACTGTTGACAATGCTTTCCATTCCTCTACTCATGTTTAAGAAGAGATCAATTGGTAACTGTTTGAGTTGGAGATTTCTTGCTTTTTTGTGTAGAACTTAGCTGGGCAATTTTCTGCATTGTCTACACTAGTGGTCACAGCACCTGGAACTGCTTAACTAGAGGCGTAGCTAGTTCTAGAACATGTGTTTTCAGTTCTATTGTCCGCAATATTGTGAAGACCCACAGCTTCTGCAGGATCCAGTGTTTTCAACCATGTTTTGACATCATGTGGGCGAACTGATTTGCTCAAAGATTGGTATCTGTGATGCTGGGGACCTCTGCAGAAGGCCAAGATGAATGATCATCTGGCTAATTTGGATATAAATACTTCACTTTTTTTTGCTCTATTCTGTGCAGGTCAGGTGAATTGGCCATGCTAAATTGCCCATAGTGTTAGGTGAAGGGGTAAGTGTAGGGGAATGGATCTGGGTGGGTTGCACTTCGGAGGGTTGGTGTGGACTTGTTGGGCCGAAGGGCCTGTTTCCACACTGTCAGTAATCTAAATCTAAATCTAAGTAAAATCTGGGCAATCTCCAGGCTTTGGGCTAACAAGTAATATTCACACCACAGAAATATCAAACAATCTAACCACTGCCCTTGACATTAAATGAATGATACCATCATGGAATCCCCCACTGTCAACATACTTGGGGATGGTACTTGCCATTTAAATACGGTGGCTATAAGACAGCAGGTCAGAGGCTAGGAATACTGCAGCGAATAACTCACCTCATGAATCTCCAAAACCTGTCCACCATCTACAGGCACAAGTCAGGACTGCCAGATGAAATATTCCCCACTTGCCTGGTCTAGTGATGCTCCAACAACACTCAAGAAGCTTTACACTATCCAGGACAAAGAAGCCCACTTTATTGGCACTACATCCACAAGCATCCACTCCCTCCACCACTGATGCTCAGTAACAGCAATGTGTACTGTCTACAAGATGCAATACATAAATTCACTCAGGACCCTCAGATTCATTTCCATCAGATAGACAAGGGCAGCAAATACATGGGAACACCATTACCTGCAAGTTGCTTCCAAGCCACTCCTGACTTGGAAATATATCATTGTTCCTTTACTGATGCTGGGTCAAGAATATGAAATTTTCCATTGTAGGTCAACCCACAGCAGGTGGACTGCAGCAGTTCAAGAAGACAGCTCACCATCATCTTCTCAAGGGCAAATAGGGAAGGCAATAAATGCTAGCCAGTCAGTCCCAATGATGGCCATGTCCCACAAGTAAATGAATAAAAAAGCCAACCATTATTAACAAATGAATATGCCAAGGCTGTAGACAGACCTGATTCGGGGTGGTGGTGGGGTCACTTAGCCTGTCTATAGTGCACTGCTTTCGCTATTTGTCCTACAACTTGTCCAATGTTATAGCTTCACCAAGTTAACACTTCCATTTTACATATGCTACACCTGGCATGCTCTCCTGCATTCATCATTGAACCAGGGTCGAACTCCTTGCCTGATGAAAATGGTAGACTGGGATCAAACAATTCACCTATACTTCATTGCAACTGTGTCCGTCATAATATACATTCCTACAAGTTCATATCATCACTCAATGAACAGCAGGACACTAGGAAGCTGAGAGGAACAGAGTACAGGCTCACAGATCCCTAAAGGCAGCAGGTCAGATTATTAGTGTAGTTAAGAAGGCACATGGGACATTTGCCTTCACCAGTCATGGCATAGAGAACAGAGAAGTTATGTTGGGGCCATAGCTAGAATACCGTGTGCAGTTGTGATCAGCACATTATAGGAAGGATGCAATTGCATTGGAGGGGGTGCAGAGGAGATTCACCAGGATGTTGCCTGAGATGCAGAAGGTTAGCTATGAATGAGGCTGGATAGGCTCAGGGTATTTTCTTTAAAGCAGAGAAGGCTGAGAGGGAATCTCATTAAGGTGTATAAGATTATGAATTGCATGGACACAGTGGACAGAAAGCAGTTGTTTCCCCTTAGTTAAGCATTTATAACAAGGAGGCATAACTTGAAGGTGAAAGGCAGAAGATTCAGAGGAGAATTGAGGAAAAAGATGTCTTTTCACCCAGAGGGAATCTGGGATACACTGCCTGGGATGGAGGCTGAAGCAGGTCTCCTTACAACCTTTAAGAATTGGATGAACACAACGTTCATTAGCAGAGGGATTGAATTCAAGAGTCGTGAAGTGATGTTACAGCTATACAGGACTTTGGTTAGGCCACATTTGGAGTACTGTGTGCAGTTCTGGTCGCCTCACTTTAGGAAAGATGTGGAAGCTTTGGAGAGGGTGCAGAGAAGATTTACCAGGATGTTGCCTGGAATGGAGAATAGGTTGTACGAGGATAGGTTGAGCGTGCTAGGCCTCTTCTCATTGGAACGGAGAAGGATGAGGGGTGACTTGATAGAGGTGTATAAGATGATCAGGGGAATAGATAGAGTAGACAATCAGAAACTTTTTCCCCGGGTACAACAGAGTGTTACAAGGGGACATAAATTTAAGGTGAAGGGTGGAAGGTATGGGGGGATGTCAGGGGTAGGTTCTTTACCCAGAGAATGGTGGGGGCATGGAATGCGCTGCCTGTGGAGTGGCAGAGTCAGAATCATTGGCGAACTTTAAGTGGCAATTGGATAGGTACATGGATGGGTGCTTAAGCTAGGACAAATGTTCGGCACAACATCGTGGGCCGAAGGGCCTGTTCTGTGCTGTATTGTTCTATGTTCTATGTTCAATAACATTCAAGGCTATGGGCCAAGTGCTGATAAGTGGGATGAGTGTAGATTCAGAGTAGCTTTTTGTCAGTGCTGACTCGATGGACTGAAGAGCCTCTTCTGTGTTGAATGATTCTATGATTTTATCAGCCATCTTAGACTTGGTCCCTTCATCTAAATGATTAGTATAGTTTGTAACAAGTTTCAATATCATTTCAAACTCCTTTTCACAAACCCTCAAGGGCTCTATTTGAGATTTATTCGACATTACGTTTTGATTTAAGACCATAAGACTGTAAGACATAGGAGTGGAAGTAAGGCCATTTGGCCCATCGAGTCCACTCCGCCATTCAATCATGGCTGATGGGCATTTCAACTCCACTTACCCGCATTCTCCCCGTAGCCCTTAATTCCTTGTGACATCAAGAATTTATCAATCTCTGCCTTGAAGACATTTAGCGTCCCGGCCTCCACTGCACTCTGCGGCAATGAATTCCACAGGCCCACCACTCTCTGGCTGAAGAAATATCTCTGCATTTCTGTTCTGAATATACCCCCTCTAATTCTAAGGCTGTGTCCACAGGTCCTAGTCTCCTCGCCTAACAGAAACAATTTCCTAGCGTCCACCCTTTCCAAGCCAAGTATTATCTTGTAAGTTCCTATTAGATCTCCCCTTAATCTTCTAAACTCCAATGAATACAATCCCAGGATCCTCAGCCATTCCTCGTATGTTAGACCTACCATTCCAGGGATCATCCGTGTGAATCTCCGCTGGACACGCTCCAATGCCAGTATGTCCTTCCTGAGGTGTGGGGACCAAAACTGGACACAATACTCCAAATGGGGCCTAACCAAAGCTTTATAAAGTCTCAGTAGCACAACGGTGCTTTTATATTCCAACCCTCTTGAGATAAATGACAACTTGCATTCGCTTTCCAGGAGTTGCTGTCTCATTAGCTCCTTTATTAGTTGATGCAGTTTGATTATCTAACGTAACTTGTGCTTTTCTTTTCAGAACTTGTCACTTCAGATAGGAAATGATAGCAAAAAAAACCAAACAAAAAATACTCCATAATAAATACAGCAGCTAAGTTACCTCACCTAATCTCAAATCATGATTAACCACATTAAAGTAGTATGCTAGCCATATGTTGTGTGTCAAAATAATGTTACATTAAAAACTTAAATGCAGCAGCTCTTAACAGAATGTCTTGAAGTTGGTTCCTTCACACATAACCTCTCCATTAAACAGGAAATGCTTTTTTTAAGCTCTCAGTTCATGTACCTTGATTGTGTTGTGGAGTCAAAATCTGAAAGAGAACTGTGTTATAGAGACATGTAGAACTGCAATTCTACTTTTAAACCACACATTGGTTTTCTATACTAGCTCTGGTTTCATTTATTCAATTGAGGAGTTCAGTGCAGAGGGCAGAAGGAGAAAAGCAGTCACATCTTCACAATGGGGTTGACAAACTTATGAAAGTTTGTGTCTCAGGAATTGAAACCTGATTGGTAGAATTCAACCATGGAGTTCCTGGAAATATAGGCATGAACTCGGGAGCTTACACCAGATTTAAAGACTTTGAAGGAGGAGAATCAAGTGGAGGGGCTTTAGAAATGGAATAGTAGTTGCAATATTACTTGCATCAAGGATAGTGTTTCTTCGAGGAAATAGGTGATGATGCTTGTAGATTTTAAGAGGAGAGACAGACTGTACTGGGAGAAAGAACTAGTAACAATATCAGCTTAAGTTAAAATGTGTACAAAACCATGCATTGGTCATTCAAATTAGAAGGGACGATAAGAGATAAAAACAAAGTTGTAAAGAATGACTAACATTAAATTTGGAAGTTTTAGCTAGACTGAAGATTTAATAAACTATAAGTACATTGCAAAGCACATTAAAAACTATAAGTTAATAACATCGGCCAAAGTAACAGTATTATATTATAGATAAACAACATACATGTAAATGGTTAAACTAAAATGAAAAACATTAATAGAATTTATAAAATTGTGAATTCAGAATCCCAGAGGAAAGTAGATACAACCCATGCTACAATGGATAATCTCTGAGAAGAATACATTCATGCATATGTTCATATCCTGGAAGATTACACAAATATTCAAAATGCTGGATACCAGTGAAACATGGAGTACAACATGTAAAATTAACCTTGTGAAGCAAAGTGTAATTGCACATCATTGGAAATAAAATTAATCAAAATCCAACTAATACTCAAGTTACCGATTGTCTGTAAGGATTTAGATTAATTACTACTGTATATATTCAAATTATGCATTCACTTCTCAATGCTTAACCTTCTGGTGGGATTGATTGTTACCATGGATGTTGTTGAATCAAAGTGTTAGTTAATGCACGTCTATGTCTGACCTCATTTTCGATGACTTTGCCGAGGAGAAATTAATTACAATTCATTCTGTGCTGTACTGCATCCCACCACAGATTATTTACTATGTGTAATTCAATATAAATCCCGATATTCAATTTAAAACAATTCAAAGTTAAGATAATTTAGGCATTTAGAGCCAGACAACACGGAAACAGTCCAACCAGTCCATGCCAACCATAATCTCAAACTACACTAGTCCCACCTGCATAACCCTTCAATATGAATGGAGAATTAAATTAAAAGATAGAAAAATAGTTAAACACTTTGTATAATTCTTTCCCTGATACCAATGAGCTATTTTGCTATTCAATTTTGAATTCATGTTGCCTGTCAATCTCTCTCTCACCAATACATTGTTGCCTTCCAAATTCAGCTGTCATCTTTCCCAAGATTCCGTGTTTAAACTTCTCCAGTTGGGTTTCAATTCTTCCCACCTCCACCCCTCCATTCTTCAAAGTTTTCTTTCTGTCTTTCTCATCAATGTCACAGCACATTTTGAAATGGCTCTTCTTCCTGCTTTCACAATGTTATACCTAGTGTGGTAATCCCAAGAACGCTTAAACCCCAGTAGTACCAGGACTTTCATCCCCTTAAGCTTGTTCTGCCATTCAATTAGATCATGAATGATCGGACTGAGGCTACAACTCCAAATTCCACCCTATTCTTGACAGGCCCAAACATCCCAAAGCCCAATAACCCACAACTTGGGTTTAAAGTGGGCCTTGGGTCTGCTGTCGGGCTGGGGGCTTAAGCCAGGAGTATCACCAGGATCCATATGTTCTGTCCCTGCACTTCATTCCAAACAGCTTTGGACTCCCATCATTAATCAAGAATCTGACTATCTCAATCACAAAAAATATATAACAAACTCACTTGTCACTTTCTAGACTTTCTGGAAGTAAGTTCCAAAAACTCAAACCTCAGAAAAACATTTCTCATTGCCCCTTAACCTTAAATGGGTGACATCCTATTTTCAAACTGGCTCTCCTAGTTCTGTCTCACAACAGGAAACATTCAGTCAGCATCCACCAGGTCATCAACTTCCCTCAGGATCTTATATGTTTCAATAAGACCACATCTCATCTTTCTAAACTCAAATGGATATAAGCTCAACTTATCCAACCTTTCCACATAAGATAACTACCTTCACACAACTCGGAACTGTTTCTCATGTACTTACATCCTTTCTTAAAAAAGGTTAAAGCTTTTCTCATGACTCCAAATAACAGACTCTGGGATGAGCAGAAACGTCAGGGAGGATTTATTCGAAACACAAAAATGCTGAGGGGTCATCACTGGATGAATGTTGAAGGATGTTTTCTCTTCTGGAAGAGTCTAAAACTAGGGGGTCATTGTTTAAAAATAAGAGGCCACCCATTTCAGTCAGTGATGAGGAAATATTATGAGTCATAGCGTCATAAAGATGTGCAGCACAGAAACAGACCCTTTGGTTCAATTCAGCTATCCCAACAAGATATCCTAAATAAATCTGGTCCCATTTGCCAGCACCTAGCCCATATCCCTCTAAATCCTTCCTATTCATATAGCCATTCAGATGTTTTTTTCAATGTCATTGTATCAGCTTCCACCACTTCCCCTGGCTGCTCATTCCATACATGCACCACCCTCTGTGTGACAATGTTGCCCTTTAGGTCGCTTTTAAATCTTTCCCCTCTCACATTAAATCTATACCCTCTAGTTTGTATTCCCCCACCCCAGGGAAAAGACCTTGGCTACTCACTCTATTCATGCCCCTCATAATTTTATAAACCTTTAAAAGGTCACCCCCAACTTCCGAGGCTCCAAGGAAAATAGCCCCAATCTATTCAGCCTCTCCCTATAGCTCAAACCATAGCAGCATTCTTGTGAATATTTTCTGAACCCTCTCAAGTTACACAATATCTTTCCTGTTGCAGGGAGACCAGAATTGCATGCAGTATTCCAATAGTGGCCTTACCAAAGTCCTGTAAGTCACAACATGATCTCCCAACTCCTATACTCAATGCACTGACAAGCATACCAAATGCCTTCTTCACTACCCTGTGTACCTGAGACTACACTTTCAAGGAACTATGAACCTGCACTCCAAAGTCTTTGTTCAGCAACACTCCCCAGGACTTTACCATTAAGTGCATAAGGCCTGCCCTGATTTGCCTTTCCAAAACATAGCACCTCACATTTATCTAAACTAAACTCCATCTGCTACTTCTGATCCCATTTGTCTTTGAAATTCCCTTCTTCAAAAGGCAGTGAAAACAGAATCTTTAAAACATGTTTAAGGTAGTAGATACGGCTCAGCAGAGGTTATTAAAGTTAGCAGGACAAGTAATAGGACAGAGAGTATGGGAAGACTCAGGAATCTGACTTCAGGCACAACAGATAAGGGAGACAACCATGAGAATTGGGGGGCAATCAGCACAGGATTGAGGGTGTTGTACCTAAATGCACGCAGTAGATGAAACAAGGTAAATGAGCTTTAGTACAGATTGATTTTGGCAGGTACAATATTGTGGGTACAACAGAGACATGATTGCAAGGGATTCAAGGCTGGGAACTAAACACCCAAGAATACCTGTCCTATCGAAAGGACAAGAAAATGAGAAGAGGGAGCAGTTGCCTTGTTAGTAAGAATGAAATTAAATCAACAGTAAGAAGCAATATAGGGTCAGAAGGCATAGGATCTGTGTGGATAGAGTTGAGAAATTACAAAGATTAAAAGACCCTTATACATGTCCCCCTAACAGGGGTCAGGATGTGGGGAAGAATGTCAAATCAGGAATTAGGAAAGGCATGTAGAAATGTACTATTATAATAATGATGGGAGACTTCAATGTGCAGATTGACTGGGAAAATCAGGTTCATAGAAGACCTCAAGGAAAGGAATTTGTGGAATGTCCACAAGATGGGGAAACTTGTGGAACAGATCACTAAAGAACAGGCAATTCAGCAGTTGATGATGTGTTATGAGACAGACTTGATTAGGGAGCTTACGGTGAAGGAACCCTTCGGGACAGTGGCCATAATATGATAAAATTCACCCTGCAGTTTGAGAGGGAGGAGCTGAAATCAGATGTAATCATATTACAATTGAGCAAAGAGAACTACAAAGACATGAGGGAGGAACTGGCCAGAATCAATTGGAAGGGGGGCCCAGCAGGAACCCTGTTCCCTCTGTTCATCTGTCTGTCCTTTCAATCCATCATGCAGCAATGGCAGGAGTTTCTGCAGGGAATTTGGGAAGCACAGCAGAAATTCATCCCAAGGATGAAGCAACATATTACAGGAGGACAAGACAACCATGGCTGACAAAGGAATCCCTGAATGGTCTGGCCCTACTTCTCAGACTATATCCCCTTGTTCTAAAATCCTCACCCATTGGAAACAGTTTTCCTTTAGCTACCCTGTCTTTTCCTGTTAATAATTTGAAGACTTGATCAAATCATCCCTTAACCACCAACAAAATGCTGGAGCAGCTTGATGAGAGGATTTCAAAATGCAATTTCAAAATAACTAAAGGCCAAAGTATGAATTCTCCAAGGAATCCCTTCACTTCTTGGAATACATCTTCAACAGCGATGGATTAATGGCAGATACACAAAAGAAAAATCGCTACAGGTTTCCTACTTAGAAATCAGTTTCTGGCCTGCAAAGATTTTTAGAGATGATAGGCAAAATGTTTGCTTCATTTGGTGATACAACAGAACTACTGAGACAACTCCTGAGGAAATACAAGGAATGGTTGAGGAACCCACAATGGAATGGAGAAGACTACTTCTTAAGAAAAGAAAAAGCATATAGTAAGGTTAGTGGAAAGCCTTTAAAAACCAGCACATGACAAGTAGAAAAAAGCAATATAAGGGGTAAAGTTGAGGTATGAGGGTAAGCTAGTTTGTAGTAAAAATGATTGCTGTCGATTTTTTTCAGATATACAGATGGTAAGAAAGAGACAAGAGTAGACATTGGTCCACTGGAAAATGAGGCTGGAGAAGTTGCAATAGGGAATAAGGAAATGGCAGACGAGCTGAATAGGTACTTTATATCAGTCTTCACAATAGTAGACACTAGTAGCATAACAGAACTTCAAGAGACACAAAGGGCAGAGGTGACTGTGTTGGCCATCATTAAGGAGAAGGTGCTGGATAAGCTGAAAGATAGATATGGAGAGATCATAGCTAAGGAGATTGTATAGACATTAGTGGTGATTTTTCAGAAATCAGTGGAGGGAGGGAGGGTCCCAGAGGACTGGAAAATGGCTAATGTATCACTCCTGTATAAGAAGGGAGGCAGACAAAAGACAGGATACTATAGGGCAGTTAGCATGACTTGGTCAGTGCTAAGATTGTGGAGTCAATTATTAAGGAGGAGATTATGGTGTACTTGGAAGACATGGTAAAATAAGGCTGAGCTAGCATGGCTTCGTCAAGGCAAGGACACTCCTAACATATCTATTAGAATTCTTTGAGGAGGTAACAAGCAGGTTAGACAAAGTAGAGCTATTAAACATGATCTATTTGGCTTCCTGGAAGGCTTTTGACAAGGTGCTCCACAAGTGGCTGTGAAATAAGCTAAGAGCAAGGTTTTGGCATGGATAGAGGATTGGCTAACTGGCAGAAGGCAGAAAGTAGGGATAGAGGAATCTTTTTCAGAATGGTAGCCCATAACAAGTTGACAAGGGTCAGTGTTGGGACCACAATTATTCATATTATACATTAATAAATTGGATGAAAGAACTGAGGGTATTGTTGCTACGTTTGCAGATGACATAAAGATAGGTGGAAGGACAGGTAGTGTTCAGGAAGTGGGGAGACTGCAGAGTGATTTGGACAGGCTGGGAGAGTGCGCAAAGAAGTGGTAGATGGAACTTATTGTGGTAAAGTGTAAGCTTATGCACTTTGGTAAGAAGAAGTGGCTTCAACTCTATTCTAAATGGGGAAAGGCTTTGGAAATTTGGAGCACAAAGAGACTTACGAGTCTTAGTTTGGGATCATCTTAAGGAGAAAGTGAGGTCTTCAGATGCTGGAGATCAGAGCTGAAAATGTGTTGCTGACCTGCTGCGCTTTTCCAGCAACACATCATTTTAAGGATAACATGGAAATTCAATTGGCAGTTAGGAAGGCAAATGCAACTTTAGCATTCATTTCATAAGTGGTAGAATACAAGAGCACAGACATGCAGTTGAGGCAGTATAAGGCTCTGGTCAGACCACATTTAGAATATTGAGAATGATTTTAGGCCCAGTATCAAAAGAAGAATGTGCAGGTCTTGGTGGGGATCCAGAAGGAGTTTACAAGAATGATGCTGGTGATGAAAGACTTGTCATATGAGCAGCAGTTTAGGGTTCTGGGTCTGTACCCAATGGAGTTTAGAAGGATGGGGTAGGGGGTTTCTCACTGAAACTTACAGAATAGTGAGAGGCCTGGATAGAGTAAACATGGTCCATCCACAATTAATGGTGGAGCAAACTTAATGGGCCGAATGGCTTAATTCTGCGCATACATACCTTATACTTATAAACGTTATTGAAAGGAAGAGTCGAGTCAAAGGGCTGAGTGGCCTAGTCTTGTTCCTTGATCCCTTGGAATAAATGACAATCCATTTGCCTTGTTAATCACTTCCTGTACCAGCATACTAATGTTTTGGTGATTCATGTACCAGGACATCAAAATCCTTCAGAGTTCTGCAATCTTGCTCCTTTGAAGTAATGCACTGCATTTCTATTCCCCCTGCCGAAGTGGACAAGTTCACATTTTCCTCTAGTGCACTCCAGACACTTATAAGTACTTATAACCTGTCACTTGTCACACTGCTTTTACCCGGTCCACAATTTAATGCAATAATAAAGTATGAAAGTATCAGGCAGTCTGACTTGTTAAGAGTGGAGCATTCAGACCGGTGGTAATAGGGTAGAGCCAACCGTTGCTGTTATTTCTCAGATTTAATTTTTACGCACAAAGGAGTGATTGCAGACTGCTTTTATCCTCTGCACAACTTATTTTCATAACTAATTTTGTATCATCACACATTTAGCAACTGGACATTCAGCCTCTTCATCCATCTTTCCGTTGTGTGTGAAAATTAAATCTGAAATGCAGCTCTGTACTAACAATAGCCAATGATTATCTAAATTATCATTACCACCTCTGTGAACTCTTCCAATGTTACCAGATCAGTCTGCTTACCGAATATTCAGTCGCTGCTCCAATCTTTGTTTCCGAGGTACCATCTCTATCCCACTCCATGGTAATAGAGTAAGATAAAGCTAGTCTGTTCTGATCTTGATGTTACATATGACCCCACGATATGCTTCCAGCCATGTGAGACTTCAACATCAAGAACATCCATTTCCACCTTCATAACATTGTCTTTCATGCTGTCTCAGCTCATCTGCTTCATATCTACATTGCCTTAGACTCAATTATTACAATTGATTTCTGACTAGTCTCCCTCATTTTATCCTCCATAAACTTAAAGGCATCAGAACATTGCTAACACACTTCTTTTTTAAACTAGCGCCAAATCTCTTTCGCCTAGTACCCATGTGCTCACTGACTGAACTTAACATCTGTTCAAGCAATATCTTGATTTTAAAATTCTCAACCATATTTACAAACTCTTCCATGGCCTCATCCTCACCATCCTCTGCATGAAAAAGTTGCCCCATAGATCCCTTACAAAATCCTTCTCCTCTCATGTTAAACCTGTGCCCTCTAGTTTTGGACGCACATACCCTGGGAAAAAAGACCTTGGCTATTCACCCTTGATGATTTTATAAACCTCCATAAGGTCACCCCTCAATCTCCAACACTCCAGAGAAAATAGCCCCAGTCTATTTAGCCTCTCCTTATATCTCATACCCTCCAACCCTGGCAACATCCTTGCAAATCTTTATTGCACCCTTTCAAGTTTCACTGTTCCTTTAGCAGGAAGACCAGAACTGAGCCCTGTATTCTCAAGGTGTCTTCACCAATGGCCACTTTGGCGAACAGCCAGAACATGACATCCCAACTCCTATACTCAATGCACAGACCAATAAAGGCAAGTGTACCAATCCCCTACTTCACTACCCTGTTTACCCATGGCTTCGCTTTCAAGGAACTGTGAATCTGCATTTCAAGGTCTCTTTGCTCAGCAACACTCCCCAGAACCATGCCCTGATTTGCCTTACCAAAATGCAAAGCCTTACATTTATCTAAATTAAACTCCATCAACCACTCCTCATCTATTAGCCTGTCTGATCAACTATTGATCATATATTATAAACCTGAGCATCTAGGAGGCATTGGTGTGACCACACCTGGGGCATTGGGTCCCTCTAGATTAGAGTGGTGCTGGAAAAGCACAGCAGTCCACTCTAATCTAGAATCTGGTTTCCAGCATCTGCAGTACTTGTTTTTATCTCATCTTCTCTCTTTCTATTCCTCAATAATCCTGTCACCTTCTGAAGCATTTGCATTCATCCAATCCCGACACTGAGCGGACCCAATTTTAATTATTCTTTTCACCATCAGTTTCTAGTCAGTCGGTTGTTTAGGCCCTAAGTTCAGGAATTCTTACTACACCTTGTTTTCCTCCTTAAAGATGCTTCTTAAATCCAACCATTTCTTCAAGTCTTTGGCCAACTGACTTGTTATCCCTTTAAAAGGCTCGATGTTGTATTTTGTTTTAAACTGCTCCTGTGAAGTACCTTGGAATAGGTCATGATGGTAAATACTCTGATTAAATAAACTTGTTACCTCCTGAAACTATAAAATAAAAGACATATGGAACTAACTCACTCTTTCTGCATATGTGAAACTAGCCCCTTTACTGCAAAAGTAGAATGGCCGGTGCAGATTGAATCTGCAATGGCAATGCATTTTGGATCCAAGCCTTTATCACACTATAAGATATAACTAACAATCATATGCAAGCTCTTAAGGCAAGCAAGTCTTCAATGAATTGTTTTTTTTTATTCAAGGTGTTCTCTAATAAATTGGGCATTTTTAATTTCCAGCATAGAATAGAAAACCTTTTTCTCAGACCTTAGGAGGGACTTCCCTTTCTATTCTAAGGTTCCTAATATTAAACTAGTTTAAAAATACTATTTTAGTTTAAGTTTTACCATCCCCAATTTTGTAATACAAATTTTAACACATAGGTCACTGAAAATAAAATGTCTGCACACAAAGATTAGTATGCTATACTTAGGAATTACAATTTATAAATTCCTCACTTCATCACAGCTATTTACTCCAGAATTGTCTTTCTTGAATCCAAATGGAATTTTCACATTTCTTGACATCAAGTTGCAACTGGAATAATTTTGCCCACTCATACTTTTTTTTCTAATAAATTCTTTCAGAGAATGTGGGGATTACTGGTGTGGCCTGTGTTGATTATCCATGTGAAGGCAGTGGTGTATTGCCTTCTTGAACTACTGGCACTCCCTCCGGTGCACGCCCATAGTACTGTGAAGAAAGCAGTTCCAGGATTCTGACTCAGCAATAGAGAAGGAATGCCAATGTAGTTCCAATACAAGATGGCAGTGGTGTTGACATGCATCTCCTGCTCTTGTTCTTCAAATCTGTAGAGGTCATGGGTTTAGATGGTGCTGTCAAAGGAGCCTTAATGGGTTACTGATGTGTATCTCTGATAGACAATGCACACCACTATCACTTCCATCAGTGGTGGAAGCAGTGAATGTTCAAGATGGTGGATGAGGCATCAGTCAACTTTGCGCAGCATTGGCCAAATTTAAATTAGGGACAGGATTTACTCACATTTGGAAAAATATGCTCTTATTAGCAATAGGCTGCATGGCTTTATGCAGGGACGTCATGTGTGACAGATTTGGTTGAGTTTTTGTGAGGAAGGAGCAAAGATGATTGATGAGGGTAAGGCAACGGATGTTGTCTATTTGGAGTTTAGCAACATCTTTGACAAGGTCCCTCATAGCAGGCTGATACAAAAGATGAAATCATATGGGATCTACAGTGAGCTGATAAAGTGGACACAGCGGATGAACAGTAGTGGTGGAAGGGTGTTTATCTGACAGGAGATATTTAACCAGTGGTGTTCCACAGGAAGCACTGATTAGATTAGATTCCCTACAGCGTGGAAACAGGCCCTTCGGCCCAACAAGTCCACACCGACCCGCCTAAGCGTAACCCACCCAGACCTATTCTCTTACATTTACCCCTTCACCTAACACTACGGGCAATTTAGCGTGGCCAATTCAACTGACCTGCACATCTTTGGATTGTGGGAGGAAACCGGAGCACCCGGAGGAAACCCACGCAGACACGGGGAGAATGTGCAAACTCCACACAGAGTCGCCTGAGGCGGGAATTGAACCCGGGTCTCTGGTGCTGCGAGGCAGCAGTGCTAACCACTGTGCCACCGTGCTGCCCATTACTGCTGAGACCCCCTGTTGTTAAGATGAGATGAAGATTGGGAAGCTGTGGATTGTGAGGAGGAAATGCCAGAAGATACAGCAGGATGTAGATAGCCATGGAGCTTGGGTGGAGAAATGGCAGATGGAGATTAATCTAGACAAATGCAAGGTGATGCATTATGGAAGATCTAATGTAGGAGGAAATACAGAACAATCCTCAGTTAATTGAACATCAATTATCTGAATGTGGGATTATCCTAACAAGATTTCAAGATCACATAAAAATTTTATTAAATTTAAACAAAAGCACAGCGAGAGCAGGCAACTTGGACTGGCAACAGGAGGAGGAACAGGTTCGCCACGGGATCCTGTTCCTGCTATTGCTGTCACCACAGGAATCCTGCTCCTATTATTGCCATTGCCATGGCGACTCATAGAACATAGAACATAGAACGATACAGCACAGAACAGGCCCTTCGGCCCACGATGTTGTGCCGAACATTTGTCCTAGCTTAAGCACCCATCCATGTACCTATCCAATTACCGCTTAAAGGTCACCAATGATTCTGACTCTGCCACTCTGCCACTCCACAGGCAGCGCATTCCATGCCCCACCACTCTCGGGGTAAAGAACCTACCCCTGACATCTCCCCTATACCTTCCACCATTCACCTTAAATTTATGTCCCCTTGTAACACTCTGTTGTACCCGGGGAAAAAGTTTCTGACTGTCTACTCTATCTATTCCCTGATCATCTTATACACCTCTATCAAGTCACCCCTTATCCTTCTCCGTTCCAATGAGAAAAGGCCTAGCACGCTCAACCTATCCTCGTACGACCTATTCTCCATTCCAGGCAACATCCTGGTAAATCTTCTCTGCACCCTCTCCAAAGCTTCCACATCTTTCCTAAAGTGAGGCGACCAGAACTGCACACAGTACTCCAAATGTGGCCTAACCAAAGTCCTGTACAGCTGTAACATCACTTCACGACTCTTGAATTCAATCCCTCTGCTAATGAACGCTAATACACCATAGGCCTTCTTACAAGCTCTATCCACCTGAGTGGCAACTTTCAAAGATCTATGAACATAGACCCCAAGATCCCTCTGTTCCTCCACCTTACTAAGAACCCTACCGTATTAACCCTGTATTCCGCATTCTTATTTGTCCTTCCAAAATGGACAACCTCACACTTGGCAGGGTTGAACTCCATCTGCCACTCCTCAGCCCAGCTCTGCATCATATCTAAGTCCCTTTGCAGCCAACAACAGCCCTCCTCACTATCCACAACTCCACCAATCTTCGTATCATCTGCAAATTTACTGACCCACCCTTCGACTCCCTCTTCTAAGTCATTAATAAAAATTACAAACAGCAGAGGACCCAGAACTGATCCCTGCGGAACTCCACTTGTAACTGGGCTCCAGGCTGAATATTTACCATCTACCACCACTCTCTGACTTCGACCGGTTAGCCAGTTTTCTATCCAACTGGCCAAATTTCCCACTATCCCATGCCTCCTGACTTTCCGCATAAGCCTACCATGGGGAACCTTATCAAATGCCTTACTAAAATCCATGTATACTACATCCACTGCTCTACCCTCATCCACATGCTTGGTCACCTCCTCAAAGAATTCAATAAGACTTGTAAGGCAAGACCTACCCTTCACAAATCCGTGCTGGCTGTCCCTAATCAAGCAGTGTCTTTCCAGATACTCATAAATCCTATCCCTCAGTACCCTTTCCATTACTTTGCCTACCACCGAAGTAAAACTAACTGGCCTGTAATTCCCGGGGTTATCCCTATTCCCTTTTTTGAACAGGGGCACAACATTCACCACTCTCCAGTCCCCTGGTACCACCCTTGTTGACAGTGAAGACGAAAAGATCATTGCCAACGGCTCTGCAATTTCCTCTCTTGCTTCCCACATAATCCTAGGATATATCCCGTCAGGCCCGGGGGACTTGTCTATCCTCAAGTTATTCAAAATGTCCAACACATCTTCCTTCCTAACAAGTATCTCCTCTAGCTTACCAGTCCATTTCACACTCTCCTCTTCAACAATACGGTCCCTCTCGTTTGTAAATACTGAAGAAAAGTACTCATTCAAGACCTCACTTATCTCTTCCGACTCAATACACAGTCTCCCACTACTGTCCTTGATTGGACCCACCCTCGTTCTCGTCATTCTCATGTTTCTCACAGTTATCCAGACTCTGACCAGTTATCCGAACAAAACACTCCCCACTCGTTTCATTCAGATAATCGAGGTTGTTCTGTATACAGTAAGGGGCAGAACCCTGAGAAGCATTAACATGCAGCGGGATCAAGGTGTACAGGTTGACAGTTTCCCAGAGTGGCAACACAGGTGGATTAGGTAGTCAAGAAGGCATATAGCATACTTGCCTTTCTTGGTCAGAGCATAAAGTATTTAAAAAATCGCAAGTTGCATGACTACAGAACTTTAATTAGGACACATTTGGAATATTGTAGACAGTTCTGGTCTCCACAGTACCAGAACATAGAACATAGAACAATACAGCACAGAACAGGCCCTTCGGCCCTCGATGTTGCACCGACTTGTGAACTAATCTAAGCCCATCACCCTACACTATACCATCATCATCCATATGCTTATCCAAGGACTATTTAAATGCCCCTAATGTGGCTGAGTTAGAAGATGTGGAGGCTTTGTGAAGGGTACACAAAAGGTTTACCTGGACGATGCCTTGTATGGAGGGTATTAGCTCACTTCCTGACTCCCCAAGTTGTCTGTCTGTGGGCTACAGATCCCAAAGTGTGATCACATTCTCTCTCCCTGCTTGAATATGTGCAGCTCCAAAAATGCGTACCGAAGAACAAAAAGAAGCACAGCACAGGAACAGACTCCTCGGCCCACTAAACCTGGGCCAATACATGACTCCTTTCTACACTAAAAAGCTTTTGTCTCTACACAGTCCATATCCTTCTATTCCCTGATTATACATTGCTGCTGTATCTGTTTCTACCACCTTCTCTGGTAGTGCATTCCAGGCACTTACTAACCTCTGTGTAAAACAAAATGACTAACCTCTCACATCTCCTTTAAACTTTCCTTCTTTTACCTTTAAACCTATGTCCCCTATTAATTAACATTTCTATCTTGGGAAAAAAGACTTTGTCTATCCATTTTATCCATGCTTCTCATAATTTTGTAAGCTTCCATCAGGTCACCTCTCATCCTTTGATGTTCAAGTGAAAATAAACCAAGTGTGTCCATAATGATAACATCCATGGACTTTCCTCCTGTCCACTTTGCTAATAACATTTTTCAGAAATTCAAAGTGGATTGATCAACGAGTCCAATCTTTAATAAATCCATACTGATTCTCCATGACCAGATTCTACTTGTCCAAGTACTCAGTCAGTATCTTTGTTTATAGAGATCCAGTTATTCACCAAAACAGATGTTAAAATGGAAATTTGGTTCACTGTTTAAAATTTTTAAATCTAAAGGCCAATTGCATCTATCTGGTTTGGAAAATGTATGATGAGCACATCTGCCATTTGCACAACAGTTTAATACCCTGAGGTGGAAACCATCATCATTAGAAACATTTTGTTCACTCTCAAGTTATCGCGGTTACCTTTTCTTTTAGTACATGTAAATTAAATCCAAATTTCTCACTTCAAACCAACTTTAGGTTCCCAGACTGTGGTCTTCAACCTCCACTACACAAAGTACTTAATATTGTGCACCTTTACCTAGCTAAAAGAGGTAGCCACAATATTACAGGGTCATTGGAGGGAATCAGTAAATTTAAAAAAAAGTTCTATTCAAATTAGGTAAATCATTCAGAATCTCGGAAAGAATGCTCATTCATGCTACTCTGTAACGTACCCTGTCAGAGCCAACATAAACCACAAATTGTGGAAATAAATATTAATTTAGTGGGGGTGGGGGTGGGGGTGGGGGTAGAGACAACAAGCTGGTGCTCTCCACAATACTGCTGTGATCAGTGAGAAACTACACAGCTTGGAGGTGCAAAGTGATCTGCAGGTTCTAGCGTGTGAACTGAAAAAGGTTACTATGCAGGTATAGCATAACTTGGAAAGTAACAGTGTGTTCTCATCTCTGGTGAGAGGAATGGATCACAAAGATTACGCGTTAGTTATGAAGGAGCAATCATGAGATTGCATCTGGATACCATGTACAGTATTAGTCTTTTTAGTTAAGGAAGACTGGAAATGTAAATAAGTGGAAGCAGTTCAGAGAAGGTTTACTAGATTGTGGACAGAAACGATTGGACAGTCTAGTGTAAGGATCATTGAGGGTTGAGAATATGATACAGGCTATTGCGAATGAAGGAAGTTAAGCAGACATGGATTGCTGGAGGAAAAAAGCTGAGATGGTTCAGGTGGATTGGGTGGATGAGATGGATCAATGTGGGGAGATTGAGATGGATCAGGTCAGATTTGGCAGGGGTTAGTTGTAGATATTTTCAAATCCACCTGTTCAGAGACATGGCTCAGGAAGTAAGGACACTATCACTGCACCACAAACCTCCAAGTTACCCAGAAATTCAATTGGTTTATTGCTACAGAATTCTGGGGCTTTTGAGGAGCGATAACTTCTTCTTCATCATGTCCAGCCTCTGACCATATACAGTAGAGATTGCAGGGTTTTCCTGTATTTTTGCAGTTCATACAGATAACTGAACCATGCTGTCATTGCAACTAACCTAAATGTAGTTCTTCGCAAGTTTGATTAGCATTGTGGTCGATTCGGCATTTGTAAATAATTCCAGGGCTTACTGTATCACCGAAGGATGTATTTGCTTTTGGAGCACCAACAACACACCTGTGGTAGCAAAAGGAAGAATAAATTATAACCAGATTAAAACAGAACACCGGCTAGGACAGTGTCTGCTGGAGACACTGGCAAAAATCAGTGTGGTTTCAAACTTCTGTCTGGAATATACCTGAAAGACATTACACCCATGTTAAACACGGAATTTTTTTTAATCAAAATCTTATTGACTTTACTTAGATAATTTCCAATGCCGCTTGGCGCTATTTTAAAGAAGTTTATAGCGTTATGCTTGTTTAAGCTTGCCACGTGCAAATTGAAGTAGAAAAATGCGATATGAACTGTTTCAAAACCAAAACTCACCACTTTTCGTCTCTGTAACTGTGTAACAGTACCGAATAACCAAACAATGTCCCTGCAGGTCCTTTCACCAGTACAGGATTTTCCGAATCCAGATTGTACAGCGTCCCCGTCCTGAATAAACAGCACAGAAGCAAGTTCATCCAAATATCACCCCAGTCAAAACTCCCCACAAACCTTTCCCGTCTCATTTTCGTTTCAGTTTGAGTCGCACTACGAGACAAAAGTGTGCAGGACTTCTATTCCCTAACTTGAATCTTATTTCGAAACCTGACCGCAACATCTGCAAGAAACCAGTGAGCAACTCCCATCCGTTCTTTGCCGGGACTCGAATTAAATCCCCAGCGGTCACTGTGCAATCTCTGCACGTGTGGGGGCGCTGTTGACCTCCTGGGCTAGAGTCAAGAGCTGAGCGACCAGGTCGCCCACACTATCCACACTATACAATCCATACTGTACATATCCGCCTGCTTCAGGCACGAAAGCATATCTATCTGCAGATGACAATATTCTCCAATATGACATTTACCCTTTCACATTAGTTACTTGTGTTTTAATTTCAAAACTTTCAATGTTGGAGTACCTTGAGAATGTGGTGCAAAGACTGACAATTATCGTGAAGAAGTTTCTGAGAAAAATAATCTCACATTTGAAAAGCCACAAGCGAATCTAGCGTTGCCAACTGTGATTAACTATATTCCTGGGGATTTCCTCATATGCTTTATGCCCAAACTCCTTATCAATGTCAATATCAAGCCTTCCACAGTGAATTCATAGTCTCTCCCTGGGGTGGCACCAAGCTAACTTCCAAGCTAACATGTCATTAATTCCCTAACCCTCAAAATGAACTATCAAACTACAGAAAAGTTACAGCACATTCGGGCCCATCATTTCTGCACCAACCGAATAAACTAGCCGCCTCTTCCTATACCACTGTCCAGCTTCCGCTCTGTCACCTTGTAGGCTGCAGGATCTCAGGCACAGATTGGAGTTCCTTTCAAAGATTTGAGGGGATCTGCATCAACCACCAAACCTGGCTATGAAATCCAGACAGCCACCACCCTCTGGGTGAAAACATTTCTCACTATTGTCCTCTGATTCTTCTACTAATCCCCTTAAATCTATGCCTCCTTGCAATTGGCATCTCTATCTTCCCTGCCCAATCTGTCCTCATCCCTCAATTTTTCTTACTGCGGTAGTGCTTATTTTTCTTAGCACCCATGTTGTGTGTGTGCAGGTGTGAGACACAGTGAAAGACACAGGGTGTACAAATCTTTATTCAATTTCTACCACCAGGAAGAAAAGAAACACCCAAGTGGCCAGTGACAAGCAGTGCCCTTCACATCAAAGGGCAATGCTGCGCGATCAAACAGTGAAGGGGAGGGTAGGGATCAAATCAAAATAGAAATGGATGGAGAAATAATACACTTCACTCCCTGCGGCGCCCACCTCTCACTGAACAGCCCAAGGGTGGACACCACGTGCTCCTTCTCCAGAGACACCCAGCCTCTAACATAACCGCGGAAGAGGGGCAGGCAGTCGGCCCTAATGACCCCCTCCACGTCCCGCTGCCTGGACCTGTTGATGGCCAGTTTGGCCAGGCCCAGGAGCAGACCCACGAGGAGGTCTTCAGACCTGCCCTCCTTCCTCCATACCGGGTGCCCAAAGATCAGGAGCGTGGGACTGAAGTGCAACCAAAAGCAGAGGAGGAGGTTTTTTAGAAAGTCAAAAACGGGGTACAAACGCTTACACTGCGTATATACATGGTTCACGGACTCCACAGCACCACAGAACAAGCAGTTGGGCTGGGAGTCCATGAACCACCGCAATCTGCGGTTGCAAGGGAGTTCTGCGGGAAGCACCCTCCACCCCAGATCTCCGAGAGAAAGGGGGAGGACTCCCGTGTAGAGAGCCCTCCACTGGGGATCCCCACTGCCCAGTGGCTAATGGGCACGCCAAGGTGTGTCCAGGCAGTGAATGAGGGAGAAGAGGGGGATAATGTGCAGCAGCAGTCTGTACGGGGCCCGCCGTGATACATCCCTGAAAGGGGTAAAACTAAAACTCTGGAGGCAGTTTGTGGGGCGCAGGTTCCCGGGGGAACTACAGGTCCTTGGGGCCAACGTGAAATTCCGTCCGGGCAGGGGTGAGCGCAGATGGGATTCCACTGCACACCTGAGCATCCTCCAACTGGTGTACTATGTTGGGTCCGAGCACTGCCGTTTTAAGGCTTCGAATGGCATTGGCCACGAACCGGACATCTTCCTCATCCCTCAGTATTTTGTACACATCAATTAAGTCAACACTTTCCATTCTGAAGAAAACAACTCCAGCCTAGAACATAGAACATTTTTTACAACGCAATACAGGCCCTTCGGCCCTTGATGATGCGCTGACCTGTCATACCAATCTGAAGCCCATCTCACCTACACTATTCCATGTACGATCATATGGTTGTCCAATGACAACTTAAATGTACTTAAAGTTGGCGAATCTACTACCGTTGCAGGCAAAGTATTCCATACCCTTACTACTCTCTGAGTAAAGAAACTACCTCTGACATCTGTCCTCTATCTATCACCCCTCAATTTAAGCTATGTCCCCTCGTGCTTGCCGTCACCATACTTGGAAAAAGGCTCTCCCACCCCATCTAACCCTCTGATTATCTTATATGTCTCTATTAAGTCACCTCTCAACCTTCTTCTCTCTAACGAAAACAGCCTCAAGTCCCTCAACCTTTCCTCGTAAGACCTTCCCTCCATACCAGGCAACATCCTAGTAAATCTCCCCTGCACCCTTTCCAAAGCTTCCACATCCTTCTTATAATGCGGTGACCAGAACTGTATACAATACTCCAAGTGCGGCCACACCAGAATTTTGTACAGCCGCAGCATAACCTCATGGTTCCAGAACTCGATCCCTCTATTAATAAAAGCTAAAACACTGTATGCCTTCTTAACAACCCTGTCAACCTGGGTGGCAACTTTCAAGGATCTGTGAACATAGACACCGAGATCTCTCTGTTCATCTCCACTACCAAGAATCTTACCATTAGCCCAGTACTTTGCATTCCAGTTACTCCGACCAAAGTGAATTACCTCACACTTGTCCGCATTAAACTCCATTTGCCACCTCTCAGCCCAGCTCTGCAGCTTATCTATGTCTCTCTGTAACCTACAACATCTTTCGTTACTATCCACAACTCCACCGACCTTACTGTCATCTGCAAATTTACTAACCCACCCTACGCCCTCATCCAGGTTATTTATAAAAATGACGAACAGCACTCGACCCAACACCGTCCCTTGTGGTACACCACAAGTAACTGGACTCCAGGATGAACATTTCCCATCAACTACCACCCTCTGTCTTCTTTCAGCAAGCCAATTACTGATCCAAACTGCTATATCTCCCACAATCCCATTCCTCCGCATTTTGTACAATAGCCTACTGTGGGGAACCTTATCGAATGCCTTGCTGAAATCCATATACACCACATCAACCGGTTTACTGTCATCTACCTGTTTGGTCACCTTCTCAAAGAACTCAATAAGGTTTGTGAGGCACAACCTACCCTTCACAAAACCATGCTGACTATCCCTAATCAAATTATTCTTTTCTAAATGATTATAAATCCTATCTCTTATAACCTTTTCCAACACTTAACCAACAACTGAAGTAAGGCTCACTGGTCTATAATTACCAGGGTTGTCTCTACTCCCCTTCTTGAACAGGAGAACCACATTTGCTATCCTCCAGTCTTCTGGCGCTATTCCTGTGGACAATGACAATTTAAAGATCAATGCCAAAGGCTTGGCAATCTCGTCTCTAGCTTTCCAGAGGATCCTAGGCTAAATCCCATCTGGCCCAGGGGACTTATCTATTTTCACACTCTGCAGGATTTCTAATACCTCTTTCTTGTGAACCTCAATCCCACCTAGTCTAGTAGCCTGTATCTCAGTAATCTCCTCGCCAACATTGTCGTTTTCTAGAATGAATGCTGTTGAAAAATATTCATTTAGTGCTTCCCCTATCTCCTCTGACTCCCCTCACAACTTCCGACTACTATCCTTCATTGGCCCTAATCTTACTCTCATCATTCTTTTATTCCTTAAATACCTATAGAAAGCCTTAGGGTTTACCCTGATCCTATCCGCCAACAACTTCTCATGTCTCCTCCCGGCTCTTCTGAGCTCTCTCCTTAGGTCTTTCTTGGCTACGTTGTAACCCTCAAGTGCCTTAACTGAGCTTCACATCTCATCCTAACATAAGCCTTCCTCTTCCTCTTAACCAGAGATTCCATTTCCTTCGTAAACCACAGCTCCCGCGCTGTACAGCTTCATCCCTGCCTGACAGGTACATACTTATCTAGGACACACAGGAGCTTTTCCTTGAATAAGCTCCACATTTCTAATGTGCCCATCTCCTGCAGTTTCCTTCCCCATTCTATGCTTCCTAAATCTTGCCTAATCGCATCGTAATTGCCTTTCCCTCAGCTGTAACTCTTGCCCAGTTGTTCACTAAAGTAAACATAACAGAATTGTGATCGCTATCACCAAAGTGCTCACCTATTTCCAAGTCTAACACCTGGCCGGGCTCATTACCCAGTACCAAATCTAATGTGGCTTCGTCACTTGTTGGCCTGGCTACATATTGTGTCAGGAAGCCCTCCTGCACACACTGGACAAAAACTGACCCATCTATAGTACTCGTACTATATGTTCCCAGTCAATATTTGGAAAGTTAAACTCCCCCATGACAACTACCCTGTCTCTCTCACTCCTCTCGAGAATCATCTTTGCTATCCTTTCCTCTACATCTCTGGAACTATTTGGAGGCCAATAGAAAACTCCCAACAGGGTGACCTCTCCTTTCCTATTTCTAATCTCAGCCCATACCATCTCAGTTGACAAGTCCCCAAACATCCTTTCTGCTACTGTAATACTGTCCTTGACCAACAATGCCACACCTCCCCCTCTTTTACCATCTTCTCTGTTCTTACTGAAGCATGGCTGAAAATGTGTTGCTGGAAAAGCGCAGCAGGTCAGGCAGCATCCAGGGAACAGGAGAATCGACGTTTCGGGCATAAGCCCTTCCTCAGGATTCCTGAGGAAGGGCTTATGCCCGAAACGTCGATTCTCCTGTTCCCTGGATGCTGCCTGACCTGCGGCGCTTTTCCAGCAACACATTTTCAGCTCTGATCTCCAGCATTTGCAGACCTCACTTTCTCCTCTTACTGAAGCATCTAAATCCTGGAACCTGCAACAACCATTCCTGTCCCTGCTCTAACCATGTCTCCAAAATGGCCACAACATCAAAGTCCCAGGTACCAACCCACGCTACAAGTTCACCCACCTTATTCCGGATGCTCCTGGCATTGAAGTAGACACACTTCAAACCAACGTCTTGCTTGCTGGTGCCATCTTGCATCCCTGAAACTTGATTTTGGACCTCCCTACTCTCAACCTACAATTTTGGATCCCATTCCCCTGCTGGATTAGTTTAAACCCATCCCAATAGCCTTAGTGAATTTCCCCCCCATGATATTGGTACCCCTCTGGTTCAGATGAAGACCATCCTGCTTGTAGAGGTCCCACCGATCCCAAAAAGAGCCCCAATTATCCAAGAATCCAAAACCCTCCCTCCTGCATCATCCCTGTAGCCACATGTTCCATTCCACTCTCTCCGTATTCCTCACCTCACTAGCATGTGGCACTGGCAACAAACCAGAGACAACAACTCTGTTCATCCTACCTCTAAGCTTCCATCCTAGCTCCCTGAATTTCTGCCTTAAATCCCCATCTCTCTTCCTACTTATGTCGTTGGTGCCTATGTGGACCACCACTTGGGGCTGCTCCTCCTCCCCCTTAAGGATCCCAAAAACACGATCAGAGACAACACGAACCCTGGCACCTGGGAGGCAATACACCAACCGTGAGTCTCTCTTGTCCCCACAGAACCTCCTATCTGTCCCCCTAACTATGGAGTCCCCAATGACTACTGCTCTGCTCCTCTTCCCCCTTCCCTTCTGAGCAGCAAGGACAGACTCTGTGCCAGAGCCCTGTGCCCCACTGCTTTCCCCTGGTAAGTCGTCCCCCCCTAACAGTATCCAAAACAGTATACTTATTGCTGAGGGGAATGGCCACAGGGGATCCCTGCACTGCCTGTCGGTTCCCTTTCCGTCCCTGACTGTAACCCATCTGCCTTTTTCTTCAACCTGAGGAGTGACGACGTCCTTGTAACTCCTCTCAATAACCCCCTCTGCCTCCCAATTGATCCAAAGTTCATCCACCTCTAGCTCCAGTTCCCTAACACGGTTTTCGAGGAGCTGGAGTTGGGTGCACTTCCCGCAGATGTAGTCAGCAGGGACACTAGTGGTGACCCTTACCTCCTACATTCTGCAGGAGGAACATTCAACTGCCCTAACTCTTCTAAATTCCCAAAGAGACTGTTGAAAAATAAGGAATAAAAAATAAACTCGTTACCTTACCAATCTGGTGCACAGAATCTTTTATTTTGGTTAGAGGAGGAGGATGGGTGGGAGACACTACCCGAGTAGTGTTTCGGGTAACGCAACCACACAAATATATGACTTCCCAGAAGTCCTTCACTCCTCCCTCGCACCTCTCGGCAAAATCCAATCTTTCCTCATACCTTCAATTTTCATGGCCTGGGACCATCCTGTAAATCTCCTCTGTTCTCTCTTTCTCTCTTTCCTGTAATGTTGTGCCAGAATTGTATACAAAACTATAGCTGTGGCCTAATCAGAGTCTTATCCTAGCATCCCAAATGTCTTCTTTATCACGTGACCTATCTGATTTGTCACCTTCAGGGACCTATGAAAATGCAGGCCTAAGTCTCTCACTTCCTCTACTCTTCTCAATCCCCTCTCAATAATTGTGTATTCCTTTTTATTTGCCCTCTCCAAATATAAAGTATCCAAGGAATGGGTTGTGAGGTGGAAGTAATATTGTTCGAGGGGGGAATGGTGGGTACACTTCATGGTGGCTTACTGATAGAAGTCTACTCCCACTGGTGCAGAGATACTCTTTAGTTGCCTACCATCCCAGTTGGACAAGGTCACATACCCTGGAGCACCTTACTGAGGCAATACAATACACCCTTTTGGAAGCTTCCATGCCATCCTATGTGAGGGCATAGCATTCAGCTTGTTTCTCAGGATGAGTGCTCACGTGCTCCTCCAATAGCACTGCATCATCCCTCTGTCTTTTCCCACAGCTTATCTGCTGATGGAACTAAAATATCCAAGACCTTGCCTGTCTTCCTGGTGGCCTTGCTGTTACTCAGAAGAAACTGGAGAAGGTCTTGCAAGGACTGGATGGCTGGATATCACTGAAATCACAGCTGCCCTTAATTTGTTTGTTAGCAATTCGTTTCATGAAGCAACAGGAGTCCTGTGTGGTAATTCCCAATTCTCCAGTCATAACAGCATTCAAATCTCATTGAGTCATAGAGTTATTTAGCCCAGAAACAGACCCTTTCATCCAACGTATTCGCACTGACAAGATATCCTAAACTGATCTAGTCCCATTTGCGAGCCCATATCCTTCTAAACCGTTCCTATTCATGAGCCCATCCATATGCTTTTTACATGCTGTAACTGCACCTGTCTCCATCACGTCACCCGGCAGCTCCTACTCAAGCACCATCCCCTGCCTAAAAATGTTGACCAGCACATCTCCTTTAAATCTTTTCCCTCTCACCTTAAACTATACTCTCTAGTTTTCAACTCCCCTACCCTGGGGAAAATACATTGGATATTCACCCTTTCCATGCTCCTCATGATTTTATAAACCCCTATAAAGTCTCCCCTCAGCCTCCAATGCTCCAAAGAAAAAAGCTCCAACCTATTCACCCTCTCCCTATAGTTCAAACTATCCAATCCCAGCAACATCCCTGGAAATCTGTTCTGAACACCTTCAGGTTTAACAACATCTTTCCTACAGCAGGGAGATCAGAATAGAATGCAGTGTTCTAAAAGGGGCCTCATCAAGCTGCAACATAACTTCCCAACTCCTAAACTCAATGCACTGACCAATGAAGGCAAGCGTGCCAAGCCCCGTCTTCACCACCCAGTCTACCTGCAACACCACTTTCAAGGAAATTTGTACCCATACACCTAGGTCTCTTTGTTCCCCAGGACAATACCATTACCATTAAGTGTATAAGTCCTGCCCTGATTAGCCTTACCAAAATGCAGCACCTCACATTTATCTAGATTCAACTCTGTCTGTCCCTCCTCAACCCAGTGATCCATCTGATCAAGGACCCGTTGTACTCTAAGGTAACCTTCTTCACTGTCCACTACCCCACCAATTTTGGTGTCATCTGCAAACTCACTAACTGTACCTTCGATATTCACATCCAAAGGACCCAGAACCTTGTGGCACTCCACTGGTCACAGGCCACCAGTCTGAAAAAAAACCCTCCACCACCACCCTCTGTCTTCTACCTTTGACTAGATTAGTGTGATGCTGGCAAAGCACAGCAGGTCAGGCAGCATCCAAGGAGCAGGAAAATCGACGTTTCAGGCAAAAGCCCTTCATCAGGAATACAGCCTCTATTTTCCTGCTCCTCGGATGCTGCCTGACCTGCTGTGCTTTTCCAGCACCACTCTAATCTAGACTCTGGTTTCCAGCATCTGCAGTCCTTGTTTTTACCCCTGACTTCTACCTTTGAGCCAGTTCTGTATCCAAATGGCTAGTTCTCCCTGTATTCCATAAAATATATCCTTGCTAACCAGTCTACCATGCGGAACATTGCCGTACGCCTTGCTGAAGTCCATACAGACAACACTTACCACTTTGCTATCATCAATCATCTTTGCCACTTTTCAAAAAATCTCAATCAAGTTAGTGAGACACGATTTTAGACTCACAAAGCTATGTTGACTATCCCTAATCAGCCTTTCCATTTCCAAATCCTGTCACTGATGCCAGTTTCACAAGAACCTACCTTTTCCCTTTGATGATGATAGAGAAACAGCTATAGCATTGGGATGCTCATACATCACTGGCTTCCCCTAGTAAAAGTTGTCATCAACTGCAGCCAGGTCATTTTGAGTGTCCTATCACCAATTTGGGGTGTTTGTGAACAAGAAACAATTCTGTTCTCTTAATGTTCAAGGAATTGTGACCATCTAAGCCACTTTTTGGAGGTCTACACCAGATATCCTGGGAACTGCCATGATGCTAACGTAAGGGAGAACTCACAGGTTCCTTCCTCTTCCATGTACATGTAAAATTAAAGTGCATGGGATTGGCGGGAGTATGCTGACATGGATAGAGAAATGGTACAGAATAGGAATAAGCTATATAACCCATCATATCTGCATCAATTGAACAAAGTAGCCACCCATTCAAATCCCTCAGATGACACAGAGTTCATTAGGAGGGTGATCTATAGGGAGGTTGCAGAGATGTTTCACTGTGATTTGGACAAGTTGAGTAAGTGGGCAAATGTATGGCAGATGAAGTGTGGATAAATGTGAGGTTGTCCGCTTTAGGAGTGAAAACAGGCAGACAGATTATTATCTGAATGGTAATATGTTGGGAAAGGGTGTGGTGCAACAAGACCTGAGTGCCCTTGTACATTGAAAGTAAGCATGCAGGTACAGCCATCAGCGAAGAAGGCAAATAGAATATTTTATTTCATAGCAAGAGGATTTGGTTACAGGAGCAGGGATATCACTGTTTGTAGCATTGGTCTCCCTGAGGATGGATGTCCTGGCTATGGAGGAAATGCAACTAAGGTTTACCAGACTAACTCCTGAGATGGTAGGACTGACATACAAAGAGAAACTAAATTGGTTAGGATTATATTATTTGGATTTTAGAAGAATGAGGAGGGATCTCATAGTAATCTATAAGATCCTAGCAAGTGTAGACATGGTGAACGCAGGAAGGATTTTCCCAAAGACCAGGGAGTCTGGAAGCAAGGGTCACAGTTTAGGGATATGGGGTAGGCTATTTGGGATTGAGATGAGGAGACATTTATTCACCCACAGAATGATGAACCTATGGAATTCTCTGCTACCAAAATTGTTGAGTCCAAAATATTGAGTCTTTTCAAGAAGCAGATGTAGTTTTTAGTGCAAAAGGGATCAAAGGATATGGAGAGAAAGTAGGACCAAGGATCTGAGATAGATGGTCATCCATGACCATATTGAAGAGTTGATGGGCAGAACAGCCTACTATTGTTCCTATTTTCTAAGTTTCTATGTTTCTTTCCAAGCTGTTTGGCCCATAGGGATGGATGCTGGTAGACCATGGGTATTCCCTGTAAACATTGCTCATGATTCCATGAAGAAACCCAAAGATGGACATAGAATGAAGGTACAAACTCTTTGTGAGCTGTTTTCATCTAGAACTCATCAGTGCACAGATTTTCAAGTCACCTTTATGGACTTGCAAGCATTTAACCTGTGAGAAGCAATACATTTTTAGCTTGTCTTTAAAAAAAACATTGCTCTATTAGGGACAATAGACAGGTGAGCTAACCATTCAACATTTCCCAGACTCACCGTGGGCAGCACGGTGGCACAGTGGTTAGCACTGCTGTCTCACAGCGCCAGAGACCCGGGTTCAATTCCCGCCTCAGGCGACTCTCTGTGTGGAGTTTGCACATTCTCCCAGTGTCTGCATGGGTTTCCTCCGGGTGCCCTGGTTTCCTCCCACAATCCAAAAATGTGCAGGTCAGGTGAATTGGCCATGCTAAATTGCCGGTAGTGTTAGGTGAAGGGGTAAATGTAGGGGAATGCGTCTGGGTGGGTTGCGCTTCGGCGGGTCAGTGTGGACGTGTTGGGCCGAAGGGCCTATTTCTATGCTGTAAGCAATCTAATCTAATCAAAAGTTAAAGTGTTCCCTTGAAAAGTTCATACGTAGGAACCTCCTTTCCCTGTAGAGATGTCACTCTCACTTGTAAGGTGGAATGATGCCTTGGCACTTTCCCTGGATTGCACTTAATCTCATTGTTGTCCCACAATAAATTGCAATGCCCTGGCTACAGTCCTCAGAGTTAAAGTTCAAGGATCCTTGATGTATGAGACTAGCTGTAGTCAAAGAGTTAGTTCTTTGTGAAAGATGAGCAGATCAGGCAGCATCCAAGGAACAGGAGAATCGACGTTTCGGGCATGAGCCCTTCTTCAGGAATTCCTGAAGACGGGCTCATGCCCGAAACGTCAATTCTCCTGCTCCTTAGATGCTGCCTGACCTGCTGCGCTTTTCCAGCAACACATTTTCAGCTCTGATCTCCAGCATCTGCAGTCCTCACTTTCTCCTTGTGAAAGATGAGCTAATGCTTGGTGGTTCATAACTTTTTAAAACCTTGGTACATATGAAGAAACTGTACTTCTTTCATATCATTGTGACAAACCAGGTCCTATAGCAAAAGTTATATTACAGCAGACATTTTAACAGTGCAAGTGAAAATCTATTAATAAAAGTGATTTGTCATTGACAATGATGCAGCACCCATGTTGTCTATGTGCCTTTTGTATATTTTAGGCTTCCTCTCCCTCCCACGCCATCTGAGTCCATACCTAATGTCCATAACCAGGATGGAGGCATCTTGCTCTTTAGTTGATCATGTTGACTTGGGAGAATTGGATGGTCATACTCTGGTGTCTTTGGGTCTGGAAAGTCCAGGTCTACTGAGAGGCAGTTTCTCAGATCCAGGTTCACCCTCCTCAGCTTGTACTGCCACAGGCTTTGGCATCACAAGCAGGGGAAATGGAGGGGCTGGGTACCTCTAGAGTGTCCTAAGATGAAGCTTCATGAGTTCTTGCTTGTGGCTCCTCCTACTTGTGGGTTCCTGCTGGCACTACCCTGAGAGGAAAGAGCACCTGGTATGAGGTCAATGCCCTCATTGTTTAGCCATTGACCCACGACTAAAGCAATAGGATGTAGGTATGAACATATTTCTCACAGACACAAAATGTTCTGCTGCATTATCTTCTGACCTTGTTTATTTTGTTTAATGAATACCATTTCATCTGAAGCATTTGTAAGTGTCGCATCTGTTGACCAGTGTCACTGTTTCATTTCTTAAGCTTTTTGCAGCAATGTATAAAATCATGCTTGTTGGAATTGAAGCTGCAACAGGCCCTCAATGTCTTTGATATGCAATTGAATGACTGCAAGTGCAGTAAAAGAAATGGGTCAAAAACTGATTCATGTGGTTTCTCAAAATGTTATCTCAGTTTCATGTGCATACATCTGTGCTTTGGTTTCATCACATGCGACGCAATGTCAATGCAAAACCTCACTGCAACGTACAGGTAAGATGTGCAGCAAAGATCAGTTCGAACTACACCACACCCTTTTACAGTACAACAGTTCAATAGTTTGATTTCATATCACATATGAACTTTCTAAATGAGGCCATCAAGGTTATTGCAAATGTTTTGCCAAGCTATATGCAACAGTTGATTCACACTCCCCAACAACTTGTGTTTATCAAAGATATTCAAAAGTTTGGGTGAAGATTTGTAGCTCGGGTGCTCGTTGTTGTGGTTCTGTTCGCCGAGCTGGAACTTTTTGTTGCAAACGTTTCATCCCCTGTCTAGGTGACATCCTCAGTGCTTGGAAGCCTCCTGTGAAGCGCTTCTGTGGTGTCCCAGTCGACTGGGACAACACTACCATTATAGGGCAAGCCAAACAAAGAACAGCCAGGGAATTCCTAGAAGCATGGCACTCATCCACAAACTCCATAACAAACACATAGACCTGGACCCAATATACCGGCCACTACAGCGGACAGCTGAAACTGACAACTGGAAGCGGCAGGGACAGGCCACTATAAATGCCGGAGGAATCACCACAGAAGCGCTTCACAGGAGGCTCCCAAGCACTGAGGATGTCACCTAGACAGGTTATCAAAGATATGTCAATTAAGTCATTTATAGAAGTCAGAAAGAAGATTTAATTTAAAACTGGAGTTTATTGTCACAGAATCCAGAAGGGAAAGAGCAATAAGTTGCACTTAAGCATCAGCTTTAATACAAAAACTACAATCTTTCAGACCTCTCAACTCAGCCCTGAAGCCCCCATCTTTCTTTGTGCTAGTGGGAGTGTTATGTGACCACTGACTATAATGATACAGGAAGTCACATCATTTGGCTAAGCTCATGTGGACAACATTTAAAGACAAGAATAATTTAAATAAATTTGGGTGATGTGTTGATTTTCAATTTTTGCTAATCTGAATTTAGTGAAACTAAATGGTATTGAAGAGAAAAGGTGCAACATATATCGTAAACTAAATTTATTAAGTGAGAGATTAGTAGTGAAACAAATTGTTCTGACTAGATGAGGAATTCATGAGATCCCCTTTTTGCAACCACTTAGTTGGCCACAACAATGATGCGCATTCCTTTTAGTATTCATTTGATTAGATTTTGATTTGATTTATTTATTGTCACATGTATTTCACATTTAAGCTGCAATGACAGTCTGGTATATATCCAAAATTACACTCCAGGAGCTAGACTATGAAAAATGTCATGGGAGAAGGATCAATCTCAATGAAATAATGAGATATGGAAGATTCAAGAGGGATGAAGTTTTCTGAGCTCTCTTCTCTTGGAAAATGGTAGAGTTTGCTTCTGAGTCAGAATTTGCAGTTTTGAGTCACAGACTAGAGACTGGAGTGCAAAACCCAGGTTAACACTTAAATGCAGTACAGATGCAAAAAATTAACCTGATATTTTGGATGAGCATTTCAAAGCAAGGTACTGTCTGCTTTCTAACATGGACCTGAATGATCCCAGGGTACAATTTTGAAAGGGCGAAGTAGAATTGTCTCCAGAGTTTTACTTCCTCAACCAACCTCATTAAAACAGGTGGACTGCAAAATTTGTTTTCGTCATCTTCATTTTCAGTGACACAAATGATGTTATAGTACAAAGATAGTGTCTACAGTACCTAGAGCCACTTCTACGGTGAACTCTGTGAGATGCCATTTTCTGAAGGTTATTTGCATAGTTGCTGAGAACACAGACCATAGACAGAAAGTGATGCCTATTAGTATGTAATGCTGGTTTGTGACCAGCAGTGTCATTTTGAAGATTAACATTCCAACTAATGCCCTTTCTTCTGATTGCACTGCTGAATGTGTATGAGATGCCCCACCAGTGCTTTTTAAATGACTCATCAACAACTCTTAGATTATTTGCTGATTGATTTCCACTAGACTTTAATGTATTTATTGATTTGATTTAAAATTGCTGAGGTCTCCAAGGAATGATGTGGCTGGTGATGACTTACTTACTTAAAGGTTTCTATTCAAGGAATAGAATGACAGGAAGAAACAGCTAAGATGTCTCAGAGGGGTAAAAGCTGATTGAAGGTGGAGAAAGAGGGAAGGGAAAAAGTATTCTTGGTGGCAGTCCATATCACCCAGGGTCTTCAAAGAACTATTCTTCCACCCCCAATCTCAGTGAGGAAGAGAATATGCAACGTCCCCACTTATTTAAGGGTATGCTCACTAAAATCTGCGACCAGGTGAAATTGCACTCTGTAAGCAACATAAGGTTGGCATTTCTATTCTTGTGGCCAAAAAATACTATGTGTTAGGCTCCTGCTAAGCTCGGATACTTCTAATATTTCCCAATTCACTGTTAGCTGTTGTTTAGAAGAGGTCAATGAAACTTTGTATGCAATAGCAGCTGAATATATTTCATTCACTTCAGTTAGCAAGAAGCAACCAGAGCAACCATGGTTCACTAGGTTAGCTGGCATCTCCATTGTGCTGGGTACCGCTGACTATATGCAGGTAACTTGGTGGGAAATGCCATGCCAATCTGGGGGACATACCACAACCTGTAAAGAGAGTCCATTCCTTCAACTTCCAGTTGGTGTGTGACCATATTCAGCCTATCACACACATCAATCCCTGGTATCACGGCAGCAATCATGTGGATTCATTTTGTGTCAGCTCACTAATGAATTTTGTGCCCCGCAACAAATTCCAGGGTGATGCTGAGCAACAAGGGTATCCACTGGTAACATGGTTCACGATTCTGGTATACAACCTTGGCTCATATGGAAAGAATGGATTTAACAAAAGCCATTCAACCATTTTGCATCTGGTTAAATACATAATATAGAGTGCCTTATCAGTACTTGTTCTGCTTGCATAATGCTGGAGGAGCCCTGCTATATTCAGCAGTGGTGAAAGTGAAGACTGCAGATGCTGGAGATCAGAGTTGAGTGTGTCGTGCTGGAAATGCACAGCAGGTCAGGCAGCATTCAAGGAGCAGGAGAATCAATGTTTCGAGCAAAAGCTCTTCGTCAGGAATGACTGCGGCAGTTGCAATCTCCAGCCCTTTCACGCTGTTTTCTGTCTGCCCTTTCTTGGCTCGTCCTACTAAACTGCATTGCTTCAGTAACAGGAATGCGGTTAGTGGAACCATGAGGATTTTCCCTGTCGACCGCCTTGTAAGATGACATCAAGCAGCTCTTGCAGATCTGAGAGCTGTGTTTGGCCTGTGTTAGTTAAGTGGGCACATTTGTGGTGTGGGTTAGTGGGTGACAGGCAGATGGGAGGACAAATACTGTTATTATGACAGAATGGAACCACTGTCACTGCCCTAGAGCCAGAAAATCTAATAATGCACTGGAGGATAGAATGCTGCCACACTGTGAAATGCTGCCAGGCTTTTGAACACTGTATTCACAGCAAGAATTGTAACATACTGCACTGACATGGCAACAAGTTGGGCTGAAATGATCCCAATTCCAAATTTGCTGACAATGCAACATTAGGTGGAATGTTATATTGTGATACATCATGGGGACATAGGAAATCTGCTAGAGTGTACAGATAGGTTGGATGAGTGGGCAAAAACTTGACAAGATGGAGTTTAACATAGGAATGTGTAAGATTATGCAATTTGGTAGAAAAAAAAAGACAGATCATTATTCAAATGGAGAGAGAGAGACTCCAAAAAATGTGCAGCACAGAGGGATGTGTCTTGTGCTTGACACATAAAAAGTTATCATGTTGGCGCAGCAATTAATAAGGAAGACAAATGACATTTTGGTCTTCATTGCTCGACAATTGGAGTTTAAAAGTAAGGAAGGTTGTTACAGCTGTACAGTGTGTTGGTGAGGCTGAACCTGGAGTATTTTGTACAGTTCTGATCCACATAAAAAGGGATGTACTGACATTGGAGGCTTTTCAAAAAACATTAATTTGCTAGGCTGAATCCTGGGATGAAAGGGTCGACTTATCAAGAATAGTTAAACAAGTTAGGCCTTTATCCATTAGAGTTTAGAAGAATGAGTGTGATCTTAGCGAGATATACAAAATTCTGAGGGGGCTTGAGAGGATAAATATTGAGAAAATTTTTCCACTAGTGATGGAATCTTGAATGAGGGGACACAGTTACAGAATAAGAGGCCACTCATTTAAAACTGAGATGTGAGGAATTTGTCCTGTGAGAGGATAGTGAATGTCTGGAATTCTCACCTCAAAAGAAGTTGTGGAGGTCAAACCACTGAGAAAGAAGAAATAGATGGATTTTTGAAATTTCAGGAAGTTGACAGAAGTGCTGAGCTAGGCCAAAATAGAAGTTGAGTTTTTGGGGAAATCAGGCACAATCTTGTTGATTGATGGAGCAGGCTTGATGGGACAAATAGCATATTCCTGCTCCTACAAAACAAAACCAAAGAAATCATATGTTTTTGTGAACTCCTGATCCTAATTTGTACATACATATGTTCAGCATGAGCTTCCATTATTATACTCAGAATGCTTTCAGCTTGTGCTACAATGGAAGCTGAGCAATCAGACGTCAGATGTTGCATCATGTTTGGATTCATTCATTCTTAATAATTTTTCACTTCTTCCCTTGTCATGTCTAGCTCCTGTAACACTGCCTGACACAATAAGGTTCAAGAGCAGATAGATACAAAAGGGATGAGGGAAAAGCCAGAGCTGCACACTTACAGAATTTGCAGCTTGTAAGATATGGGTGTGACACTAGCAGCAGTGTTCACTGGTTGAAGGTGAGGTAAATCTATGAATGTGAGGTCTGTGTTGTGATTAACAGAAATTGCTAAGGGGTGAATAAACAGGGAAGTGGTATATTGAACAAATGGAAAACTGAAGATGCTTGTGAGATATAGACATTAGTGGTAGACCAGCATTTATTGACCATCTTTAATTGCTCTTGAGAAAGTTGCGGTGAGGCATCATCTTGGACTTGGAGTTCATCGGTGTAGATACACCCACAGTTCCCAGTATTTTCAGAATTCCAAGAATTTTATCCAGTGACAGTAAAGAAATGAAATTATAGTTACAAATCATGATAGTTTATTTCTTGCAGGAGAACTTGCAGGTGGTGATTGTCCCAAGAGTCTGCTGCCCTTGTCCTTCCAGGTTATGGACATCATGGGTTAGAAGATGCAGTTAAAGGAACCTGAATGAGTTAATGCAGTGCACCTTTTACATTGTACACACTGCTGACACAGTACATGGACAGTTAGTAAAGTGAAGTGGTGGATGTGGTACCAATTAAATGGGCTGTTGTGTTGGGTTTTTTAAAATGTTTTTGGAGCTGCACTCATCTTGGTCAGTGAAGATTATCCCATCACACTCCTGACTTGTGCATTGTAAATTGTGGAGGTGGAAGGGTGGGGATGTAGGTGTCATCTTAGCTTGTGATCTACTCTTGTAGCTGAAGTATTTGTATGGCTGGTCCAGTTCAATTTCTGATCAATGGTAACCCCCAAAAACGACAGTCAAGGATTCAGTGATGGATTCACTGAGTGTCAAGGGGAGATAGGTTCTGCTTTTCTTGGGGATGGTCATTGTCTGGCAGTTACATGACATGAATCTTACTTCCACTTGTCAGCCCAAGCCTGGATAGTATCTAGGTCTTGCTGTATTTGGACACGGGCTGCTTCAGGATCTGAGGAGTTGCAAATGGTGCTGAACATTGTGCAATCGCCAGCAAACATCTCCATTTCTGAACTTATGATGAAGTAGATGAAGATGGTTGGGCCAAGGACATAAGTCTGAGGAATGGGTGACACAGTTATAGAACCCCTACCCCTGAACAGAGAAGCCTGGATTCAAGTCCCATCTGCTCCAGAGGCGTATAATAACAAATCTCTGAACAGGTTGATTAGAAAAAAGGTTAAATAAAAATACATTTATAAAAGAATCTAAGGAACTCCTGCAATGATGTCTTGGGACTGAGATGACTGACTTCAAACAACTGTGACTATCTTCCTTTCTGCTAGATAGGACCCCAACAATGGAATCATAGAGATGTACAGCACAGGAACAGACCCCTCGGTCCAACGCAACCATGCCGACCAGATATCATAAATAAATCTGGTCCCATTTTCCAGCATTTGGCCTATACCTCTCTAAACCTTTCCTCTTCATATACCCATCCAGATGCCTTCTAAATGTTCTAATTGTACCAACCTCCACTACTTCCCCTAGCAGCTCATTGCATGAAAAAGTTGCCCATTAGATCCCTTTTAAATCTTTCCTCTCTCACCTTAAACCTATGCCCTCTAGTTCTGGACTCCCCCACCCCAGGGAAAAGACCTTTTCTATTCACCCTATCCATGCCCCTCATGATTTTATAAACCACTATAAGGTCACCCCCTCAGCCTCCGACACTCCAGAGAAAACAGCCCCAGCCTATTCAACCTCTCCCTATAGCTCAAACCCTTCAACCCTGGCAACATCCTTATTAATCTTTTCTAAACCCTTTCAAGTTTTACAACATCCTTCGAATAGAAGGGAGACCAGACTTACACATAATATTCCAAAAGTGGCCTAACTAATCTCCTGTACGGCTGCAACACGACCTCCCAACTCCTATGCTCAATATACTGATCAATAAAGGCAAGTATACCAAATGCCTTCTTCACTACCCTGTCTATCTGAAACTCCACTTTCAAGGAATTATGAACCAGCTGAGGATTTTCCACCAATTAAAGTTACTTCAGTTTTACTCGACATTCTTGATGCCATATTCAGTCAAATGCTGCCTTAATGTCAAGGACTGTCATTCTCACCACCTCTGGAATCCAGCTCTTTTGTCCAGGTCTGAATCAAGGGTGTAATGAGGTCAGGAGCTGGTGGAACACAAACTGGGTGTCATTTAGCAGGTTATTGCTGAGCGGGTGCTGCTTGGTAGCACTGCTGGTGACACCTTCCATCACTTTACTGATGATTGAGAGTGGACTGATGGGACGGTAATTGGCTGGGCTGGATTTGTTCTGCTGTTTTGTGCACAGGACATCTCTAGGCAATTCTCCACATTGTGAAATAGTCTTTCCTCCAAACTGTATGGCAGTGCAGCCACTGAGAGGTTCTGTGTAAGCGGACCAGCATGGCAACTCACTTTGTTCTGCTCCTGAAAGCTGTTGCTGTGTATGAACCTTGGGTGTCTGCACAGCGGGAAAAATCCAAAGGGAACATTGTTGTCAGTTAAATGCCAGTGTTGTGACTGTAGTGGAACAATGTGGCTAGGATGCAGGAATTCTGGAGTCTTCAGGACTGTTGCTAGAATGTTGTTCAGACCCCATAGCCTTTACAATATCTGGTGCCTTTAACTGTTTCTTAAAACAAAGTGGAGGAATCAAATTGGCTGGGATTCTGATAACCTCAGAAGGAGGTAGCAAAGGATTTTGGGCTGAAGATTCACTTGAAGATACATTAACTGACTTTGGCCATTTTTGTGAACTTTTTGTAACATGTTAGATCCATCAGTCTTGACTCTTGGTTTTGGTAGCTATCAATTCTCACTGTCCTTGCAAAGTTGTCTGGAGGGCCACCTGGCCTCCCTGTGGCTAGATCGTATGTTTCCTACTTTCTATTTTCTCCACCAAAGCATTGAGAGAACTTGGAGAATGTTCTCTTCCTTATTACACCATAATTCAATTTTCTTCCTGTTCAAACTTCCATCAACTGACAGTTCTTGCAACTGTTCCTGCCAGAATGCACATTATTTTAAAATGTACAGTCTGGCTATAAGTAGCATCAAGTGGTGTAAACTTTGTGGAAACATTGATCCCTGCTGAGATGTACATCCATTCAACAGCACATTTAACAACAGTTACAAACTGCAAAAATGTACAATTAGCAATTAGCATGATGTTTACATGTTGTTGCATTGGAAGCAACAAACTTGGATCAATCATGTATAATCAATCATGCATCTTGAACATGGCATCCATTTCTATCCTCGCAGTTGCCACATATTTCTGTATGCTTTGTCTTAATTTTTATTTTAATAAAACTCAATTAATAAAACTCAATTAATGGCTCACTCTCATGGGTCATAATCACAACTGAATTAACTGCAATCTGCCCTATAAACTTGCCAGAACCCGTTTACACCTCATTTAGATGCAATGGTTATGTCATTGCCTATGGAAATGGCTCAATGCTCAAAGAATTTATTAAGAAATGAAGAACCCTAAATTCTTGAGAGAGATCTCAACTCTCGGCTTAGTTTGTTTTGCATTGTATAATTTTGCTCTTGGTTTCAATCCTACCCTCCATTTTATTCTGTGACCCCTTTTAATAACAAGGCTTGTAATTTTGACATCATAAAGTGTGTTTTTTCATCAATAATGTTAGTAAGCCTTGTAGTTTTTACAGCAGGTGGAAGCAACTGTACATTTGTCAGAAGTACTTTGTTAAATTTTGTAGTTTAGTGTCTCATTTTTGTTTCTCTGTACTCAGTGAATTATAATGGGCAGGCTGGTTGATTAAACATAGAATTTAAATCACTGAATATTTCCATATAGATCCTGGAATTGATCTGGAAACTGGCTGACTGGAAAGAAAGCAAAGTTGCATGGCCAAAACCTTATCGAACACTGGACAGAAATAGAACAGAAAACTCCTCGTACTTTTTCCAACTTAATTCACAACCGACAACTCTTCTCTGATATAAAATATAAAATATCGATCACCTGCTTAGTTTTCACAAAAGGCTGAATGAAAAAGGCATTTTTAACCAAAAATCAGCTAGTGTAATTTAAAGGGGTTTCATGGACAGTTTCTCTCTGTGAGTTCCAGTGAATTTTCTCATGTAATTTTCTGCAGCTTGCCTCATTATCTCTGCACCATGCTCCTACAAATCCACTCACACTGTTATAGAACATAGAACATAGAAGAATACAGCGCAGTACAGGCCCTTCGGCCCTCGATGTTGTGCCGATCCAAGCACACCTAACCTACACTAGCCCACTATCCTCCATATGCCTATCCAATGTCCGCTTAAACGCCCATAATGAGGGAGAGTCCACCACTGCTACTGGCAGGGCATTCCATGAACTCACGACTCGCTGAGTAAAGAACCTACCCCTAACATCTGTCCTATACCTAAACCCCTTAATTTAAAGCTATGCCCCCTTGTTCCCTCAGAAGTGCTTGCTATTGATGGGACCACTTGGGAGTCCCAAAGCCATATTTAAAACACAGCCTCACCCTCACCCTAAACCCTGTCGCAGGTCAAGCACTGTCAGTCAGGAGCTACCCTTCATAGTTGCAAGGTTGGAAGAAGGTGCATTGGCACCCTGCTTCACTAATAGGAACCTGGAGCTCCTGGTGAACGGAGGTGGTACAGAAAAGGGCCATCCTCTTTCTTCAGAACCACCTGACGCGACGACATTATCAGGCTCTGCCAACCTGATCTCAAACTGCCATGCGGGTCAGCCTGGTGTCCCCAGCAGACAGAATAATGCCCAGCAACACTACAAGAAGGGGAAAGACATTTTGCACTTTGGGAGGTTAAGTGTCACATTCACTCTATTTCTGCAACCACACCCACCTCCCGCCAAGTCTCATGGTCTACTGCTCTCACTATTGCATGCAGCATCTTCCCTCACTTGCTGTCACCCACCCCAATCACCTCCCAGAAAAATAATACTGCAAACTCTCTACACTCCTTACTCACTCACGATACCTTACTACATTGCCCCCAGCAGCTCCAGTATTAACAACTGTATATTTATGTCACTCAATCCCTCCCTGCGTCTCATTCCAGGAAAACATAGGCCACACTGGGGCAGAGAGAGTCAGGATGGTTGGTAGGATACCTGATATCCATCTGCTTAAGCCCCTTTGAATCCTTGCTTTAGTGGGAAAGGACCATGACTACTCATGTGATAATGCCGAGACTTCCATGTCCTGGCAATCAAAATTCATTGACAAGTGCTATACTGCTCTCCCTTTAGCACCACGGTGAATGTATTCTTAATATATCCAAACGTCTACTCTTATTTCACAACTCATTATGTATTTCGCCCTGTGAAGGTACAAGTGTCATTTGTACAGTCTCCGCCCTGAAGCAACTGATCATTGAGGACATCACCTCCTCATCCTCCTCCGCCTCTGAGGAAGAGTCACAATCCCCGTAGAGGAAGCATTGTCAAGGCTGCCTCCTGCAACTTAGGCACTGACTTAGGCTACCACAGTTAGATTAGAGTCAAGAGGACATCCTGATGCACACATCACTGTCTGTAGCTGATGTTCAGCAAGGAACTCTCCAGGTCACTGACATTCAGAGTACAGATGGAGACCAAACCCCTGTGCAGACCCAAGTGGGAGAGAGCCCTGAGGGTCATTCACAATGTCATCCAAATGTTTAAGCAGACCCAGGAGAAACAGGCAGGTTTGTCCGAGGCACTGGGCAAACTGACTCAAAGGTTGGAGCAGTCCACCAGTGCTATGTATCGGGCTTCTGGCATGTGAGCATGTGGTTGACTCCATGGATAGGTTGATGGTTGCCATGGGCAGCCAGATCCAGCATACTCAGTTTCTGTTGGATATTGTGACAGTACTATGGGGCTTTAAGGGGTGTATTTTGTCCTTTCCTTTTAAAGAAAGGTCAGGAGAGAGGTGTAGCGTAATCTGCTCAAAGCCAATAAATAAGCAGCCTGTGAGCTCTTGGGTTCTTTTTTTAAAGTTGGAACAATAGAAGCAGCCTGAATGAGTGGAGGCAGAACCAGGAGTTTTAGTTTTAACTTTCTGCAGTTGCAGAGTTCTTGAAGCTGGATGTAGAAGCTTTTATTTCTCTCTCAGTTACAGCTAAAAGCTGGAGTTCTCTTTCTGCTGCTAGAATTGCATGTGAGACAATCTATTTTACTGAATTTACACTTGTCAAGGATATGTTTATGTGATGGTTCTATATTGGAACAGTTAAGTAGTAATGATTAATTAAACACATTATTGTGTCAAGCATTTCGATAGAGTTAAAGTTAAGACAAATTTTTTTCTTTTATTTTTATTTAGCCTGTATTTTAACTGTAGTGTAAAAATAAAGTGTGTTTTGCTTAAAGCCAAGGAGTTTAAGATTACTTTTTTTTAGATTACTTACAGTGTGGAAACAGGCCCTTCGGCCCAACAAGCCCACACCGACCCGCCGAAGCACACCTACCCAGACCCATTCCCCTACATTTACCCCTGCATCTAACACTACAGGCAATTTAGCATGGCCAATTCACCTAACCTGCACATTTTTGGATTGTGGGAGGAAACCAGGGCACCCGGAGGAAACCCACGCAGACACGGGGAGAATGTGCAAACTCCACACAGAGAGTTGCCTGAGGCGGGAATTGAACCCGGGTCTCTGGCGCTGTGAGGCACCATTGTGCCACCGTGCCACCCATGACCTGTTTGACCAATCAAATTACATCTAGAGTGCAACGTCTTACACTTACCTTTAAAATAAGAAACATTTAGAGTCTAGACTATCTTCTTGATAAATTTGGGGGGTGGATGGTGGGCATTGCGCGGTGTTGATCTGGTCCATAACAATGTGAAGACATCAGTCTGGCCATTGGTCTTCAGCACCAACAGCAAGACAGCAGGGCAACAAGGGACTGTGAGCTAATTCCAGGTGTCTCATCCTCACAAGGAGCCCATATTAACAGAAAACTTTGAGAAGATTGGATAACAGAACCTCAGGAGTTGTGAACACTTCCATCAGTTTACAACCTTAACTCTTATCAAGCAGCATAAACCATATAGAAAGAGCAAGCTGTTAAAATGCACTTGCAGTTGGGATTCTACAGGAAATGCTGATCACAGCATCATCCAAACTTTTGCAATTAGTGAAAGATCATTTCATGCAGCTCAGTTTTATTTGCGTGAGGTTCACAAAGAAACCCTGCCTGTGTTGCTGTGTTGTGCTGTTCCTGTGAAGAATGTTTTCATGTTCCCATTCAGCACATTACTGCTACTCTCATGGATCTCTTCTCTATCTTATGGCTTCAGTTCTTTCTCCTATTTACTGGAGCAGAGAGATTCCAAACCACAAGCAGCATTCGCCAGCTGGACAGGACCAAAATGAAGGCCCCATTTTGACCTGCATGGAAACGCGATGCAGAGGAGATAGTGAGGATGCTGTGCTTGTTCCAGCACCACACTTTATTGAACTTGATGTGGAGGAGCCATTCCATAGCTCTCAGTGACCCCAGTGAAATTAGTTGTTACATTTCAGATATAGTGGACACCATAGCATGGTGTTCTGGCCTCCAACTCCAGGCAGAAGAGAGCACCACTGCCCCTTTCAAGTCTACACTACACTTCATGGAAGATGAACAACTCTGGCTCTGTTGTACCTTTGCTGGATAATGAGGACAAGAAAGGCTGAAAGCTTCACAGTAGGGACTGTCCACATCAGCTGGAGGTTTTTGAGATAGATGTATCCTCATCTATTTGTGCAGCAGCCCTTAGTGCAGTGGCCACAGGGACAATCGCATCTCCTGTGCTTGGAGCCAATGGGGACAGCTCCAAAGAGTCAACGTGGGCAATATCAGAAACAAAGCAGCTCCTCAGTCATTGATCATTCAACAGCTGCAGCACCCACACCAATAATATTTGGACAGAGTCCTCCAAACTTTGGGCCATGGAGGTCTCTGACAAGGAGGTCAGTGGGAGGCCTCGACATGAGCATTGCACGAAGTGGCACTGATTTGGAACATAGGTGCTCAAGCCTTTTGGTGCACATACAGGAACAGATTGTATGTGAGGCATCACCAATGGGGACCTCCCTTCCCCCTACCCCATCTCCAGCTCTCTCTCCCCACCCCCACCAATACCTAAGAAAGACAGCATTGCATGTACAAGAGGGATGGGGATGTTTAATGGTCAATGATGGGAGGCGGGCAGCTCCTTCAGCTTATGCAGGTGACTGGATCATGGAAAGTGATTCTATTTTGGCAACTAAGGTGAATCCTTTCAGTCAAAAGGACATTGCTTGTGCCTCACAGCCATTAATAGGATTGATTCATTATGTTGAACAATGTGGTCAAGAGCACTCGGAGCCAGGACTTTTTCATTGCACAGTAGCCCGTGTGTGAGGTTAGCATGCTGTAATCACACATGTCCATGTGGTACACATAAGAGCATCCCCTCCTTCAGGAAATGAAACATTTCATCGACCCAACCTGTGGTAGCTGCCATTTTCATTTCCATTGTGTATTTGAATTTTGGATGAAGATGGAAGTAAACAGTGGTTGTGCCACAATGAGTGAATCACAGACTCAGCCTCTCAGTCTAGGTGAAACCTAAATCTTCATATTTACTTTTTATTTGCCTCCTAGTCAATTACATAAGTTTTGGTCTTCCCAATGCTCCCACTCAATCCATTTATCTAAGTGCTCTACTCCTGACTATTCCCTGATTCCTAGCGTCAATATAGTCATGCCAAATGTGCTCCCATAAAAGCCAGGGTGATAGTGACCATTGATGGTGACCACAGTACCCCTTTCCCTCCCACCTTCTATCGTCTCCCACACTTATACAGTGAGATTTCCCCTGCATTCTTATTTCCTTCAGCATCCCAGTATGCTGCCTCCAATCAACACAACTGACTCCGCCATTTCCCCCACCTCAGCACTGGCCCCTGACAAATGCCCTTGACTTTCAGTGGACAGACTCTCTGCACTGATCATGGCCCACCCCCGGACTGACATTGAGAGACAATCCTAACTGACTAGCGTCCAACTCCAAGCGATCTCAATGTATCTCTCCAATTGACTTTCCACAACTCCCAGAACAGATTAAACTGAGCCTGCAGGACTGGCTTTGGCCTACTCCACAAACTTTAGGCCTATGGACCCCCGAACCTGGATACCCAAGTAGCTGACGAACCATGACCAAGCCCTAGGACTGGTATCTTAACTTACTATGTTAGGACCCCTCAACTGAAGGTTATCTCCCTTGATGAGACTGAAGACTGCTCTCCTTAGACTTTGAGATGAAGTCATTTGGTTGAAACACATGCAATTATTTCCTGAATAAGCTGCTGGCATGTGGTGCCATTGAGTAGCATGTCCACTGATCACTGCTGCCTGGCTTTCTGTCAGCACCAAACAGAAAGGCAAGAAGTACAGTGAGAATTTAAGCTCTGAGTGAGGAGGCAAAGCACAAAAAGTGAAAGTAAGATGTTGTAAGCATCTGAATAGACTCAAAATTAGTGAGTGCTGAGACAACAATGAAGAGAGTAGATCCTGAGATGCAGCCTGGTCCAAACCATAAGATGGACTGTGTGCAAAGTGACCTGGCAACATCTTTACAATGAAAGGTTCCAGTGCCCTCCAAAGTGCAGAATTGACGTGCAGAACTATATTGTAATTATGTCGGAGAATTGCTTCAATGATGAGACAAGGCTGGTCCCTGTCTGATGCCAGGCTTTGTGGGCAGGATGGGTGAGGGTGATTGTTGCCAATGAACCGAGCCCTGAGATGTTGCTGTCTGCTGCTTGAAGAAGCAAACGGTGAGCTGGACTGTCACTGTCTAGCTTCTATCCGGTGTCTGCGAGATTCTCATCTTGTTATACTTTCCCAACTGACTTGCCAATGCCCACATCGATCAGGAGCTGGGAAGATTACACCTAATGTTCCTTGTGTTGTCAACCTCCTCAATTAGGACATAAAATCAGTTCAATTTAAATGAAGGTAAATTCTGATTGCTACAAGCCTTTGTACCTTTTAAACCTGGAAAATCTATGAAGAACTTTGTATCAAAGTGTGAAATTCGATGGAGTTCTGCCATGATATTGAATGGATATTTGTATGCAAGGAGACAAAACAATACCTTCAGCTTTATGGGAACCATTCGAGCTGGTTTTGTATAGTGCTCTGGTGTGGGCTGTGCTGGAAATTATTTTGGCTTGGTCATTAATGAAGGTGCTGGATTTTATGCTGGAATTATACAGAGCAGGCATACTTTACCTGTGGTCACTTAATATTGCTGGTCGACTATGCTCCAGCTAATTCTCTCTCCTAATCTCACACAAGGATAGAGAGTATAAAGAGTGTGTTGGCATTCTTAGGATGGAAATCCAGAATGCAAAGAGGAGATATAAGATAGCCTTGGCAGATAAGGTTAAAGATAATCAAAAAGATTCCACAAATACATTAAGAGAAAGAGAGCAGCTAGACAGGGAATAGGACCCCTTAAAGATAAATGAGGTTGCTTTTTCGTGTTGAACCTCAGGACCTGGGAGAGATATTAAATGAATATTTTACATCAGTATTTACTGGGGAAAAAGAAATAGAGGCTAGAACTCAGAGAAATAAATATTTACATTTTAAAAGCAGTTCACATTACAGAAGAGGAAGTTCTGAGATTGTAGAAAACGTAAAGGTGGACAAACCTCCGAGACCTGATCTAATGTATCCCAGGACTTTGTGGGAAGTTAAGATGGAAATTGCGGGACCTCTAGAAGAAATATTTAGATCATCTATAACTCTGGGTTAGGTGCTGGACGACTGGAGGGTGATTAATGCCATTCCATTGTTTAGGAAAGGCTGTAAGGAGAAACCTGGAATGTATAGACCTGTGAGTCTGACATCGGTGTTGGGTAAGTTGGTAGTAATTATTAAAGGTAGGCTTTATATTGCATTTGGAGAGACAAGGACGGATTAGGGATAGTCAGCATAGTTTTGTGTGAGGAAAATTATGTCTCACAAACTTGATTGAATTTTTTAATGAAGTAAGCAAAAATATTGATGAGGGCAGAGCAGTAGATGTTCTTTACTTGGATTTTAATAAAGCCTTTGACTAGGTCCCACCCCACACCCCCAAACCTGCCACTGGTGTCATCAATTACTTTTCAAACAGTTGCGAATTGATTTTTATTGACTTTTGGTGAGTATGTCGAATATTTGGTGGTTTTCACTGTAATTTAAAGATAATGAAGTTAACAGGGAGTGGTCTGCTTGTGATGAAGGCGGAGTTCACACATCAAGGGTTCTGCTTAGATTACTCACACCAGTCATGATTGCTGTAGTTTCTACACTCTTTAAGTAAACATTATGTTGTGATATGAGACCCTGTTGTGATGTAGCTTGATATGCTGCGATACATATGTTTCCTCCCATAACATAAGGTTGATATAATACTGAAGAATGCAACAAGCCTTTAATATAATATCTGGTGTTTATGTGTGCAGGATATAGCTCCTGCAATACCTCAGTTGCCTGATATTCCACTGGCTTTTTGACCACAGTAGGCATCACTCCCACCTGTGATCCAGCTTTACCATTACAAAGAGCAAATTGTATTCCTGGAGCTGAGAGTTTCTTCAGTACGCCTACCAGCACTTCTCCACTTTTCACCAGACACTTCAACCTCACTTTACATAATGGCCACTTCTTTTCTTACCATGAATTTCACATATTACCACCTTTTCTGGCATTACTCCTTTAGAATTACATATCTCCTCATCACTGACCATCAAAGATTAACATCCTCTGTATCTCTTAAAATTGTGCTTTCTCTACCTGATCCTCCTGGCATCACAAGTAAATCGTTTATGGAGATCTGGCAATTTTCTTCTCAACCAACCTCACTGTTTGTATATTTTGGTGCAACATTTTAGCTTCCAATGTGCCTTCCCACTTCAACAAAACTCACTGGCTTATTCTGTATTCCCATATCTGTCTTCCCAGTGCTTTTTCTAGACCACCAACACTGCAACTTCATGTAATCTACTTTATTGTAATGAAAACATCTGAGGTTTTTATTTCTCTTTCCCCATCACAGGTTTCCTTTGCTCTCTGTGGTAAACTATCTTTACTATCCTCAATGGGATCTCCTTTTCCCTTACCATCTGAGGGTATCGCTTTTCCCCATTTTCTATCCTTCACACGTTGAAATTGATATCAGAGGCCAAACGTTGATTTATGAACCAACTCATAATCATCTGTCATTTCTACTGCTAATTTTATTCTCTGCTCTTCCACATGAATTCTCACTACTTCAGCAAGTGACTTTTTAACTGTTCCAAAATAATCGTATCTTTAAGAGCGTCATATCTTTGATCTATTTTTAATGTCCTTATCCACCTATCAAAATTACTTTGTTTGATCCTTTCAAATTCTATGTAGTTTGACGAGGTTCCTACCTTAGATTCCTGAAACATTGTCCATTGGCTTCTCGCACTAGCTCATATATGATTCAGATTCTATTTTTCACCGCATTATACTCACCAGATACCTCCTCTGATCATGATGAAAATGCCTCACTAGCTCTACCTATTAACTTTGTTTGAATCAACAATAACCACATGGTCACCAGCCACTTCATTTGTTTAGCCACTTCCTCAAATTATATGAAAAAGACTTCTACATTCTTCTTGTCAAAGTCAGGCAATACTTGAATATATTTAAATAGATCCCCATTGGCTACAATGGAGTTGCTTGTCATCACAATCCTCCTCATTAAGCCTAACTTCTACCTTCACCTCTACCCTTTCAAGTTGACTTTCCTCTCTAACGGCCAACTTCTGAAGTTCAAATCCTCTTTCTTTCTGCTTTTCTTCTCTGTCTTTCTCTCTTTCTTCTGTTAAGGCCTTCCAATCCTTTTCTTCTTCCTCTGCTAGGGCTATTCTTTCCTTTCCTTTTTCCTCTTTTAATCGCAATTCAAACTATTTTATTTCTTTTTCATGTTCAAACTGCTTCATTTGCAATTGAATCTTAGCCTTTTCTAATTATTCCAGTGGAATTCCAGGCGATTGTAAATGCTGTGTGATGCCATAATTAGTTCCCTTTCTCTTGCAAGCACAGGCAAACCCAACTCCATCTTGTTCACCAATTCTGAAAGCTTTGCTTTGCTCACGTTTAGTAAAACTCCCAAAGGAACTTCTTCCATCCCAGGAAAATCTTCGTGACTGAAAGGGCCATCACTAAACTAGGCATATCTTGTTTCAACCAACCAAATTTAACATCAGAAACAAAAGACAATAACACATACCATTTGCCATCATTGAGCTCAATAATCCTAAACCCAACCTGGAATTAGAGATTTTGATCTCAACAGTTTGAGCCCACAATTTGTTATGGATCAGACTAGACTCTCCTCAAAATATTTTAAGAAGGCAGCCTAGACTCTAACATTTTCTTATTTTAAAGGCAAATATAAACTGTTGTGTCCCAGATGCTTTGCCACTGGTCAAATTACTCAGCGTTAAGCAAAACACCATTTATTTAAACACTATAGTTAAAATACAAACAATAGATAGTGAAATTTAGAATAACTACTCTACTGGAAAACTTAATAGACACAGTTACCATTACTAATTAAATGTTCCACGATAATAATATCGCATAAACACACCTCATAGCAAAAAGGAAAATTCAGACACAGAATCTCAAATGCATTACTTCAACCCAGGAAGAGAAAGCATCAAGAGAAAATGCAGAGACAGTAACAGCCAAGAGACACTTCCTGAAGCGTCTAACAGTATTGAGAACCCAACTGCTTCTGATGCTACTGAAAAACCAAAACCCAGACATCCTGATCTGTGAGTGCTGGCCACACCCATTCAGACTGTTTAAATAAACCCAAGGCCTCCCAATCTGTTTACTCGTGTGGTCTTCACTATCCAGTTCAGCATCTCTCATTCTATCTTGTCTTAAAAGAAATCAGGAGGAGGTGATCAAGATCACCTTTTTCAGGCAGCCTGACCATAATCAGCTCACTTAACTGTGGTGCCAGTGAGGACAAATGCAATTCCACATTCAACATTGTCCCCACTGGAATTCTAGTGCGCATACTGATCATCCTACTCTGTGAGTTTCCCCCTTCAAAGCCTTAAACTAAATCGTATGCAGCGCAACTCACGTGACCCCACCTTCCTAAAGCTATGTTACCCTCTCTCCTATCCGGTCTACAGGCCAGGCATACTCTTGTCCATAAATGTTCTGCCATTAAAACATCTCTGAGGGTCTAAGTTGGTGGATGTGAATCTTGCTTGTTCACATAAGTCTCTTCTTCCTCGACCAGTTCTTCCTCATGCATTATTTCCTGGACAGGGTTGCAGTCCTCGAATACATGAAGATCAAAAATGTATAAGGATTGAGGAAACCAGGATACTGCAAGAAATACACTCTTAAACTACCCATTGCTGCTAAATCAGAAGGAATTAAGGGAAAGTGAGATTTGAGAATGAATTCACTAACCTTGACCATTTATGTGAAATCATTGAACTTCTTCCTGCATTGTATCGGGTTTTCAGATTTATGCTTGTTGGATTGTTAGTGATGGCAATCTACTTGCAATGATTTTGCAGTTTTTCTGGGTGACTTCCTTATCCCCAATAGATAGAGGACTTCTTTCCTCTTTGCATGCAACAATTTCTCTAACATTGTGTCTGAGAACTTGAAGGCATACTGTCTGCACTCTTCCCCTGTATGTTATAGGTTATTCTATTCCAGCACCTTCTGCAGAACATGGTGTAAGGTGGCTTTAAGAAGTGCAAAGTAGCTTTAGGTACGAGTTGCCTTGCTCTAGCTTGGTCTACCTGTTGAAGCATGCGGCTACTCAGCAATGCATTTATCTTTAACCCTTTGAATAGCAAGCAGGCAACATGAACAAGCAGGCAGAAAGAGAAGAAGACAACAGGGAAGGACAAGGAGGGTAATAGCAGAGACAAACCTCAAATTAGAAGAGATCCGCATAATAAAAACATGCATAAGAGAATGATCTAGGATAGACATGATGGTCTTCAGAGGAACTGCAGGACTATGGATACTTTCTAATTGACCTTTTCATAGATGTTACACAACTCTAAAGCAGGTGGGACTTGAACCTAGGTTCCTTGGGTCAGAGGTACCAGTGTACCAAAAGAGCCATTGTAGGACTAGTTATGGATTGTAAGAGATTGTATGAATTGGAAGGTGTTTAAGTGCTTTGGTACTAGTGTGATGAACTGAATATCCTCCTCTGTGCTGCATAATTCTCTTATTTTATAACTCTAAGCTTTCCAAAAATAGTGTCAGCGCCAAAAGCATTTTGAAATACAACATATTTACGTATTATTTTTCTGCATGGGTCTTGGAGAGGTATTGGGTTAAAATGCACATCTATGTTATAACTGGTCTGAACGCAAAAGGAAGTCTGGCTTTTACATAGTAAGTAACAAAGGCAAGAATTAGCCGTTTATTTTTCCCTGTTCACCCAGGCAATGTCTGTTAGTGATAGGAAATGGAATATTTCCACTCCGAGCCCCCAGTGCCAGCATCAATCACTTACAGGTCAAGCAGTGCAAATTTTGCTGCAGAATAAAGTTCTTCTAATCTGCTTCAATAATATACACAAGGCCCAACCTCTGGAGAACACAGAGTGTGACATTTTGCATTTCAGATTTCCCATACCAGCTGTGCAATAGTTTCTTTGTATGAAATTGCCACATTTGTACAGAACTGGGGATGGGTTTTTTTCATGCATAAGCCCATTTAGAACTGGATTGAGACTACTAGAATTAATTTCACATTGCATGATAATGACAGCAGATCTTATCAGCCTGGGCTTAATTCAAATGTGGGATTCAAAAGTGAACAGGCAAATTTTAACCTGGATATCAGCATGACCGAAATAAAAATGCATATATAATTATGTTTTAAGCAGCTTTTGACATTAACACTGATCATAGGATCCCTACAGTGTGGAAGCTGGCCATTCAGCCCATCGAGTCCATACTAACCTTGAAAGAGGATGGAAGAGAGTATAACCACAGTGAGAGGGGTCTTTGATTACATTGGCTGCTTTCCAAGGCAGTAGGATGTATAGACAGAATCAATGGGAGGAGGGCTAGATTTCTTGATGGACTGGGCTACGTTCACAACTCTTTGTCATTTCTTCTTGTCTTGGGCATAGCAGTTTAGATTAGATTCACTACAGTGTGGAAACAGGCCCTTTGGCCCAACAAGTCCACACCGACCCTCCAAACAGTAAGTCACCCAGACCCATTCCCCTACATTTACCCCTGACTAATGCACCTAACACTACAGACAATTTAGCATGGCCAATTCACCTAACCTGCACATTTTTGGACTGTGGGAGGAAACCAAAGCACCAGGAGGAAACCCACGCAGACACAGGGAGAATGTGCAAACTCCACACAGACAGTTGCCCAAGGTAGGAATTGAACCCGGGTCCCTGACGCTGTGAGGTAGCAGTGCAAACCACTGAGCCACCGTGCCACCCAGTTGCCATACTAAGTTGTGATGCATCCAGATAGGATGCTTTCTATGTGCATCTATAAAAATTGGCAAGAGTCATTGTGGACATGGCAAATTGCCTTAGCATTTTAAAGAAGTAGAGGCATTGATGGACTTTCTGGACTGTGGCATCGACTTGGATGGATCAGGCCAGATTGCAGGTGATATTTACTCTGTTATGAAGATGTGGGTGTACTACAGCTAGCAGAACTACCTGACAGCACCAAGTGTTCTGAACAAGATATAATGTAACCTTTTGGTCCAGCAGTTAGTGTAGCAGGTTGCCTGCAGACAAAAACAAATTCAAAGTCAGCCAATCAGTTTAAATGATACCCCAAAATACCAACCTCCAATCAAATTTGAATTTTGTGTTTTGACAATATTTAAAACCAATGAAGCAATCCAATGCTTTGGGGTATAAGACCAGGGAAAATTGAACAGTTGGGAGAAAACTGCCAAAATACCAACAGATGTAGACTGCCAGTCAGAACTGTCTGAAAGGTATCTGTCAGAGAAGGAGTTTGCACGGAGAAACACATCGATACCGACCAAGAGAGCAAATCTGCGAAGAGAAGATTCGACAGCTGGATGGTTTTGAAATTTGAATTTTTTCGTAAATCTTAATCAGGATTTTTATCAGACTATTATTATAGAAAGGAATGTAAAAGATAGGCATGGGGAAGGAGTTGTAAATAGTTAAACGCAAATTATTGCAGATGCTGGAATCTGAAACCAAAAAAGAAAATACTGGAAAATCTCAGCAGGTCTGGCAGCATCTGTAAGGGGAGAAAAGAGCTGACGTTTCAAGTCTAACTGACCCTTTGTCAAAGCTGACAAAGGGTTAGTTAGACTCGAAATGTCAGCTCTTTTCTCTCCTTACAGATGCTGCCAGACCTGCTGAGATTTTCTAGCATTTTCTCTTTTGAGTTGTAAATAGTTGTTAGTTAACTATTCTCTGCTATACTTTAAGAAATAAAGTTGTTAATTATTACTTTATATAGTTCTTGGCCTATCAAATTTTCACAGTTAACTGCACATGATAAAGCCTTTCTGTGTGCTGGTTTAAATTAAGCAGGAGGGTTTACCCATGACATAACAGTTTGGGGGTTCATCTGGGATCAAGTAGGAGCTTGAAGCACAACTCCACCTCGGCACTATTGATACATACAGAGGCGTGTCCTTCCCTGTTTCCTGAAGTTAATGACCAGTTCCTTTGTTTGGCTGACATTGAGGCAGAGATTGGTGTCTTTACACCACTCAGCTGTCTATCTCTTTCCTGTACTCTCACTCCTTAGCTATTTCTACTTTGTTGTACATTTATTTTCCTTCTTATGCAGTTGCCTTTTGAAAGTTACTATTGGCCTACCTTCACCACCCTGTCCGGCAATGCATTCCTGTGGATTTAAAAAGTAACACATGTTTTATGCTCATATCAATGAATGTTTTGATATTGAATCATGGATAATGATAACAGTTTTAGTTCAGTTTTCATAAATTTCTGTGAATGACCTCCCTATGTGAGAATACGCATCAATTTGTAAGTATTAAATAGAATTGAATTCCCATTTCTGAAACTAGGAATTTTCTCTGATTCTGACCTCCCATTACCTGAGACTGAAAGCCCTAAAGGTTCTAAATAGTAGGAAGACCTTTATGGCCCAACATGTTTTTGAAACCTAAAAGATTAAAATCTGGTGATAATTCACTGATAGATTATCCATTTGTTTCTCAATTCACAGTACCGTTAGTGTGATATACTTTCCAATTTGAATTCATATTTGTTCCAGTAGAAGCAGTAAGAAACTGGTTTGTCTCCACCACCCTTGAAGTTCAGTTCAGGCAGAGGAAGAAGCCAAAGGAAAGCAAGTGAGTAAATGTCTTTTCATTCACTCCCTTTGGTCAATTGCAGCAACCGTTAAAATAAGGGCTTCAATCAGAGATGTGGATGACACATCATAACCCAATAGCAGTGGATGGACTTGTGCTGCAAATGATAACTCATGAATGTTATAACTGAATTTAAATATCTTTTCTATTTATGAGGATATCAGTGACAACTACAAACTGATGGGAATAATAGAAATTCATATTTGGAGGTACATATCCTACAGAACTGGAGGAATGGTTAGAGCTGCACTACTGTAAATGTTAATGGTATTAACATTGACATATTGACTATGCTGATGAAAAGATGGTGAGCTCCAGTCAAATTCTCTTCTCTGCTTCAGAGAGATGACAGGAATGGTTCAGCTGGGGCACACAGAGGCAGCAGTGAGGCAGTGAATCCAGCAAACAAAATGCTGCAGTCTCGAATCATCCTGATGAAATTACACTGATTTAATTTCCACGCTGTGAAGGCATTTGGCACCATTTGGACTTGTGCCCTGACATCTTCATTTCAGATAAATTGAATGAAAAAAAATCTTACAAAAGCCTCCAATGGCATTTACTGGTATTGCTGATTTTTGCTCAGTTTCTTGTGACTTTTGAGATCAGCTCTCTCAAGTTTTACACCGAGGCCATTTGTACTGATAGTAAATTATTTTTTTTTGTAAGCCTCAGCTATCACCTTCAAAAATGTGCAAAATGTTTTGTGCCAGAATGCCTCAGCTGTAATAAAGTTTGGCACCAACAGCTCACCATATACCTGCACCATCCTGTGCAATTTAATTGGCATTCAGTGGGTTGATAAATGGATTGGCTTAATGGGACAATATACTTGACATATGCAGGACTCTCCTGAGAAATAGGATTCATTTTTGCTCTTCACACTTCAACATGCCGGAGATACCAACACAGCCTTTTCCAACAGCTGTGCCACTGTGAATGACATTTCTGCCAGCACCACAACGCACCACTTTGTATCCCGTGAACACCCACTAAGTCCAGAGGTTGATATTACTTTATTTACCATCTCAGTTCACCTTGCTTTCCTTTCCTTGAGTCAAAGTCAGAAATTTACAGCATGAAATATTATTATTTCTCCACAATGAGCAGGCTACAATAAAGAAATACACATTCATTGCATTAACTTTCAGACAAATACCGAAGAACACTGTGCTGCATTTTCCCATTTTGTAGTTAAAGTCTTTTGTTGAGTAAGATTCATGGTTGAGCTGAAAATGTGTTGCTGGAAAAGCGCAGCAGGTCAGGCAGCATCCAAGGAACAGGAGAATCGACGTTTCGGGCATAAGCCCTTCTTCAGGAATTCATGGTGCCTGGTCGACTGTGGTTCAAAGTGAGTTTTTTCACACAACCTCCCATTCTTTACCTCATCAAATATGCAACCTGACTCTCCAACTCCCTTCTTGTGCATTCGTGCAGGCAAGGCAGAAATGCTTGCTACAGCCGGAACTTTCAGGTGTTCACACCACAGGCACCGTATTTAATGCTCAGCTTCACACTACCCCAAACACTATGAGCCAGTAACTGTCGTCCATATTGTGGTGTTGGACTGTTATCGCTAACAACCCAGCAAAGAAAGCAAAGCTCCCTCTGCACTTCATCAACAGCGACCTGGAGGTGTTAGCAGGATGGACAGCAGTCCAAATTCTTGCAATCTACCAACAGAAATAACTTCAATCCAACCAGCTGAGACCCACATAGCAAACTAGGTATTAACATAGCCCGCTGCCAGGCAACAACATGTCCACCCCCCCCTTAACCACTCAGTGCTTCCTTACTGCCCCATGCATTATGCAAGGCACAGAGACTGACACCCTTCAAGTAAGCACAAAGGGAATGTGCGTTAAGAAAGCAAGTTCACAGATGCATCCTGTGCAGATGCATGACATGCATGTGTCCCTGTGCACAAGCATACGCATGCGAGTCTCAAGTATCTCTGAGCTCTGAAACCAAGTCCTGAAGGGCTGAAGTGGTGTGAGGCTTAGACTGAGAACAGGCACGATGCTGTAGTGGAGCTGGTGGTTTGTTAATGTAGACAAAGGGTCAAGAAAAATGGTGGCCTGACTCATACAGGTATGTTGTAGTGAAGCCACATCTGGATAAAGGCAAAGACAAACAAGTGATGAGCTGCTGCAGCCAGGGACCCACTCTGATTGTCATGTTTGGTAATGATGTAGTCTAGTTTCTTGAGAAAAAATAGGAGAATTGCAGGAGACATGACAGTGTTGTAGATTCCTGAAGAAGGGCTTATGCCCGAAACGTCGATTCTCCTGTTCCCTGGATGCTGCCTGACCTGCTGCGCTTTTCCAGCAACACATTTTCAGCTCAGTGTTGTAGATTAGTCTAATAATTAAATGTAAATGCATGGAAATAAGTTAGTCATCATTAAGTAGTGAGACTGTGAAGTCACCATGTAAAGCTTAAGGAGAAAATCAAGAGTTTTCTTTCTAGATGTCAAGATTCTAATTTTCTATTGTCACATTTTTTTCCCCAAATTTCATTCCACTGCCCAAACCACTTAAGGGATTGGGACGTTCCAATCTTAATATCAATTTAGGCATTAGCCGTGTACCAATCAGTTGGAGGTTAAACTCAGACTTAATAGGATGTGGTTGCTGTTAAGTAAGAATAATTCCGGTGTCCTCTGTGTCTTATTTTAAGACAGGAAATCAAAGTTTAATCTGACAGACAGCTTTGGTGGTTGTAAGTTGCTCGGGCTGTGACAGTGCCTGCTGTTGGCCACTTGTCCATGAGGTGGAAGGAGTGCGTGTGTCACCGTCTCAGATCCCAGCTGGGTGCCAGTTTGCAGTAGAATTTCACTTTGAGGAAGCATTGTACATGCAAATAAGCTCAAGGAAACTGAGGAATGAAACGGTGTGTGACAGTTTCTAATTACTGCATAAAAACAACATATGGAAACTTCATTGTCCATTTCATCCCTCAACATGTACTATCAAGTCAGATTTCTTTTGCTCAATCATTCTCTCTAGAGCATTTAGAACTGTTTCATTTGTTTGAATGGGGCAAAAGCATCACTTGACACGGCTGCATGATGATTTCATTTGTCATATCCAGCTTTAAAGATCATTAATTCCTTAAACCTTTAATAATTTTCTGTTCTCACTTAACTCTTGAAATCTCAGATTCGTTTTTAAGCACCAATTTGATGCAGTGAAATATCTTCAGCAGCTGAACATATTTTAATTGTTGGAATAATGGAAAAGAAGTATAAACTACATGAAGGATATGTTAGCTATGTAATTGTTTCACATCTGCACCTCAATTCTAAATACTGACAGTAGCAAAACCTTTTCAATGCTACACTTTATATTTCAATAGAAGCAATGTTAACAATAATCATTAGCACAGATTTATAAAGTTCAGTCAGGTCAAAAGACTGAGGCAATCATCAGGGTCCATCTCAAGGCAGCAAAAGCCCTTCGGGGTTTACTACGATCCCCTCTGGCCACAGCAGCAATGTCAGTTAATGAATCAGAAAAAAACCTGGTAAGCAGATGTCCCAGCTTATTAACACGCACATCATTTCCAAAGCAGCCTGTAATGGCATTCAATGAGCAATCTGTGTGGAGCAGACACTGACAAACTTACAGATCTAATTTAAATGCACGTTTCACTGCGCAACTTTCCAAGTGTAAGTTTCATTGCCATCAAAGATAATTTATTAACTGATATGCTAATTTCCAGGCAAATGATAATCATAATCAAGAATTTAAAATGATTTCCCAAGCAATGCAAGCTTTTTTAAGGCTTCTTATGTTTTTTGCCATCCACAGACTCTCCTACCTTGTTGTTGAACGTTTCCCTCTCAAACCCATGAGACATTTCTATTCGTTTTGATCAGCTGCAGTTAATTTTAATGCCACCCATTGCTCAACACTGCAGTCTAATTTTATGTTAATATCCTGAAAGTTGTCAAATCTTGGCAAAATTCATGCATAAATTACCCAGGAAGTGCCTCACAGGAGGGAGACATAATGGCAGTCACGGTTAGCCAAGCCTGTTAATACATTGGAAAGAACCAATTCTACAGCACTGGTCAACTACTGAAAGAAATCTTTAAAACTTTTAATAATTATAGCCTGACATATAAATGAATGATCAATGTTATCTTTAGAGAAGAATTTTGAAAATAAATGGAATTCTATGTCAAAAGTTTACAACGTATAACAGTTTGGCATGATTTTAACTTTGAAATATTTGACTATTATTTACATTCACCTTTCTGCCAATATCCATTTCCTTTTGAGATCTAGCTTTCTGTCAGTTTAGTTCTGTAATTTCTCTACTGCACATTTCAGATTATTATCTCTGCTATAATTTGTTTTCTGTACTTTTGATTGTTCTTCTATATTCAAGGCACTATCTTACTTTCACTATGATTTTATGGAAGGCAACATAGTGGCAATATCACTGGGCTAATAAGGCAGAAGTTCTGCCTAATGTTTTGAGAACAGGGGTCTGAATCTCATCATGGCAGTTGGTAAAATTTGAAATCAATAAAACCTGGAATTAATAGTGAGCATGTTAATATTATCAGTTGTCAAAACTCATTTGGTTCAATAATGTCATTTGGGAAAAATTATTTGTTGTCCGGACCTGGCCTGGCCAACATGTAAATCCAGACCCACAGCCAATGAGTTGACTCTAATTATGCTCTGAAATGCCTTAGAAAGCCAATCAGTTCAAGAGCAACTAGGGATGGGCAAGAAATGTTGCACTTGCCAATAACACCCATTTCCTGTGCAAAAATTAAACAATTTCAAATCTGGGAATTATAATTCAATAAACTGATTGTGAGATTGCCACTATTGTGCAAAACCATATGTTCAATCAGCAAATTTTTCAAGAAAGATTAAGTTTGTTAAGTGTAAACATAACAGCATTATTATAGATAAGAACAAACATATATACAATCTAGCTCTCCAGGAATCATAACTTTATAACTTACAGTGGGAAGAAGTGTGATTGCAGCACTCCAGAAAGCTACAATTGAACCATTAACCACTAGCATTTTTATTGTTCATGAGATATGAGTACTGCTGGCATGTCAGCATTTATTGCCCCTTAAGAAGTCATGAGCCACTTTCTTAATCACTACAGTCCACGCCGTGTATGTATGCCTGTAGTGAAGTTAGGTAGGATTTTCTAGAGTGTTGAACATGGAAGCTCTGGAAGAAAGGTGAGTGTGGCTTGCTTTCTGAGGCCAATATGGTGGGCCAATGAGCATTTGGAAAGGTCATCAATATAGAGAGCAATAGGGGAGTAGTCTTTGTCATTTAAAAGCCAGTTAAGTTTCGCATTAGAGGTCAAAGCATATGGGTTATCAGACATGCAGACAATATGACATCCATAGCCAGAGCAAAGGAAGACCGTGCCTGTGGGTGGCACGGTGGCACAGTGGTTAGCACTGCTGCCTCGCAGCGCCAGAGACCCGGGTTCAATTCCCGCCTCAGGCGACTGACTGTGTGGAGTTTGCACGTTCTCCCCGTGTCTGCGTGGGTTTCCTCCGGGTGCTCCGGTTTCCTCCCACAGTCCAAAGATGTGCAGGTCAGGTGAATTGGCCATGCTAAATTCCCCGTAGTGTTAGGTAAGGGGTAAATGTCGGGGTATGGGTGGGTTACGCTTCGGCGGGTCGGTGTGGACTTGTTGGGCCGAAGGGCTTGTTTCCACACTGTAAAGTAATCTAATCTAATCTAGATACTATTGTCTGTCCTAGTCAAAAGACACAGTGCATCTTTATGGATTGAGCATAAATGAGGCACAGAAAAATGTTAGAATTCTAAGTGACAGTGGAAGTTCAAATTTTGAAGCAACAAGATAGAAACAGTGGACAAATTAAAATACCTTGGCACAAAAGAAATCATTAAAGCTGTTTTTAATCATTCAGTCTGCTAATTTTTGTTGAAGTGTAATTAAAAAATAAGGCATGGATAACTTGTCCAGAAAAAAAAACATTTTTCAGTCACGAGAAAGGAAAGGGCATCAACATGAAAAAGGGAGAAACCTTTCTAGAGCAGAAGGAGTTTCAGCTAGTGAGTAAGTGAAGAAAGTCCGGGCACTGAATCAAGGAAGAAATCAAATCAATAATAAAGAAATGAAAGGGGACAAGTCAAGTAAATGTAAATAGTAAAGTAACCTGAATAGAAGAAAAAATTGGAAAAGACCTTTGCCAAAATACATAATCTCAGAGTAGGTGGTTATTCACTTGTGATAGAGATGAGGAGGAGTTTTATCACTCAGGCAGTAATGCATCTGTGGAATTCTTTACCACTGAAGACTGTAGAGGCTGTGTAATTAAATATATTCAAGTTTGAGGTAGGCAGATTTTTAACCTGTAAGAGAATCAAGAGTTATGGGGATAATGTAAGTAAGTGGAATTGAGGATTATCAGATCAGCCATGGTCGCACTGAATAGCAGACTCAATGAACTGAATTACCTACTTCTGCTCATTTGTCATAATGGTCTCATCTTCAAATGAGAATGGATGCCCGATAAGTTAGCAGAAGGGGTCCGGAAACATGATGTAGCAAGTGAAAAAAAGAGATGGGACACTAAACAACGTAAGCTACAATTATGTGCTCCCCGGACCAAATGTCTGCTCAAGATGCTAATAGTAAAACACTACAGTAAACAATTTAAATTACACCCAGCAAATATCATACTGCTAGAAAAGTCATCATTGTAAATACTCTGGTTTTAAAAAAAATCTAGTTTTACCAAACTCATACTCATTTATTATTTTTTCCTCCATTCCAATTTCACAGAACACACACAATTAGCAGGTGGTGATGTCTGATTAGCTGTCTTTTTAAAAAAAATTAGATTAGCCACATAGCACATTCTGAAACTTTAATCAGATCAAAAAGAGTACAGAAGATGATCAAGTACTTAAAGCTAAACAAAAAGGAAGCACATTTACTGATGGCAGAATTTAATTGATGACAAATGGAAAATAGCAAGAAAATTGCCCTGGAAGGCTTTTAGAAAAAGGGCATATTTAGCAAAAAGGCATATTTAGTAACCGGATGAAATAGAACATATGGTAAAATCAGGACAACGTAATACATTGTCACAATGTGTTAATGTAGCTTCCTGTTATGTGCCTATATTTCCAATGTGTAATACTCTTATGCTCCACCAACTGCTGTCGTGATAAATGAAACAAAATAAAAGAGTGTGAATAAAGTTTAAACTTCTTATACTCTCATCTCAACATGTTCTGCAGAAAGTCTAGTCTAATTACTAACACATCCATCATTTTGGAGTTGGCTGCAAAATATAGCAGATCAAATGATCTATCAATCATAACTCTAACTTGATAAAATCTCTATTGATTCATAAATTCTTAAACTCAACTGAGATTTTTATTAATATGTGTTTGATTGGCATTATTAATACAACCATGAACACCCCAGAAGAGTGGCCAACATAATATTTGACGCTCCTTTGACAATCCAATTTCTTAAACCATTTTCCTAGCAGCTTAATCTCATTGGCATCAAAGAGCAAGCAAATTTCCAGGGATTAACTCATTTCATTCCCCGTCCTGGCCACCTAGGATGAAACTTCCAGAGATAATTAGACTAGCACTGAAGTTGCAAAAACAGAGATTGCCACTGAAATTTAGGATAAAAAGTTTAGAAGTTCCATTTTACACCTTCAGAAACCGAAAACAATGGCACCAATGCTCCTTGCCCCTTATTGCCATTTTCACCCTGTCCAATACCCATCCTGGGTAGACAGAAGGCAGGCAGCCATTTATTTCTGGCAGCTTGTGCCTCACAAAAACAGTGATTACTCAGAATAAGTTACACAAACACATTTATCCCTCATCACTCAGCCAGGCCACAAGGCTATCTTATAGCCAATAGCATTATGTAGAGCTAATTATATTCCGACAGGTCTCATCCTCACTGTTGCTCACCCAGAGTTATAGATTGAGCTCTTGCATGGAATATATTATGAAGAAATAAACTTGAAAGAAACTTGTAAATCAAACGATGAAAATTTTTGAACAGTTCCCAAAAAATAAAGCACTGTGGAATTCAATTGTTCCAACTGAACTCCGAAGGGAGATGTATGAAACTCAATGGGAAATTCTGGAATGAATTGCAGTAAATCTTGGAATTCTGTTAGTCTTTCATGGTGTTACAATCTGAGATCAGTTGAATCTTCATTAATTTAAGCCCTACCTGTCTTTATCACTTCACACCATGCCTGGTCAAGAGAGAAGCCATCAAATGTGAGGGGCTTTGGAAAGGTCTATCTTTGCCACAACAGGCGTTTGGTCCATACTGAGCTTTTTCAATTATTGCTGTGCAGACCAGATACCCAGTGAGTTTTTTGGCAAAACCTACAACTTGCATGCATGCTAAATTTCTGCTGCGCACTCGCAGCAAGTGCAGGTATAGAGCTGTGGGCAGAGGGGAACAATTTGACAAAGTTTATGTACATTCAGTGATAAACTCTGAAAGATTTGTTAGAGTTTCTGTGCTAGCTATTCAATTTCCTATCACTTGTTCTTGTCAGGATTTATTGACTATTCAATCCAATTCACTGCCCAGTGGTATTTATTTATTTTTCAGGTTTTAATCCAGTTGTGTTTTTCCATAAAGATTAATCTTAGATTTGTAGTCTTACTATCTGAAAAGTACAAAACAAACAATTCTCTGATTTGACGTAAAAGTGGGCAGAGTTGGGACTGTGTGTGAAAATCTTGTGTATTAAAATCTATTTTATTTACTTATTGCTTACATATCAGTAGCCTTGATAATGAATTGCACAGATCAGTGGTTGTGGATTTCCTCAGACCTAGTCCCACATCAGAATGGAAAGGAAAGCAGGGGAATTAAATGTGAAAACATCTTGAAACAGGTGCAAGCCTTGCAATGTGAAACCAATTGTCCTTGATACACCAACTCCATGTTGTCAGCTCCAATAAATGACTTCAGCATTTGAACAGTGTTAACCAAGCTGTTGTTTGGCCTGAGTGTGGATCAATATTATAACTGATTAAGAACAAGTTTACTGCAATGCTTAAAGCAAGGGTTCCCAACCTTTTTTACCCAGTGGGACCCCAGGGACTGAAACAATCACATTCACATGCATATGAACACAAGGAAAAGAGTAGTGATACAAGCACAGTGCCATCACCTGATGTCTCACTCGCTGCCATCAACTCAAACTCTTTGTGTAATTCACAAGATAGCACTGAGGTGGGATCCGTTCATAATGAGTTACTGGACAGGAGGTACCTGTTTCAGGCAGGGGAGAGATGCTAGTTCGTCACTTGAGCAGTTTGATAAGGTAGATTACAGATTATAGATGGAAACGCATTGAAATGCTTGTTGCATTTAGAAGCCTTCAAGAAAACCAGAGGTCAATGAGCACCAACATGACATGAGGCATTTCACAGAGCAGAAGGACATTCTTTCCAGCCTGGAAATGGTGGCTAGCTTCATCAGCATGCCAAGGTCCCAGTCACATTGCAATATGTGATGAGCTATATCTCAGCTGCCACTGCAACAACACAAGCAGCAAGCACCATGTTGTATCTCCATGTTACAATGGAAACTCATACCAAAGTCATACAAACTCAATTTGTTTCAGATACACTTCCATCATGGCTATGGATTACAGTTCAAAAGGGCTTATAGGATTTCTCAGTCACAATGGGAGGGTCGTAGGTTGGAAAAGAACACGCTAGAGTTGGTCTTAAAGCTGTAAATGGATCTGTCCCTTATAATCGAGTTGATTTACAGTTGAGAGACTGTGTTCAAGGAAACAAGAAAAGACCCTAGTAGTCCCAGGATCCCTGGGAAACACAGAATGACACTGTTGAACATGTGTATTTGCCATGCCTTGATTAGTGAAATGTTTTGTATCAATCTTTGTTATCCAATAAGCCTTATTTGTGACCTATTGTGCTCCTTCCGTTTAGTCCCTGTTGGCCCCTTTCTAACTTCCTCACCACTCATGGAACTCCCTCCTCACACATTCCCTTGGTGTCAGCATTTCATCTTTCAAGTCACAATATGAGACATTGGTGACTGTTTATTTTAACATTTAGAATCACACTTCTATTACCACCACACCAGACATGACTTCAGTGTGATCTGTGAACAAGAATTTGTATACTGTCAGGTAGCTCCCTTTTAATTTGGCTATTTCAGTTTAAAAATAACAAGCAGCAGAGGTTTCATCTTAGACAAGAGAAAAAGTACTTCATTATCAACCCGAGCAGTTGTTACTCAAATGACAGTGATAAGGTTATTAGCAAGAATAGAGACAGAGATTTAATGTCGCTAAGGATAAGAGTTGTACATGATGGTGAAAATGAGATCAGACTTAGCTTGTTTGACGATTCTCTTTTTGAATGAAGGGATTGAAAAAATTTAATCAGATCAGTGATGACTTCAGTAATCAAGTAGCTGGAGGATGCTCCCACATGTGGACTGAACTGAACAGGCCCTGGTTATGAGTGAAGGCTCCTTTGTTCATTTTATGGCAACCTGTTTGATGCTCTTTGGTCAGCTATGTTCAATGCAATAGTCCAGGATACCTTCCCCTATCTTTCTGCTGTGAACAAGTGACTGCTTCGAGGTGTTCCTGTCATGATCTCTGCACAAAGTGGCTCACGCAGCCTGCGTTTAATCATTTAAACAAAGCAAAATGCCGAATAGGTTAATTTCAAATGAGCCATTGCTCCACCATACAAATGTGACAATTACTTTTAGGTCTTTATCTGTCTCTTGTTCTCTCAGTAGCTTTGCACTCTCACACCATTTGAAGAACTTGCTTGGGGTTAATCATATCCTGAATGCCACCCTTTGTGATTGATGTGAAGATAACACAATTTAATCAGCCTAATGTAACAGACGGTTTTGTGCTGTGGCTTCATCTCGAAAGGATGTTTAAAAATAACTTACGTTTATTCTTCAAGTTACAGATTGTAAAGTAAGGATGTTCTTTTAACAGCTTTTTTCTAAAAACATCTGTGACTTTAGTATTATGACGCGATTGCATTTTTCTCCTTCCATAATTTGCTTTTCCTCAATAGTCTGTTATTTTAATTCCTTTGCTTCTTTTCCTACAAATAGCTTTCATCATTATTCCTGTTTTCTGCTGCATTTAAATCACTGCATTCAAATTGACGAGGATGAGTTCTTTTGAGAGTCTCTTGAGCCCTACATTGTTCAAAAGATGAAGACAGGTTCATCAGGAAACAGTTCAGTACAGATGCCATGGCACCTGAGGTGTTTTGACTCCATCCACCATTAACCTGTGACCTAGTTTTATTGCCCTCTCTGTATGGATCTGAATGTGGCAGAGGGGACCTGTCGTTGTTGCATCCACTTCAGAAGATAGGCTGTCACAAAGTGTTATCATCTGCTGCACATTGGCCTGCAGAATAGCATCTGGTGCAGAGGAAGCTCCCTTCATGAATCTACAAAGGTTAAGAGAGCCACCCTGGGGATTTGGTCACATCAGCCAGCCTGCAATGCACATATGGATCAAACAAATTGATATGTATGGTACTTACATATGGTTAACTGAACACTAGTTCACCCCCAAATTGGTGTTTGCACATTGCAGTAATTACACTTCAAGGGACTGAATCTTACACTTTTTGGCTAAGTGAGAAGTGCATTGATTTTTTTTAAGAGATTCTCATCATGAAACCTAGCAGGAATTCTCACCATATATTACTAAATGTGCTTCACTAACTGCGACCTTGTGGTATCCCTCACATCAAATTCTAGCCCTACCTTACCACATGCCAATTCACCTCGTATTTACAAAAAGACTAGCATTCCTAGTGCCCATGTCATCTTTAAAAGCCTGTGGTGCAGTGAGATGAGCAATGTCAGTCTGGAGCTACCCTGCACAGTCCCTGACATTTTCTGTAGACATGGCAGACAGGAGGAAATTAATGCTCATATTGTGGGCAGTTCTGGAGCTTCTGCTGCTTGGGGTGGTACAGATAAAGGATGTCCTCTGCCCCAATGACCAGCAGTACAGGCAATGCCAGCCTGGTTAGTGTTTACCACTCAGCCATCTAAAGGAATGCACAATATGTAGGAAGAAGGTCAATGGCCATGTCAACTCCATCAGCATATCTTCTCTTCAATACCTCACATTTTCTTTATTTCTGCCACTATACCCACATCTCATCAAGGCCATGCTCTAAATTCTTGTTATTACCTCAAACATCTTCACTCACTCATTCTCACCCACTCCAACCTCCAATATCACTAATGCCTTCTGTGTTGCCAAATTCACTTGCTAGAGTCACCTCCCCCAGCTGAGCCACCTTATCTCCTGTCTCCTTCATTTGACTGTTTCATTTCAAATGTGAATTTCAGTACAGGATGGAGACCATTAAGACATGTAAGGTAATTGTTTCATACAACTTACAATTCAAGTATACCAAAAGCAGCATTCACAATAACAAAGACATGCAAGGTCTGGGAGGTTAAGTATCATTGCATTGAGATATATTTCCTTTGGAATGCAAAGATTTTTTTCAAATTTTGGGCCTAACAAGGAGTCTGTGGTAGTCATATTTATTTAGGCATATACATGGTATCATTAAAACTGAACTCAATTGTGCGAGTTGCTGACAAATTCAATTCAATTCATACCGATTCATACAATGGTGGCATGTCCATATTACCATTAGTCCTGCAGTGCAGATATCATTGACTTTTTTGAATGATATGTTGGCTGTATAGCATAGCAATGTTAAATAAGCACATGGGCATTGCATTGTTCATCCTGTAAAGTCTTGACAAATGTAAAGGGATCCTTCACCGTGTTCGTAAAAAAGATACCCAAATGAGATCATAGCAATTCACCCGAACATTTGGACATTTGGCCAATTCATGTTGTGCAGAACTGGTCATTGATAAAGTAGGGCGTAAAGGGTCAAGGCTTTTGTGTCATGTTTACTGTATAGATACATGGATTCAACAAGCTGTGATGATGAACCCAATCATATGTCACCTGGTAATGCATTGCTCTAACATGAGTTCAGCAAGTGCTTTTTCAGCTTGTTTTCAAATTACTGTCTGTCATGCTGAACAGTGATTCCAATGGATATAGATGTAGGTCTTCATTAAGAACATAATACAGTTTGTTGATAGACCATGCTCATTAAGGATGACTATACCAGTGCCATTTTTGAGTTTGCTGTTATGTATGCCCAGGTTGGTCCTGAGGCCTCAAACTGTTCCTGATAATTATATTATTATGATAATTAGACAATTCATTTAGAATCCCACAGGATGTGTGCACTAAATCAGCCAAATGTACCTTCAAGGACTCAACTTCTTTAGAGAATGCAGGTTTATTGTGGGATTAGCGAGTCTTGAGAAGATTTGTAGCTCAGGTTGGGGTTGTGGATGTAGGTTTGCTTGCTGAGCTGGAAGGTTTGTTGTTGTGGGATAGTGGGATATTGTAGGAGTAGAAGAGTTCAAACTTAATAGATGCCTTTTTCCATTTTATGCATAAAGGCAGTATACCAAAATGGGAACCGTGATAAAAGACAACTCACCGTTTTCAAACAGGTCACAGTAAGGAAGATCTTTTTTGCGTTTAGTATGTGGCACTGGGTGTGTAGGGTATCTCAATGACTAGAGAATTGTATCAAACAGTGTATCCTTTCATCTGTCCACAATGAACAAGATACTAACTGTACCCAACCAGCCTGCACTCGCAAAACACACTGTGATTCTGCAATTGGACACAATTTGCTGGATAATCCTAAATGTGCAAAGAATTATACCAACAACCAATGTAAGTGAAAAGTTGTACCTTTTTCAGCAATACTCAAGTTCTGTACAACCTAACAGCTATATGCTTTTATTAAAGAGAAAGCTGCTTGATCAAGGCAAAAAGAGCTTGCAAATTGACAGGATACTTATGACAGGTGTGTAAGACGGAGGTGAAAAAGAGAAAATTTCAACTTACAAAGCAGAAAAGTTGAACAATACTAATCAAATTATAATTAAAACAAAACGATAAATATATGTTGGAGAAAGTGAGGACTGCAGATGCTGGAATTCAGAGTTGAAGAGTGTGGCGCTGGAAAAGCACAGCCGGTCAGGCAGCATCTAAGGAGCAGGAGAGTCGACGTTTCGGGAATAAGCCCTTCATCAAGAATGGGGATCAGGAATCCTGATGAAGAGCTTATGCCCAAAATGTCAATTCTCCTGCTCCTCGGATGTTGCCTGATGTTCCAGCACCACACTCTTGGACACTGATAAACATATGTTCAATTGTATAACTAAGTTTTAAATAGAAAAAGACATGTTTTATTCCAAGTTGATTGTGAAATATTTATAACATGGGAGAGAAATCTGAGAAGCAGAAATATCGAAAACTGCTATATTACAAAACAAATAATATAGCGAAGGCCATTTACCTTATTCATCAATATTGCAATAGTATGAATAAGGAAAGATCAATCCATATTATTATACAGTCAATAGAGGAATCTGTCTTGAATTAATGCCCTTAATGTTATATCCATTCTTGAAAAATATTCATTGAGATACTAATCCACTAGATATCAATGGCAAGATCAAGAGAAACAATGGTCCAAATCAGTACCAGTATTACTTTATTCACCACTGATCAGACAGAGAACTACCATTTGCCTGGATGAGACTTCTGGCCAGAATTCTGATATAGGATCCTGAGGAACTCCTTCAGTGAAAGAATCCCTAGATTGAGCAGCACAAATATCAGTGCGGAAATTATTTCCTCTTACCCCTCAAAAATATAGATGGCAATGAAAGTGGTGAGGGTGATGCAAAGAGTCTGCAGAGGGATATAGGCAGTTTAAGCAAATGAGTGAAAACTTGGCACATGGTATATAATGTGAGAAAATGTAAGATTATAAATTTTGGCTTGAAGAATACAGACGTTAAACATATTTCAAATGGAAAAAGATTACAGGAGGGTGTGGAACAGAGGGATTTAGGAGTACCTAGCAATGAATCACAAAAAGCTAGCATATACGTTCAGCAGGTAACGGGGAAGACAAATAGAGTGGTAGCATTCATTTCAAAATGAATGGAATGCAAAAATCAGGTTTTGCTAAACTACTCAATGCACTAGTCAGATCACAGCTGAAACTTTGTGGACAGTTTTGGACCCCTTATCAAAGGAAAGCTATACTAGAATTGGAGGCAAAAGTGAGGACTGCATATGCTGAAAATCAGAATCTAGATTAAAGCGGTGCTGGAAAAGTGCAGCAGGCCAGGCAGTATCCGAGAAGCAGGAAAATCGCGTTTTGGGCAAAAGCCCTTCATGAAGGTCGATTTTCCTGAAGGTCAATCTAACATTGGAGGCAGTCTACAGAAGGTTTGCTAGGCTGATACCAGGTATGGAGGAAGTGTCTTATCAGAAACGATTAGATAGATGGTCACTACTCATTAGAATTTAGAAAAATGATAGATGACCGTATTGAAACATAGAAGATTCTTGGAGATTTGACAGGGTTCATACCGAAAGATTATTTCCTCTTGTGAATGAGTCTGGGATGAAAGATCACAAGGGATCACATACTTAAGACAGCGGTGAGGAGAAACCTTTTCAGAAGAAGTAAACTTATGGAATTCTTTACCATAGAGGGCGAAAAAGGCACAATCATCATTGAAAGCTGAGATGAACAGATTTTTAATCAGTAAGGAAACCAAGAGTTATGGGGAAAAGGCAAGAAAGTGGAGTTGAGGATTATCAGATCAGCCATGAACTCATTGGATGGCATTGCAGACTTGGTGGGCTGAATGGCCTACTTCTGCTTCAATGCCAGCTGAATTTCACTTTGTGCACATCCTCCAGTGCCTGCCTGTCCACAAAGAGCCTGCTTGAACAAAGCAGCATTATAAACACGACTTAGACTGGGTTTTAGTAACATGTTTCTAAATAGTGCTGCAATTCCGTCTACAATCCATGGTTTTAAAAACATTCTATTTCAGTCCACATCAAAAATATTGTAAAAACCAAAGAAATAGGACACTGAGCTTACACACGGAGATGTCAGGGCAGGTCCCGAAAGGTGTGGTCAAAGGCAGAATTTATGGATTTTCCTAAAGGACAAGAATGGGGAAGACAGGCAGAGAGGATTGGGAAAGGAATTTCAGAGCCTAGGGTCCAGGCAGCCTACAGGTACAGCCATTCAATGTTCTTCCTTTAAGGATTATCAATAGATTAGAGTTACAGGAGCCCAGAAAGGTATGAGTCTGAACAGATTAATGAGTTACGTAGGGCTTTGAGTTGAAGAATGAGCTTTAAAATTCATTATGTCTTAACTAAGGAATTACTAAATTGTGAGCCAAAAGAAAAGCATTTCTTTCACTGTCCACAATTAAGCCAATTAAGTGTTCACTGACAAACTTAAACCACATTATTAAACTTTTGTGACATTGTGAGGAATCAGATAACAGTAAAATCACTAAAGAAATTTACTAAAACTTTACGCATTACACAATCATTATACAAGTGTTTAATTGTACGTATACATTTGTAGATTATATATAAAATATGAGGTAAGTTATCAAGTAGAAATCAACCCACATTTGAGTGGACAACTCCCAGTCCTGATAATAATACTGATAATAAGACATACAGCCCAAAACCATCAACAACCCCAATTTCAAAACAGCAGCAATTTTCAATAATTATACCCATTTAGAAATCCAATTCGAATTAAAACCAATTGAAGAAACCTTAATGCAACAATTATTTGGTTCCGTTAAATTTTTCTTTAAAAATTTCAATTGTGGTAACTTAAAACCTGGGACTCTGACTTACCTGATTTGGACAGCAGAAATAGTTGCCCATTTCAAACCCTTTGAAATCATGTGGCCTCAGATAGCCATCTGACATAATACATTCTAAAATAGTTTCCACTTTCCAGTCACGCATTGTTTCAGCATGATAAGCTAAAGGGAAGGCAAGAGTACTAGGCACGTGAGATTTTTCCTATTAAATTTATTCACAATCTGGATTTTGGCATGAATTCTATCCTCGTCGCTGGTTCAGGATTTTTATTGACTTTTTTGGAATCATTGTATGATATCAGAACTAACATGATAAAATAATTCATATCAGTCAAAGGGGTATACCACAATCACGAGATATCCATGCAGTGGCCCATCAAACCAGTAAACAATATGGCACAATTTTTGCATGTTTTTTTTGGCAGCATTTCTCTGTTTGGCAAAAAGACCAAGGGCATTTTGGTTATAAAACCAGGAAGTATATATGATCTCAGGCTAATTCAACATAACTTAGACTATCAATTGCACCTCCAAAGAAAATTATCTTGCACAAAAAGATAGTTCCCCTTTAAATCTTCATTTTCAATTTCTAATTTAACCTGTTTAAAATATTTGTCAGGTCATTTGCACTAAATTGTGCATTTTCAAAATTAATTCATCTATATTTTCAAGACCAGATGTTACAAAATTCTACAATTAGTCTATATCCTGAGATTTGTTGACAGATGTTAACAAACCTATTGACTACATGTAGTCATTCCTGCATAATTATTCTTTTCTCCATTTACTGACTAGATTTACTCTAGTTGACACAGAAACTGACATCTTCAATTTCATTTAATTAGGAGCATTGTAAATTTATGAAGAGTGCAGACTGGGACCTTGTAATTAAAATACCTGCCTGAAGGTTCATAAATATGTAATCTATCAAAGTTACAGTAAAAGATGGCACCAATTATTAACCATATACTCATCTAACACATCTTCATTGCATGGTTCCCAAAACGTATTGTTGCAATCGTCTTTTTTTTTAATTGATGTGTTGGATAATTCTATCTTTTCAAAATGAGCATGTTTTCGCTGCAGATAGCCTATGATTGTTTTATTACCTCACTTGCATCATTCACACTGCCAGTAAAAGTAACTCAGTTTGGCAAATGAAGATAGTGCAATTTACTTGACTTTGTAGCTCTGTTTTCATAGCTCTGATTCATAACATCTAACATTTTCAGGTCACTCAAATTGTTTCAATGTCACCCAAAGACTGCTGTACAAAATGCTGGTCTTGTTTTAACAGTAGACCTCATTTTCTTTCGATATGTGAGGTTTACCTGTTAACAAACAGTTGATATTTTCAAAAATGAAAGCAGATCCATTCTGCATCCTTGGAGAACACCACTTACTTGGGGCAATATTGACAGTGTTTACAGCACACTATGGACTTGCTTTCCTTGAAATCTAAACTAACAGGAAAATACCAGATAGCAATGGGAGAAGGAAACTGAGAAACTGTACAGAAAATTAAATGTAAAACTGCTGTCACTAGCTTCATTTCAGATATAGAGGCCAAATCTTTAATAATTGCACTGATATAAGACATGTTCTGTACCTCTAATATGAAATGAGATAATTTTAGGACATCTTCGCTTCCAAAGGTCATCTGTGCACCACTTTATCAAATTCCTGAACATCCAAAAGCCAACTTATTCCTGATCTCCTACCCACTCTTTTTCCAATCCTTTATATTTGTGAAGTCCCTTCACATTTCTGTCCTACTCTTTTCAAGCTCATCTCTTACTTACTCCCTCAATCCCATGCTGACCAATGCTATGAATCAAACTATTTAAATTCCATGCTAGACAACATTGTCATTGGCTCCTTCTGCTCAGACACTGGCCTGCTCTTCAAACCTGCTGCTATTACATTCCACCTCTTCATCCATCTTCTCCAACTACACAACATACCTAACCTTCTGCTATTTAGGATATTCAAATATCTTGTTTCCTCTTTGTCAATCTTCCTCAAAGCACCATATGAATTCTTCCATATCGATCTACTCACAACATCAAGTGCCTTGCCAAAGTTACAAATAACATCCTGTGTTTCCTTGTCTCTCTCATTTCCATAATATTTGACATTTTCAATCTTCCCACTTAACACCACTTCTCATCTATTTTCCACAATGGGACCACCCCTGCATATTACATCACTTTTCACAACAATAGCCAGCATGTCAGAAATAGTTTTTTTCCCCTTTCACTAGATAGCTTCATACTTCAGATATCAATCCTTCACTCCTTTCTCTACTTCATCCAGATAGAAATTTAATGATGTAATCTGCAGGAATAGGATCAACCTCCATACTTTCACTGACAGGACATCTGAAGTAAAACAGACAATGCTAGGAAAACATAACATGTTAAACAGCATTTGCAGAGAGAAACATGAGCTAACATTTTATCTGAATTGCTCCATAATCTGTACTACTCCAACTGGCGCACATTAGGTCATTCCTACAGCCACGTCTATAGTCTCAGACTCCATGTTGGACATCAACTCAGTGTTAAGTGAAAACTCCTTCAACTCAGCATTGTTATTGTTTTCTGTCCCCAGTTGCCTGTTCAGACTGAACCAGACCATGCAAAATCACAATATCTTTGTTTAATATAGAACTATATTTCAAAACCACATAAATTGCTCCATTAGTACATCCACTAAATCATTCACAATTTTCCCTTTCTCTGATCCTTTTCATTCTGTACAATTTTATCATTTTTGGTAAGTCCATTTCAAATATTTCCCCCAAACCCCCACTTTGTCTCTTCCTGCTGAATCTAACACTAACTGGGACTTGCTTTAAATGCAAAATGTTAATTTTGTTCTTTTTCTTTGTTTTCTCATGAACAGTTAATAAGTTGACAGGAGTCAAAAAAGCCTCCCCATTCTGACTGAATAAATGTGTAAAACAATTAACAAGCTGAAAAGATACCTTAAATCATATTGCGATAACAACTAGAGGTGTGACATTGAATGGAGTTTAGAGAAAGGTCAGGTGAGCATTGAGAAAAACCAAGTGGAAATTCATATGGCTATATTCACTATTTTCACATGGATGACATCAAATGCTACTGATATTTAAAGATTTGACTCAAAAACATTAAATTAATTTCAATGACTATTAAGCAACCTTTACACGATAGCAAATTAGTTTCAATACTATTACCATGATAACTGCGCAATAATCTATTTCTAAACGTAGTTTAAACATTTATCAATGTACATCATGTCATAATACCATGGAGGTTTATGTAATGATAGTAATTTTTCCATTTTGCATCATTTTTGTCACAAAGGAAATACTGACCTCATTGATTGATAGTGCAATGACAAGTATGTATTAGTGTTTTTCAACAATATTGCAGAAATTTGCAAAGGCATTATTCATTTGAAAGTTCATTAATTATGCAAATGTATTGCATTTAACTAATCTGTTTAGAAGATGCAATTTACATAATAATGCACTTCACGTTGGTGGCATTATTTAACAATAAACACTTTTGTGCAATTTTAACAAATTATTCCCAAGAATTTAAAAAATCGTGCAGGAGTATCCTTAAGGAGTGGTTACTACAATCAAAACTTCTGAACAAATATAGCTATTGTGAATGACCCAGAGGATTATGCAGATGATAACTGTAATGGATTGACACAAAGCAGTTTTGGTGGCATTTGAAGGTGCATGCCAAAACTACTTACATAAATTTGCACAATATCCACAAATTTTGGAGTCAATGAAAAATATCAGCAGGGCAAAATCAGCAAAAGACAACTTAGCAAGACCAAAATGGCATTGCAATCTTACAGTCTGTTCAAATGAATTTATTGTATTTTCTGTATTCATTTTTTAACAAATTAATATCTTCTAATTAATGCAATGTTGGGTAGTATTGCCAATAAAAATGGAGTTGAAAGCTGCATAATCGCTAATGCTTTGTGAAAGCTGCTTTTCGTGAGCGTAATATCAAAAATCCAGTTATTTACAGAATGCGAGCACGGAACAAGCAATGTAAAATTTCTGATTGCTTTTGTACACAGCACGTTTTTATCAACAATTTTCTACAGCCACATTTAGGGCTCATCCTCTTGGATCCTCTTTGCACTTACAGTTGGTTTTTCCACAAAATAATAAAAATCTTGAATTTTAATTTTCAACTACCTTCATGAATTTAGTTATGTTTTACCCCATCCACAGTCTATAATCATCCCAATTTGAATAATGCTCTGTTAAACACTTGCATGTTGCTGCCTTTCTACAACGCAGGCAATGCACAACTGTGTTTAATTTTATCAAAAGGAAATATAGCCACGTTCACTACAACATTTGTTTATATATTATAGAAACTTATAGTTCAGGTCTCAGCTGCATTCCCTGAAACTTGCTGATGATTTATAAACTCTAACTGGCAGCATTGAAGTTAGTCTGACTTCTTGGTGAATTGATACAACAACCATTCAGGGAGGAGCTGTTGACAAAGGTGTTAAACCAATGTTTACTTAACAGGAAGAGATAGCAGGTTCTAAACTCTACAACTGCATTTTGACTCCAAAGAAAGTGAAAAGGTGCAACTCGTCTTCATTGAATAATGACCAGTTAAGGCCCTGAGTAAGCTTGTCAGTTTATAAAATGGATAATTTGGAACTTTCCTTATAAAACACATATTCAGTGAAACTTCTCAGCCATAACAGGGAGAAAACGCTTCTAACACAATGGGACTATCTCGTAATAGCAGTACTGTAGCTACAAGAACAGGCCAGGGGCTTGGAGTACTGCAGTGAATAACTTACCTCCTGACTCTCCAAAAGCCTGTCCACCATTTATAAGGCACAAGTCAGGATTGTGATAGAATACTCCCCACTTGCCTGATTGAGTGTGGCTCTAACAAAAATCACTCAAGAAGCTTGACACCATCCAGGACAAAGCAGACTGCTTGATTGTTACCACATCTACAAACATATACTTCCTCACCGCCGATGCTCAGTAGCAGCAGTGTATCTACACTACAGGCCGCATCCAGTAAGGAAGGCAGTTTCCTTTCCTAAAGTACATTAGTGAACCAGATGGGTTTTTTTCTAACAATTGACAATGGATTCAGGATCATCATTAAACTCTTAATTTCAGATTTATTTTAATTAAATTCAAATCCCACCATCTGCCATGGCAGGATTTGAGCCCAGAGCACCAGAACAATAATTAGATCTCTGGATTAACAGCCCAGTGATAAAACACTAGGCCCAATCCTCCCCTTATGAAGCTATTATGTTGCACAGACCATGATATTTTGAGTAGTGATCCTGAAGCAAGATCGACCTTAAAATTTCAGGTCACATGTACAGTAGTGATGCCATGGCTGGGTCTCTTAAAAGTATATTGGCTGTAAGACATAGCAACAATAGAAGGAACTATCCTGTGTCATTCCTTGGGCTGTGAAATACACAAAAAGTGGCCTTGCACTTGTTTGTAAGTAGCTCCACCCAAGGAGGAGCTGGAATCTCAGATATTGCTGGAATCTCACAGGCAGCAGCATGTCATTGCATCATTGAGTGACAAATGACCTGTTCAAGAGGGTAAGGGATTATATTGAATCCTAGGTGAAAGCAACATTTAATTTCAAAGGATCATGGAATCATCTTCATTGACTGGATCCTTTCAGAGGTAGGAGATCATCAATTGCATCCATGTAGTCATCAAGGTACTAGTTGAGCAGACAGGAAGATTCCATAATAATATGAAGAGACTTCTTCCTGAAGTGTAAAACTGGAGGCAACAACACTAACACTTTATGTTGGTGTGAACACAATATCCTGGAAATTGCTAGGATACCTATATTGTCAAATTTTACATGTTGCCATTCTGCGTACCATTAGAAATGCTTGGATAGTTATTCTCGGTTAAAGCCTGTGTCATGAAAAGAGATATGGATGACTTTAGTGAATAACCCTGTTCAGAGCCTGTGAGACAGTACAATAAATGCTACCTGAACACAATGTCATCACTGACATGCCACCAGGCCCCTGGAGAAAAGCTTCAGAGGCTTTGATGAGCTGCAAGATACCATCCAGTACAACGGTTCAAAGGTCTCATACATTGTGGTGAGCTGCTGCACTCTCTGTAAGGTGTCGTTCCAGAGATGGAGGACCTTGAAAAGGGAGGAAAATATTTGTGAAAGGAAGGGGGAGATGCCAGGAGGTAGATCAACAGTTTTGTTGCAGAGATGGGTTTTTCATGAAGACCTTAAAAGAGGACATGTTTAGGCAGAGTTAGAGAGTGCAAGAACTAGTTCAGCTTAAGATACAGCCACTGATGGAGAAAGGCACAAAATATCAGTGTAGAGGAGCAGGGAATTTAAAGAAAGTTGCAGGGATGGAAGTTACAGGAAGGGGAAGCTATAAAAGGACTAAAACAATCAGAGGAAAAGCTTTAATTTGAGTTGTTAAGGACAATAACAACATGCATAATGGGCACATTAGTGCAAGATAGGACACAAGAAGCAGTGTTTGTATTATGGGAGATAACACGAGCCTGGACAAAATACAATTAAAGCCTGTCATTCACATGAACAGCATTCCTGAAGTATTTCACAGTCATTGGTTTGCATGAAGAGCAAAATGGCTTTCTGCACATGTGCAGTAGGTGACTTGAGACGTGCAGTACACAACCACATGTACACATTTACTTCATGGATAAGCAAACATTGGAATCATGCATGTTTACTTTCCTGTTGATTGAAGCAGGAAAGTATCCTCACAATCACTTTATCATGTCTTTCAAAAGATGTGATATTCAAATATGAATCAAAATTAATTTATATGATGGCTGATTTGAATTATATTTATAGTCTAAATCTTGCGAAGGGCATCCTGCATTGGTTCATCATTAGAAAGAATTTTAAAACACACTATATTTAAAACACAACACATTATATTTGCAGAGGCAGTTTATCATTTGACTGACACAAAGTATTTCAGATCATACTGAAAGCTACAAACGTTACAGATGTTATTGCTGCATTTTTGGTTATTGACTCTAGACATTACCAACATAATAATATCTAGATATTATTTTAAGCTAGTCAAGAGTGTAGTGCTGGAAAAGCACTGCTGGTAAGGTGGCATCCAAGGAGCAGGAGAATCAATATTTCAGGCATAAGCTCTTCATCAGGAATTTCCACTCTTCATCAGGAATTTCCTGATGAAGAGCTTATGCCTGAAACGTCGATTCTTCTGCACCTTGACTCTGATCTCCAGCATCTGCAGTCCTCACTTCAAGCTATACAATTTCCTAGACTGTTTATCGGCACAGATAAAATTAGATAGCTGTTAAACAGATTGCAATCAACATTTACCATTTTTGAAAAAGGTAAAGTAACGACTCAATATTACACACTAATGTGGCAAAGTTATTGATTTTTTGGGCCTATGCATACAATTTTAAAATTTTAATAAATATTTTTGTATAAATTAGTGTGCTTTTTAGAATTCTTTCTAATAAAGCAGCGAAAGACAAAGAAGGAAGCAGGGATCAAGTGAATCCCTAGAGGAGTATAAGGGCAATAGGAGTATACTTAATCAGGAGAGCAAAAAGCCAACATTTGGCAAATAGGGTTGAGGACAATCCAAAACGTTTCTACAAACATATTAAAGACAAAAGAGTAACTAAGGAGGGAATACGACCCCTTAAAGATCACAAAGCCACCTATGTGTGGAGCCACAGGACATAGGTGAAATACTAAACAAGTATTTTGGGCGGCACGGTGGCACAGTGGTTAGCACTGCTGCCTCACAGCGCTAGAGACCCGGGTTCAATTCCCGCCTCAGGCGACTGACTGTGTGGAGTTTGCACGTTCTCCCCGTGTCTGCGTGGGTTTCCTCCGGGTGCTCCGGTTTCCTCCCACAGTCCAAAGATTTGCAGGTCAGGTGAATTGGCCATGCTAAATTGCCCGTAGTGTTAGGTAAGGGGTAAATGTAGGGGTATGGGTGGGTTGCGCTTCGGCGGGGCGGTGTGGACTTGTTGGGCCGAAGGGCCTGTTTCCACACTGTAAGTAATCTAATCTAATCTAATCTATTTTACATCAGTGTTTACTGTGGAGAAGAATATGGAAGCAAGTGAACTTGGAGAAATAAAGACTGATAACTTGAAAAGTTCTCATTTACAGAGGAAAAAATGCTGGATGTCTTAAAACACATAAAGGTGAATAAGTCCCAGGACCAGAACAGATGTACCATAGAAGTTTGTGGGAAGCTAAGAAAGTGATTGCTGGGCCCTTTGCTGAGATATTTGTATTATTGATAGCCACAGGTGACATGCTGGAAGACTAGAGGTTGGCTAACGTGGTGTTATTACTTAGATAAGGAAAAGCTAGGGAACGTTAGACCAGTGGGCCTGACATCAGTGGTGGACATGTTGTGTGGGGCGAATTGTGAGGGACAGGATTTACATGCATTTGGAAAGGCAAGGACTGATTAAGGATAGTCAACATGACTTTGTGCGCGGGAAATCATGTCTCATTACAGAGGATTGATGAAGGCCGAGCAGTGGATGTTGGCTATATGGACACAAGGCCGTTGATAAGGTTCCGCATTGTAGGCTGGTTAACAAGGTTGGATCAGATGGAATACAGGGAGAACTAGCCATCTGGATAGTAGGAATTGGCTGGAAGGTAGGAGACAGCGGGTGGTGGTAGAGGGACGTTTTTCGGCCTGTGACCAATGGTGTGCCACAGGATCAGTAATAGGTCCACCGGTTTTTGTCATTTATTTAAATGATTTGGATGTGAACTTAGGATATATGGTTAATAAATTTGCAAATGACACCAAACTTGGTGGTACAGTGGACAGCCAAGAAGGTTACCTCAGAGGACAATGGGATCTCGATCAGGTGAGCCAATGGACCGAGGAATGGCAAATGAAGTTTAATTTAGATAAATATGAGGTGCTACAATTTGAAAAGGCAAATCAGTGACTTAAACACTTAATTGTAAGGTCTTGGGGAGTGACACTGAACAAAGGGACTTGGAGTGCAGGTTCATTTTTTCTCAAAAGTAGAGTTTCAGGCAGACAAGGTTGTGAAGAAAACATTTGGTACGCTTGCCTTTATTAGTGAGTGCATTGAGTGTGAGAGTTGGGAGGTCATATTGGGGTTGTAGAGGTTAGGCCACTTTTGGAATACTGCATTCAATTCTAGTCTCCTTGCTATAAGATGTTGTGAAACTTGAAAGTGTTTCAAAAAGATTTACAAGGATGTTGGCAGGGTTTGGAGGGTTTGACTTACAAGGAGAGACAGAATAGGTGAGGGTTTTTTTTCTCTGGAGCATCGGAGCCTGATTGGTAACCTTATAGAGATATGAGTTGATATGGAAGGTCAAATGATGATACTTCTTCATTAGAGAACATCTTCTGCTCTCACACTTATTACCAGCCAGTGGGTTTTGCAAAGCTAGGTGTCGTTGGCAGCCTGCATTGCTGCAATATCTCATTTATAGAGACTGATCTTTTAAACAGGAAGGGCTACATGGATCACAATTGTATCTTTAGAACACTACTCATCTCCCAGGGGCGTGCTGAGGCTGCTGGCAATGCACTTGGGAGCTGCTTAAGACCTCATGACACAGAAATGAAGTGAGGACACACTTTCTGTGTAGCCACCACTTTTCCACTTCACAACACCTTTCAGGATGGGGGTGAGATGAAAGCAGAAGAAGGTACAAAAGTCAGCAAATTACCATCATCCATGATGGCTTTGTCATGATCAGGTGTCACTGGCTCATGACATTATTATGTCCAGCTCCCCATTCTCAACTATCAGATCAACTAATTTTGAGCCCATTGTTGTTTCAGTACCTAATGTAAATTTCCTGCACCTCACCCAGGTGAAACTTTCAAATTTGGTCCCAAGTTCCAGAGAGAAAAGAGAGACTAGCTGGGAAAATTCCAAACTTGTGATTCCTTCTCCAGATTTCTGCAAATGTTTAATATGTTTATAACTACTGGAAGTCTACCCTGAAATGAGAAAAAAGGAATTTCATTAATATTTAGCAGTTACTTTATTGGACTTGGTGGGGGGTGCGCAGTGAAGGGGTGGAATTAGTGCTGCCATCACTGAAGGTCATTTGCTTCTCTTGCATTTCATCCATTAGTGTGAGCACAGTTGCTGTAATGAACAACTGTACATTTAAACAGTGATAACAAAATTGGGCAGCATCATACCAAGGTTCCCAATCCATTGTTGCCTCCAGCTAACTATATAGGTCAAAGCCCAAAACCAGTAAATGACAGACTCAGAGGTAAACAAAAACAAGCCCTGTATGGTTTTTATCTTTGTGAAGTATCAATTCTTTAGATTAGATTACCTTCAGTGTGGAAACAGGCCCATCAGCCCAACAAGTCCACACCGACCCACAACCCAACAATACCCCTAACACTACAGGCAATTTAGCATGGCCAATGTACCTGATCTGCACATCTTTGGACTGTGGGAGGAAACCAGAGCAAATGCACGCAGACACGGGGAGAATGTGTAAACTCCACACAGACAGTTGCCTGAGGCAGGAATTGAAGCCAGGTCTCTGGCGCTGTGAGGCAGCAGTGCTAACCACTGTGCCACCGTGCCATTCCTTACCCATCCTGATCCAGGTGTACTTTGCTACAAATGTCTGAATACAATTCTCATCGAATCAAGGGTTAAATTGAAAAGGAAAATTCAAGCCAGCAAACTAATTTCTCCACTAGAAAGAGGAACTTACCAGCTGTTGCATAAAAACACTACAAATTATATTACATTGATCAAAGTATAAAGCTAGTTTAAATTTCTATTTCCAAACCATCCTTGCTTCCACTGATATGTGCCTCAAATTTTGTAAAGATAAAAGCTGGGTTTTACAGTTGGTAAAATTAAAAGACTGCACTTTCTGAATTAAAACCAGAAAATGCTGGAAATCTTCAGGAAGTCTGAATGAAATGACACAGACCTGAAATGACAGTTCATGTTCTTGCTATAGATGAAGCTTTGCTGTTTGGTTCCAGGAGGGAAGGCATTCTTTCAATGGCATCGATGTGGCTTTGAGGAGGGAGATAAATTTGGTACCTATCATTTGGTTAACAGTGGAGCCTTTTTCCTGTAAAGTGACACAATTTCCCTTCTCCTACGAGTAATACTGATCTACAATCCTCTGGTACCTCATTTATATGACCCTGAAAATAGAGCATTATGGCAAGTTGTTTTATCACTTGGGTAGTCACAGCAATATATTGTCTTTACGTACAGCTTTGTGCACTATTTCTTGCTTCAGTACGAACTGAAAGAGGCTGATTTTATGGCCCTTGTCTACGTTACCCTGAGGATAAGGGACACTGTGGACCTATCCCTGATAATATCATTCAGTACTTCCTTCACTTGGAGAGGGATTCGTGGAAAGATTGACCTCTTTCCCGAACAAAACTAATGACGTTCCATGGTATGCTGCCTATACTCCAGCCCGAAGTGCTTCATTCCCAGGAGGTACTGTTTCCAACCTCATTCCCAAACTTCTATGCCCATTGTTTAAACACCATTGGACTAAGTACAGAGTCGCCTTTGCATTTCTGTCAATGGAAGCCTTCATTAATCATTTTCTGGGTTTAAACTCATTAATAGGATGCGGATGTTGCTGGTGAAACCGGCAGTTAATGTCTATCCTGCACTACCACAGAGAAGGTGGTAATCAGTACTCCAAATATCGATCATAGATTTCTCCACTCCCAGTACTATCGGTTGTATGCTGTCAGACATGATTCCAATCAGTAAATATTTGATGATCTGGTGTGAAAAGCAACATCTTTGAGATTTTACATGGAAGCATGATGGCTGGTAACCTTTCAATTTGTACCTGCACTTCACTGTGAAATCCAATGACAACAAAACATTAGAGTAAGAATAAGCTGATCTCTGCCTTGCCCTGAGAGATCGTTCAGTTTCCCACGAACAGCCAGTAATTTCAGTCTAAAAAAAAAGAGTCTTTTTTTGGATACATATTCCACCTCACCCTATGTTGCTTCTGTTTTTTCTCGGGGTGTACACCCTTGCCTCAGCCTATGCTGCTTCTGCTTTTACAGGGTGTATCTGACTAAATATCTAGTAGGCGTATTTTGAACCATTTTTATTACCTCACCATTGGTGTTTTTTCTCTCAAAGCCTGGGTTCAGCGATCATCCTCTAGGCTCAGACTCAGAGATTTGGGGGTTGATTTTTCTGTTGGTTATAGGTTTGAATCTGGGTTGCAAATCTGTTTCCATAACTGTACTAGATGTGATTTAGCAGGGGCAGGGGCTGGGGCTGGGGCTGGGGCTGTAATTGGCTGAGGGATCGCCCTTCTGCACCAAGAGACAGACACGTGGCAGACCAGCCTCAAAGCCCACAGGTAGAAAGGCCATCTCAGAATCACAAAGAAGGATGGCCATTCAGCCCATCATGGCTGCATAAGATTCAACAATCATTGTTGTGGCTGTCGGTTAGAATTCTGCTTAAAAGAACTGGCAAGTGTGTTAAAAGGCAGTTTAAAAATTGTTCTGCTGTCTCTTCTTTTGTAACGTGCTCAGGGAAATCCTACCTCTTAAGTGGGATACGAATTCAAAGCCAAAATATTTGCAACTTGCGTTAGTTTGAATTTTCAGTCTCCCTTGCTTACAGTTTGCTTCTAAATCCTGGGTATGAATGATGGAGATAAGAGACAAGCTTTCACCATCCTCTCTAGCATTTTGTACACATAATACAAGTGACAGCAAAGTAGGAAATCTTACAAGGATCTTAGTGGCATGGGTGATGGCAGGGTTTGAGGCAGAGTCGAACGATAAGTCCAGTGAGGCTTATCTTGATGCTGAGAATATCACACGCCATCTTTCATGTCTTTGCTGAGTGACAAGGTGAGTTTTTCACAAGGCAGTGGGGTGTGTTGCCAATTAAGGGTGATTATGGCCTGTTAATCACCTTGTTAAAGGTCTAAATTGTCTTATTTATATTCAGCTTCCTCCCTTATCAAACCGACTAAACAAGATATACATTGAGAACTCAATATAGAGGGGCAGAGCAGATAACTGGCAACTTCAGTTGGTCTGAAGGACTTCCAATTTTTTAGGTTAAAATAACATCTCAGGGCAAAATTCACTTGCACCAACTGTATACACTGTTCATTTATGCACATTGGCATCTGATTTTTGCAAACCCCTTACAAATATCATGATATCTATCCAATATTCTTGCAGCCAGTCAGGAAGCACAGACTTACATTGAGGGGTGTGCTGGCAATGAGCATCGAAGGGCTGCAGCAGATACATTTTAGGTGAATGGAAAGGGGCCCATCTCCAACTCAGGGCTGCTCGCTTGCTGGCCTAGCCTTTGATAACTTAGCGCTGTTAAGACTGTATGTTTTTGGTGCAAGAGTCTGGAAGGAACTGCTGCACATTTTAAAAATAAAATACTGAAACCCAGTCTAAGTAATGTTTATGATGATGCTTTTTCAACCAGTGAGGGAGGCTGTTTGTAGACAGGCCAGTACCAGAGGATATGCACAATGTGAGATTCAGCTGGTAACCAGTAGCGGATGGTCCACAAGACATCGTAGTAGAAAATGGCCATTCAGCCCATCAAGTCTGTAATGCCATTCATGGCTGATCTGATAATCCTCAACTCCACTTTCCTGCCTTTTCCCCTAATCTTTCATTCACTTTCTGATTAAAAATTTGTTCATCTCAGCCTTGAATATATTTAATGATTCTGCCTTGATAGCCCTCTGTAGTAAAGAATTCCACAGATTCATTATCTCCTGATTGGTTTGTAGAGTTGTGACCAGTTATGGAGAGCCAGTACGTATCAGATAAGCTCCTGGATAGCTGAACAGTTTGTGGGTATGACCTGAACCCTGGAAAAGGCCAGCATATTTTCTCTCAGCAATATATGCTAAGGTGCTATGGTTTTTAACTCGTCACAAGGAGGCTTTGCAGTTATTGTACTAGTCGCTTGTGCCTCCTGTGAAGAGCTGAAAAAGAATCTAGCGAAGAGATATTAAAGAACAGCAAGCACTGGCAAGTAAAATGATCATCTCAGTGAATGCTGTGATCTGAGGCCATTGAACCTCTTTCCTATTCCGTTACCTCCAACCAAAAACAAACAATCTTTTTTTTTGTTTGTATATCTGTATGCCTGTGCAGGGCAAGTTTTAAAAGGGGTTTAGAATTTTTACTAATAGAGTTTACCAACAGCTAGAATCTATTCATTTGTAATAAATATTATTCTTGCTAAGTACAGAAATCTGGTCAATGTTCTATGTGTGCCTGGGTCTAAAGGTCAGGAGAATTGGGGAATGTTTGCATGTATCGATAACATCTTTAACTTTAGTGACAACTCTTGGAATAACAGGTCTTGATTTCCAGTGCACTATCCCAGTAACATTTAACTAAGCCTACCTGCATGCTCACAGCATCCATAGCATGTCATGCCATGCCATGCCAGTTAGTGCATTGGTACTCTCCTCAGAAACAATATCTATTAATCCTGTTGTTTTCTTCATTCACTCATGAGATGTGGACTTCGCTGGCTGGCCAGCATTTTGTTGCTTGCCTCGAGTGGCCCTTGAGAAGATGGTGGTGAGCTGCTTTCTTGTATCACTGCAGTCCATGTGCTGTAGAATGATCCACAATGGTCTTAGGGAGGGAATTCCAGGGTTTTGACTCAGCAACAGTGAAGGAGCGGCACGATATTTCTAAGTCAGAATTGCGACTGGCTTGGAGGGGAACTTGCAAGTGGTGGTGTTCTCATGTATCTGTTGCTCTTGCCCGTCTAGATGGAAGTGGGTCATAGGTTTGGAATGTACTGTCTGAGGATCTTTGGTGAATTTTGCAGTGCATTTTGTAGATGGTACATACTGCTGCTAATGAGCATCAGTGGTGGAGGGAGTGGATGCTTGCGGATGTGGTGACAATCAAGCAGGCTGCTTTGTCCTGGATGGTGTCAAGCTTCTTGAGTGTCGTTGGAGCTGCACTCATCCAGGCAAGTGGGGAGTATTCCATCACTTGTGCCTTGTGGATAGGCTTTGGGGAGTCAGGAGGTGAGTTACACACCACAGTGTTCTGAGCCTCCCACTTGCTCTTGTAGCACTGTGTTTACGTGTTGAGTTTCTGGTCAAGGGCATTCCCAAGGATATTGTTACTGGCGGATTAAGTGATGGTAATCCCATTGAATGTCAAGGGGCAGTGGTTAGATTGTCTCTTATTGAAGATGGTCATTACCTGGCATTTATGTGGCATGAATGTTACTTGTCACCAGTCATTCCAAGCCTGCATATTGACCAGACTTTGTTGAATTTGAACGTAAAGTCCTTTGGTAGCTGAGGAGTCACGAATGGTGCTGAGCATTTTGTAATCATCAGCAAACATTCCCACTCATGATCTTATGTCGGAGGGAAGGTCATTGACGAAACAGCTGAAGATGGTTGGGCCCTCCCTACTCCGAGGAACTCCTACAGAGATGTCCTGGAGCTGAGATGACTAACCATTCTCCTATCTGTCAGGTATGACTCCAACCAGGGGAATGTTGGCTGCCTAATACCCATTGCTCCCAGTTTTGCAATGGGCTTTTGTATTGGCATGCGCTTTTGCACAGATAATCAGACAGGCAGCTTGACAGTCAGAACTTGTCTCGTGGTGGGTTTGGGGAAACATCTTGATGCACAACATATTGAGATGTCTTTTTAGGTCCTACAGGATATGTTAGCTGCCTGTGTGGCAAACACACTACATGTGTAGTATCGAAGAATATGGTGTTGGAAAAGCACAGCTGGTCAGGCAGTATCCGAGGAGCAGGAGAATCAATGTTTCAAGCATAAGCCCATCATCAGGAAAGGGGGTGGGGGGTGTGGAGGTGGCCCAAGGGGGCTGAGAGATAAATGGGAGAGGGGTGGGGGTTGGGGCTGGGGGGAGGGTAGCTGAGAATGCGATAGGTAGGTGAAGGTGGGGATGAAGCTGATAGGTCAGAGAGGAGGGTGGAGCGGATAGATCGGAAGAAAGATGGACATGGAGGACAGACCAAGAAGGCGGTATCAAGTTGGAAGGTTGCATCTGGGATAAGGAGGTGGGGAGGGGAAATGAGGAAACTGGTAAAATCCACTTTGATCTTGAGTGGTTGGAGGGTCCCAAGGTGAAAGATGAGGCATTCTTCCTCTTGGCATCGGTTGGTAAGGGTTTGGTGATGGAGGATGGCCAGGACCTGTGTGTCCTTGGCGGAGTGGGAGGGGGAGTTAGAGTGTTCGGCCACCAAGCGGTGGGGTTGTTTCATGCATGTGTCCTGGAGATATTCTTAAACCTGACAGCCCCAGTCGACCTATCGTCTTTGCCTGCTCCTGCCCCACCGAACTCATCTCTACATACCTTGACACCATCCTGTCCCCGTTAGTCCAGAAACTCCCCACATACGTTCGGGACACCACCCATGCCCTCCACTTCCTCTAAGACTTTTGTTTCCCCACCCCCCAATGCCTCATCTTCACCATGAACATCCAGTCCCTATACACATTAGTCTGCCATTTCTTCTCCCCAAGCTCCCCATTTCTTCCTCACAGGCCGACCCAGCCAGTACCCTTCCACTGACACTCTCATTCGGTTGGTTGAACTGGTCCTCACCCTTAATGATTTCTCCTTTGAATCCTCCCACTTCCTCCAGACCAAAGAGATAGCCATGAGTACCTGCATGGGCCTCAGCTCTGCCTGTCTCTTCGTCAGATACGTGGAACATTCCATCTTCCACAGCTATACCGGCACCATTCTCTACCTTTTCCTCCGCTACTTCAATGACTGTATCGGCGCCACCTCGTGCTCCCACTAGGATGTTGAACAGTTCATCGACTTCACCAACACATTCCACCCCAACTTTAAGTTCAACTGGACCATCTCGGACACCTCCCTCTCCTTCTTGGACCTCTCCATCTCCATTAACAGTGACCAATTCAACACGGACATCTACTACAAACCCACCAACTCCCACAGCTATCTGGATTACACCTTCTCCAACCTTGCATCCTGTAAAAATTTATCCCTTACTCCCACTTTCTACACCTCTGCCCAATCTGCTCCCAGGAGGACCAATTCCACTTCAGAACATACCAAAGACTGCTATTTCCCCTTCCATGTGGTTTAGATTAGATTAGATTCCCTACAGGCCCTTCAGCCCAACAGCTGCACACCGACCCTCTGAAGAGTAACCCACCCTCCTCTGTCTAATGCACCTAACACCATGGACAACTTAGCATGGCCAATTCACCTGACCTGCACATCTTTGGATTGTGGGAGGAAACCGAGCACCTGGAGGAAACCCACACAGACACAGGGTGAACGTGCAAACTCCACACAGGCTGGAATCGAACCTGGGACCCTGGCACTGTGAGGCAACAGTGCGAACCACTGAGCCGCTGTGCTGCGCATCCCTGTTGATGATGCCCTCCAGCACATCACATCCATTTCCCACATCTCTGCCCTCGAACCCCACCCCTCCAACTGCAACAAGGACAGACCCCCCCCCCCCGGTTCTCACCTTCAACCCCACCAGCCTCTGGATACATCGTATTATCCTCCGCCATTTCTGCCACCTCCAAACAGACCCTACCACCAGGGATATATTTCCCTCCCCATCCCTACCTGCATTCCATTCCCTTCGTGACTGCCTTGTTAGGTCCACATCTCCCCACGAATCCATCCTCCTCTCCCAGTACTTCCCCCTGCCGCTGCTAGAAATGTAATACCTGCGGCCACATCTCCCACTTTACCTCCATCCAAGGCCCCAAAGGTACCTTACACATCTGTTGGAGATTTATCTGCATCTCCAAACATGTCATTTACTATGTCTGTTTCTCCCGATGTGGTCTCCTCTACACTGGGGAGAAACAACGCCAACTTGCAGAACGCTTCAGAGAACATCTCCAGGATACATGTACGAACCAGCCCCACTGCCCCGTGGCTGAACACTTTAACTCCCCCTCCCACTCCGCCAAGGACATGCAGGTCCTGGGCCTCCTCAACTGCCAAATCCTTACCACCTGATGCTTGGAGAAAGTACGCTTCATCTTGCACCATGGGACCATCCAATCATACAGGATCAATTTGGATTTCACCAGTTTCCTTATTTCCCCTCCCCCCCACCTTATCCCAGATCCAACCTTCCAATTTGGCACCGCCCTCTCGACCTGTCCTACCTGTCCATCTTCCTTCCCACCCTCTTCTCCGTACTATCACCTTCACCTTCACTTTGATCCACCTATTGCACTCTCAGCTATTTTTCCCCCAACCCCACCTCCTCCCATTTATCTCTCAACCACCTTGCCCCACACATCCCCCGCTCCCTCTCCTGATGAAGAGCCTATGTTCGAAACGTGGATTCTCCTGCTCCTTGGATGCTGCCTGACCGGCTGTGCTTTTCCAGCACCACACTCTTCGACTCTGATCTCCAACATCTGCAATGGTCACTTTCACCACAAGTGGCCATGTCAGAAACTGAGGGGCTGGTCCTCAGTCGAGTAAAGTGGAGGCGCAGGTAGATAGGATAGTGGAGAAAGAGTTTGGCATGCTAGCCTTCATCGGTCAGTGCACTGAGTATAGGAGTTAGGAAGTCATTATATGAGGGTACAGAGACATTGGTGAGGCCAGTTTTAGAGCACACTGTATCCAATTCTTGGCCTTCTATCAAAAGGATGTTATTAATATAGAAAGTGTGCGGAAAAGCTTTAGAATGATATTACGGGGAATTTAATGTTTGAATTAAAGGGAGATGCTGAATAGGCTCGGACATTTTGCCCTGGTGTGTCAGGGGCTGAGGAATGACCTTATAAAATCATGAGGGGCATGGATAGAGTAAACAGACACAGTCTTTTTCCTAGGGTGGGGGAGTCCAAAACTAGAGGGCATAAGTTTAAAGGTGAGAGGGGAAAATTTGAAGGGACCTGAAGGGCAATGTTTTCATACAGAGGGTTGTGTGTACATGGAAGAGCTGCCAGAGCTCGTGGTAGATGTTGGTACAATTACAGCATTTAAAAGGCATTTGAACAAGTACATGAATAGGAAAGGTTTAGAGGAATATGGGTCTAACACAAGCAATTGGAACTAGTTCAGTTGAGGAGACCTGGTATCATGGTCGAGTTGGTCTGAAGGGTCTGTTGCCATGACTCAGCGATAAAGGGACATGCCACTGTCAATCAAGGGGGACAGTCTGCATACACTCCAGGGGCTTTGTCATGGTCTGTCATCAGTTTGAGATGCTCACCATAAAGGGATCTGTCCAAGGAGTGGGCAACGGTCACCCGAGGTGACCAGCACCAGCAGTTGGGGGAGTTGTATATCATTAGCTGCAAAGAGAGTGATCAGGGTTCGGATTCATCAATGTATAAGGACTCTTGAAGCCAGTCAAAGTTCTGGGGTGAATACAGTCCTGGGAGTTTGTTCATTGGTTGTTAAGGAGGTGTGTAACAGGAAGATCACTGCCAAAAGGGATGGGTAAGTCAAGAATGTTGGGGGAGGATGCTGGAAGCTGAGACATTTGTGGAGGTGGGAAAAAGGACAGTGGCAAGGAAATCAGTACTCAAGGTGTATGATGGGTATATACAACAACATTGGAGGCTGTGGTAGGCTGTGGGAGGCCAAGTTAATGGCAGTGACCACTACCATACCCTCCACAGGGGAAGCGTAAAAATGCAGAGGGGACATCAGTGAGGTGGAGTTTCAGACTTCAGGGGCCAGGGAGGACATTTAGAAACAAAGTTCAATGTAGTGGGTCTCCACCTGGTGGGAATGGGTGGAAATGGGCTATTGGGGTAGTCCAAGGTAAAAGGTAAGGGGACATGAATGCTATGGGTGGGACGTGGTGCTGATGGTATCCAACATGAGTTGTGTTCCTTACCATCACTTGCCATTCTGTAAATGTGCAATACAGTTAACAATTGATTCAGGCAACACTAAGGATAGGCAGAGTCAGTGTCACTTTGATGGGCAAAAGCACAGAATCCACATCTGCTGAATGTTCGGACATCGAAGGGGCAAATACATGAAGCATGTGTTTGCAAACTCCAGTGAAATTTCACGTTCAAACATTTGAAGGTCACCACTCCTCAGGCAAGAGGAGAAGCCAAGAGGGAGAGTCCTTCATGGTGATCACAGTCAGTGCAGGAATTGCATCCATGCTGTTGCCTCTGGCATCACTCTGTTTCACAAGCCAGCTGTCCAACCAACTGACCCCCATTTCTTTGCATACATACATTGCATGTAGGGTGAATATACTTAACTGTCAAATATTGGTTAGAGGCCAATGTTGTTGGTACTAGCCAAACTAACAAGTTCAGCTCAGTGATGCAAGGGTTAGCGAAGAAAAGTGAATAATGGTCAAAAGCACCCCATCATTTATCAGCCATGCCATGGCATGTGTGGCTTTGTGGTTGCTGTGACATTACACTACCAGAGGCAGCAATGCCAGATTTCCTTGAACCAGTTCTGGTGCAAGGCAGTTCATCAGGGATGGCAGAGATGCAAGGGATGTCAGTCTTTCAGTTGTTTTGGGAATGGTGTGTGATAACATGGGCCTAGAGTCGGATGTGAGGTTTGGCATATGGGTAGGGTAAGTAGTTCATAAGGCACAATCATTAGTATATGGTGAGAAATCTCACTGGGCTTTGGGGAAGAAACCCTCCAAAACCTCAATGCAATTGGCTCTTAACTAAAAAAAAAAAATTTGGTCCGTTGTGAAATTGAAGAGACCAGTCATTTTGAAATTTCTGAATCAAATGGCTTTTCCCAACAAGTTCAGATGAAGTTTTAAAGATGTGAAACTCTCAAAGGAACTAGGGCTTAGCACAAATAACTATGCAATAAATAACCCAATGAGCTCCAACACTTTATAAACTTTGCCACACAGGAGGACGGCACTCCATGATGACCTACACATATTAACAATGACAGAACCACTCTTGCAAATGAAACACCATCACTTACCAGTTATGTATAACTTATTAGCTACTCACGCTCTTGTTATGCATTGTTACTGATGCTGTGCTTAGAACAAAAGACAAACTCTTCCACTTCTGTAACTTTTTCATGGCCAGGAACTGAGGCTGGGCCAACCGAGTTTCTGTATTCAACTTCCAAGCGTTCATGGACACTGAGTGTCATTTTCTTCCCAAGGAGAAAAATTTCCTAAAACACAAGCAAAAGAGCTTGGTTAGAAAACACCATGCTGGTCATTGCCACTCAGACAGTGTAATGAAGCAGGAAATGCCTCTGCAAATTTGTTAATGACTTTATTTGCCTGGAAAGATGGGTATGAAATGGGACAGAACCTTGGGGGAATTGATGCCTCACCACTCCCCAGTGACTGAGGAGACACAGGATGTGTGCTGCTCCTCACCCTGAAAAGTATGCACCAAGGAACTCACTCAGCCCTCAGGGAAGCTTCTGGCATCATGCAACTACATGTTGCTGTTTTTTACAATCTGGAGGAAATACCCCAGGACTTGCAGAACTCTCATGGAAATGGTTGTGGGTTTGGAAGGCCACTATCTAAGAACCCTTGGTAAATTTCTGTGGTACATCTTGTAGACAGTACACACTGGTGCTACTGAGCATCATTGGCCAAGGGAGTGGATGCTTGTAGATCTGGTGCTGATCAAGTGGACTGCTTTGTCCTGGATGGTGTCAAGCTTCTTGAGTGTTGTTGGGGCTGCACTCATCCAGGCAGGTGGGAAGTATTCTATCACACTTCTGACTTGTGCCTTGTGCCCAGGATGTTCATAGTGGGGGATTCAATGATGGTAACAGCATTGAATATCAAGGGGCGGTGGTTAGATTGTTGTTATTAGAGTTGATCATTTCCTGGCATTTGTGTAGCATAAAAGTTACTTGCCACTTTCCAGCCCAGATCCTCCACATCCTCCTCCTTTCCATGAGAAAAGGTCATTGGCTATGCACCTTTAAGGGTGACTTTCCTCTTAGTTGTCCCATTTAATAAAGGATGCAACAGACTCCTAACAGATGTGTATTGCAAGGCATCACCTGAGTGTACAAGCAGTGAAAGCATGTACTCAGCAGCCCAGTGGACTAGATAATGGGAATTCTAGAACACAGATGGCTCTTGTAATATGTCCATATCTCTGTTTGTGTCCCTTGTAGGGAGGTGAGAAACCATCGTCTCAAAGTCCCTTGCTCACTAAAAGTCAATCCAAAGACTTTGTTGTGGAAGAGCCAGTGAAGGCTTGACTAGCAGATGATGAAAGCATCTCAGCAGTTAACACGAACATGTATAAGCAAATTGAGGAAACTGTTCTTGTGGTTGCAATCCGGGAGTAATGGACCTTCCTCAATATGTTAAAAGGAGGTACAGAAGGTCAAGCCACGTGGTGACAGGCATTTATAATCTGTTGAAACAAAACTTGCTGCCAATTTTATGTGGTGCCTACATTTTGATTTGATTTGATTTGATAAGTACAGTGAGAAACTTTGTTTGTGAACAGTACAGGCAGATCATAGTAAGCAAGTACATATACATCATAGGGTGCTGAAACAGAGTGAGGCAAACAAGTTACATTGCACAGGAGCTGTAAGAAGCAAGGTCAAAATTAACAAGATCACCATTATTTGAAATTAGCCCAGTCAGCAGTCTAATAACAGCAGGGAAGAAGCTGCTCTTTAACCTGCTCATGCATGTGTTCAAGCTTCAGTATCTTCTGCCTGATGGAAGAGGTTGTAGGAGAGCATTACTGAGGTGGGAGGGGTCTTTGATGATATTGGAAGCCTTTCTGCAGCAACAAGAATTGTAAATGGAGTCCATGGGTGGGAGATTAGCTTCCATGATGGTCTGGGCTGTGCACACAACTTTCTATAGTTTCTTATGGTTCTGGGCAGAATAGTTGCTCTACCCAGACCATTATGTACCCAGATAGTATGTTTTCTATGGTGCAGTTGTAAAAGTTGGTGAGGGTCACTATGGACATGCTGAATTTCCTGAGCCACCTGAGGGAGAAGAGACATTGTTGTGCCTTCTTGACCATTGTATCTACATGAGAAGTCCAGGTCAGGTTGTTGGTTATTCTCAGTCCTAGGAACCTGACGTTCTCGACTCTCTCAACCAAGGCTTTCAAAGTTGCACTGGCACTCAAAGATCTTGCCATTCAATCTTCCTGACGTGGTGGACCTCTCAGTCAGTAGTTCATAAATCTACAAGGCAAGTGACCAATTAATTGTCTGCCAATTAAATGTACAACTTGTATGTGGTACACACTGATACAACTGTGCATCAGTGTGGAGAAAATAATAAGATACAGGATACACATTGAGTGTCTATTTTGTCCTGGCTATTCTCGAAATTCTGTTAAAGCTTAATTGTGAAGAATGCATGATAATCAAATCCTACTTTTCCACAGGCCTCCACTAAAGTGAAAATAATATGAACTTTGCTAGTAATGGCGCCAGTCAAAATGTGCAGAGTTGTGTGTTTGCAAACCTGACAGGCTTCGCACGGTACAGGGTGTTATTGACTGCATATTCACAGCACCTAAATCCTCCATCAATTACTGATAAATGTCAACAACTACAAGGGTTACCTTTCCATCAACATGCAACTAGTGTGCAATTATGAAAAGATCTGTATGCAGGCACGCACAAGATTCCTCGCAAAACCCCAAGGTGATTTTGTCCTGGGGTAGTGCACCTTTCCAGATGTCTTTGTGACTGGAGGCAGTTATCGCCTGCTATGAAGAGACTAAGCTACATTCACTTAAATTATGGCCATATCACAACAACTTATGTTGACAATGTACAACATCTTTCACCCAGTCATAGTTTGTCTCTCAACATCCCACACTTCAGTGAAAAAAAACCCAGCCTATCTAGCCTTTCTTTATTACTGAAGCCTTCCAAACCCAGCAACATCCTGGTAATCTTTTCTGAACCTTCTCCAGTTTGATAATATCCTTCCTATAACTGGGTGACCAGAACTGGACACAGTTTTCCAGAAGAGGCTTCACCATAATATGTAAAACCCACTTTTATTATTTTAATATTGCTGATACGAGTTGTACATTTTGCCGGAGCCAAACTGAAAACATGGTGGAAAACTACTTTCTTGCACAGTTCTTTAGAGCAGTAAAGACACCTAAATGCTGTGAGCAAGGAATTGCAGGATTCTGACTCAGTGATAATAACCAATAATTTGATTCCAAGTCAGAATAGTGTCTGCTTGGAGGGAAAACATTCAGGTGGTAGTGTTTATTGTGCCTACCACCAGTGTCCTTCTAAGCGGTAGGGGTTGGAAAGTGCTTTCAAAGGGGTCTTAGTGAAGTGCTGCATTTCAATTTGTACATGTACATCCTGCTGTCACTGTCTGATAGAATGGAGGGAGTAATAACACGCTAAATGCCCAAAATGTGGGCTGCTTTTGTCTTGAATAATGTTGAAATTCAAATATAGAGTCATAGAGTCATAGAGATGTACAGCACGGAAACAGACCTTTCAGTCCAACCTGTCCATGCCGACCAGATATCCCAACCCAATCTAGTCCCACCTGCCAGGACCCAGCCTGTATCCCTCCAAACCCTTCCTATTCATATACCCTTTTAAATGTTGCAATTGTACCATCCTCCACCACTTCCTCCGGCAACTCGTTCCATACACATACCACCCTTTGCGTGAAAAAGTTGCCCCTTGGGTCTCTTTTATATCTTTCCCCTCTCACCCTAAACTTATACCCTCTAGTTCTGGACTCCCCCACCCCAGGAAAAATACTTTGTCAATTTTAGGAATATTATGCTGATAATCAAACCTCACTAATCCACAAGTCATTACAATTATGTAAATATCTGATTAAAGTAGCAAGATGATCAATTTGCTTGACTGGCTGCTATTCAGGACAAAAAGCAACTCACACCAGCTTTCATCATAACAGGGAGATAACTATTTATTCAATAACGTTACCAAACGTTAGAGAGAAAAGGTTCACTAATTTACTACTATGTGACTTAAACCATGCCCCTTTAAAATCCCAAGCATGCACACTATCATGGAATCTTGTAGTCATACAACACGGAAACAGACCCTTTGTTCCAACCAGTCCATGCTGAACATAATCCCAAATTAAACTAGTCTCACCTACCTGTATCTGGCCCATATCCCTCCAAACCTTTCTTATTCATGAATTTATCCAAGTCATTCATGAATAAAATAAACAAAAATAAAACAATTATGGGTGCAAAACTATAAACAGAGAAAGCAAATAATTTTGCTCGAAAGTCAACACACAAGGTGGAAAGTTATTTCTCATAGTTCTTTTGATTTTGCAATGATGACATGCTGTTGTCTACTGGGCAAAGACCATTCTTTAATTTGATTAGATTAGATTAGATTACATTACAGTGTGGAAACAGGCCCTTCGGCCCAACAAGTCCACACCGACCCGCCGAAGCAAAACCCACCCATACCCCTACATTTACCCCTTACCTAACACTACGGGCAATTTAGCATGGCCAATTCACCTGACCCTGCACATCTTTTGGACTGTGGGAGGAAACCGGAGCACCCGGAGGAAACCCACGCAGACACGGGGAGAACGTGCAAACTCCACACAGTCAGTCGCCTGAGGCGGGAATTGAACCCGGGTCTCAGGCGCTGTGAGGCAGCAGTGCTAACCACTGTGCCACCGTGCCGCCCACAGAGAGAGAGAGGGAGAGAACAATAGGTTCCTGGCTGCATTGGCCTGACAGGTCTGTAGCAATCTGCAGCTGGATCAGTTGAGAGCGTCCATACGGCAGTCATTCCTTAACTCAAACCTCTGGTGCAGCTGTGTCTTTATATCATAATGACCTTTCTGCTCCAAAAGCAACAGCCTTGTACTGCTGAAAATATAACATGTAAATCCACTTCAGTTTTTCAAGTTGCAAAGCTCTCCTGATATATTAGCCATAAAGCACTGTCCAACTTCCATTCCAGTTCAGAGGCTAAAAGAAAAAATAAATGGTCCCTTGTACATCTTCCATCATCCATCAAGTGCAACATATTCTGTCACATTTCTAATTTACGCTTTGTAGATGGTGGGCAGACTTTGGTGGGCCAGGTAGTGAGTAACTCTCTGCAGTATTCCTGGCTTCTGACCTGTTCTTGTTGCCACTGTATTTGTGTGGTTAACTCAGTTCAGTTTCTGGTCAGAGATTCAATGTCTCTCTGCTACTTTGTGCTTCTTCTGCAAGGAGGAACATGTTTGAATAAGAATTATAGCATATGTTCCCCCAATGGATGTAAAGTATTTAACTGGTGATGGTTAGAGTGAAATGCACAGCAAAATGTAGAGTAATTTGCCACTGCTGTCAACTTTCCTGCCCTGCTTAGGCCACTGAAGTGCTTCCTATTTTGAATTTAGGGGCACAGTGTCACACATCCGGCTGCTGACTTCCCAGGCAATCTTTAACCAGACCCTTTTTTGCAACAGCAGCAGGCTGGACCCTCCCCTACCCAACCCCCATTGCAAGGGAACAGTATCCTGTCAGTCATTATAGTTCAAAGGACCATATTGAGGGAGGCATTTGTGAAGTGGGTTGCAGCCTTGCTTATTTCAATGCTGCACTTAGGTATCTGTCCCTCTCAACTCCAACTGCTTTAACCTGCATAGTTCAGATTGTACTGGAGTTCAGATTACATTTTACAGATTGTCATCATTCTCGCTGATGTTAATTGCATTCAAAGCCAGAAGCAAAAATAAATTTTAAAAATGCATAGGGATGCTTTTTGGGAATTTAATATATGTGATATTCTTTGAACACCGTTATAACATTACTGAACCAATTATTATATTAAATTACACCTGTAACTAAGTAAATATCAGAAAATTTCAAGGTATAAATGATGGCCTTGACTGAAGGACTGAGAAATTTTACATTTCTGTATTATCTATGAAATCATATTCTTTTGCTTTAATCAAGGCTCACACAAACATTATATTCATAAAGTCAGCTCATACAAAAGGACAGGAAATCAGATGTGTGGGTGTCAGTATTTGCAGCCCACAGGTTAAACAAGGAAAAGTGCATGAAAGCTAGTATGATTAACTCATGGGAATGAGAAATTATTATCTAAAAGATACTGGTTGTGCAAACAACTGGAAAAATGTACCTCTGAAGTTCAACAAGGTCACATCAGTGCAAGCTGGTTGTCACTGCATTCACCAGAAGCATCTGCTAATGAACATATTCTGATCAGTGAGCCTCAATCACCCCAAATGTAACACCTTATAATTAGCACTCCAAATCATGAATACCACCATAATCATTTAATAATGCAAAATAAATATGAATCTCTATAATGAAATATAATTGATGAAGTTAGGGTGAATGGTTATTTGTGATTATCCTACAGTAATGTACGACATGGAGGTGAGACATGGATAGCAGTTAATCTTACACTAGCTCTTTTGAGTTAATGAATTTGACTTCCAACTGATGATTATTCATTAACAATTATTTCTTCCCTCAGTGATCTACTTCATTTTCAGCTCTCATAGTAAACATGCAATAGAATAATTACGACAGGAAATGAAAATGCAATTAGTGGCAGCAAATGCCAACGCCTGATTAAAAAAAACACAATCTCAGCACGGGCTTAGTAAAGCTGCCCATTTCTATCTGTACAACCATAACGTTGAAATCATCTTTGGGATTTTCCTCCTGCTGTGATTTTATAGTATAACCGTTTTGGATATGTTGAAATATTAATAATTGACTTCATGAATGAATACTTATCTCCACAATACTTTAAGAAATAATGAATAACATGATGCTGTTTAAGATTTCCCTTTACATCAGAGCTTGAGCATATCATAGAAAAAGATTTAATTCATTCATACACTCCTTTTCCAATCTTTAAGCCCCCTCAATTTAGTCATAGCCAATGACCTATGAGAATTCCCATGAAACCTTCAGAGGTTTGATTGTCTCAGAAGAGATCAGAAACATAACATGCATCACCAATCATCATGCTTTCTCCTATATACACTGTTCTTTGTAAGCAGGAACACTAGTTAATATTATACTTGTAAGAGCACAAAAGCCTAAAGGTCTTGATTTCAAACATCTAAAGGCACCACTGATCTCCAGACAGTAGATTATTCTACACAAGAAGAGAATATTATTTCAGCAGTTTCTTGTGTGTATGTGTGTGTATGTGTGTCTGTGTGTTCAGATTTATTTTTGATTGGTACCGCAGTTTGATTATTAAGCCAACCATTGGATCAAATGAAAACACTTCACAAGGGAGAAAAAGTGAATGCTAAGCAGGGATGAACAAAGGGACTGTCTAATTTTTTTAAGGATGCATTAAAGAGGGAGGAAAAATTACAAGGAAAGTAGTTTTAAGGAAGGATTTCAGAAGTTGAGGCATATCACTGCAGGTTGTTTCTGTTAGTGGAAAGACACAACAAAATCAAGCAAGGATGTTTGCAAAAAAGTTCACATTTAAACATCAAGTTGTCTATTCTATTCTCAGATGTCACACCTGCTGCTATATTATTTTGTATAACTTTGAAATTGTGGAAGACTGAAAAAAACAGTTACTGTTGACAATCACTCGCTAACTAGTCTGAATGTCCACCTAGGAAATTCCATGTCACTGGTTATGTGTCCTGTGGGTGTTTGCATGGTTGATGATCCCACTCCTGGATCTCAAACTCCAACCACATATTCGGCAGGTATTTCTGAGAGGGGCAAGTATTCCTTGGCCTTGAAACCATTGGCATTTCTTTCTCTGCTTCATTTACTGCACTTTGTATTGCTCACCCTTTTTAAAATATATATTCCCTGAGATAGGCTTTGTGTTTTATTGTTTACTCCTGTAGACCTGCCTGCAGAGTATTGCTCTCAGAATCATCAAGACTGCCAAAAAAAGATCATTTACCAACTTCAAAATGAATCACTAGTTATTTCACTGTAAAACTGTGAAGATTGATAGTGAATAGAAATGACAACATTGATAAACAGATGCAGTGGAAAAGAAAGCATGCAAAATGAAAAAAGGGCAATAAGAAAAGTGTGCTTTGCTCCAAATTTACCACCTTTCCTTGTCTGGCACACACAATTTGGATATTAAAGAAAAGTGTGCTTTGCTCCAAATTTACCACCTTTCCTTGTCTGGCACACACAATTTGGATATTAAAATCTCACCCCTCACCTGATACCCATTTCTAATTGAACATTTGTGCTGGTGCTGAAATATATGCATACATTTCTAGCCTATGGGCTTTTTGCTGCTGACATCGAACACAAAGAAACTAAAGGAATCCCTTTCCTAGCATTAGAAATTTCCACAGAAATGTGACACAAGGGAATGTATCATCCATTTAGAAATACGCAGACAGGAAAATATCATGTGATGGGCATTTTGCACTGCTTTCTTTAGATTCATCCACTTTTATATTATTTTTGAGCTTTGTTTTAAATAAAGAAATACAACATTTTTTAATCCTGTGGGTATTTTAAAATAAATGTTTTTTTTTTCTTGTTTTCATCAGGGAATACAGAGATTTGTTCCATTGAGAGTAAAAGCACTGGAACAGAGATCAGATATTGGAAACTGGGCCCCGACACTTGTTACCCTGTGCCGCAAATTCTTTGGATACTGTACTAGGAAACCCTTATCAGACCCACCTAGCGCAGCAGTATATTCATTTTACCATCTATCAGGCAAGGTTCCTTGAGTGCCAGAATACATTTATCACTTTTCCACAGATACTGCTTCCTGCTTTCACATGTCTTGTTAACCACAATTTTACTGCAGCCCAATTTTAATTCCCCTTTATGCATTCTTTGAAAAGAAAATATGAATAATTTTCTTCCTATATGCAGATATTTGCCTTTAGCTAGCTGTGTTTTCTTAATTCTGTCCTGACAGTTTCTAAGAGTTGGAAGCAGGCACTATTTTCCACTTCCTGCTTAGGATTTAGTCTGTAGACTCATACAGGCTTTTTAGAACCATATAGCAGAGAAAGAGGCCATTTAGCCTGTCATACCTATTTGAGAGAGCTGTCCAATTAATCCTGCTGGCCGTTTATTTCCCTGAGCCCTGAATATTTTTCTTCAGGTATTTAGCCAATTCGCTTTAAAAGATTAATGTTGATTCTGGAATCTGGTAATCTCAGAATGAGGCTAGGCCTGTATCCTCTGGAGTTTAGCAGAGTCAGAGGAAACTTAATGGAAACATATAAGATCTTGACTGAAAGGGTATTGAAAGGATGTTTCCTCCGATGGGAGAATCGAGAGTGAGGGGTCATAGTTTAGAAGTAGGAGGATGTCCACCTATAACAGAGATGAGGAAACTTTTTTTAATGCCAGACAGTTATGAGTTTTTTGAATTCTCAAAAGACAGTGGATACAGAATCTGTAAATATGTTTAAGGCAGAGGTAGATACATTGTCGATCACCAAGAGGATGAAAGATTTTTGGCGGACAGTGGACTGTAAGGTTGAGGTTAAAAGCAGATCAGCCATGATCTTAATGAATGGTGAAGCAGGCTCAAAAAGCTAAGTGGCCTACTCTTGTGCTTCCTTCATATGTTTGTATGTTCATAATATGTTTCCACTGCCCTTTCAGATAATGCATTCTCGATCCATCTCACTGCAGAAAAGGAGCCTCTCCTCATCTCTTGTCCTTTTCATAATCATTATAAATGTGTGTCCTCTGGTTACTGGCCCTGCTGCCAGAATAATAATCTTCATTCACTGTATCAAAACCCTTCATTATTTTGAACATGTCAATGAAATGTCTCCCTGAGCCTTCTCTGCTCTAGGGAAGAAAGTCTGAACTTCTCCACCACGCTACACATCACTTATTCCCAATAACCTCCTCTGCACTCTGCCAATGACCTTGACTACTTTCCAAAATAGTCATACCTACACACTACTCAAGCTGAAGCCCAACTGAAGACTTAAGAAGATTTCACATAATTTTCTTAACTTCTTGCATTCTATGCTTTAATTAACCCCAGGATCTGAAATGTGGTTTCAACAACCACATTAACCTGTCCCTTACCTTCAAAGGTTTGTGTATGTGAGTCCCTATGTTCACTGTTTCAACACCCCATTTACAGTTTTGCCATTTAGAGTTATACTTCAGACTCTTGTAACCTCTGCACACTTAGAAATTATACTGTCATTTCCCAATGTTGTCAATTCCCATATCCAGGAGGTGCATTTAACATGATTCTGATAGGGCTGGTTTGTCACAACTCACAGGAACACAAAGCTCACATTACTTCAGCCTGGCACTGTCATATTCTTACGTCTGTGGCAGACACAGAGCAGCAGCTGGGAATTTCAGTCACAATGTTATGATTGCAGTTAAATAACAGTAAACAGACAGCACTGCAGGTCACACACACTCAGGGGTTTGAAATGTCAAATCACAGAGTAACTGTGAGCTCCTTTTCACTGCCGGTTTTAGGTTCTCTGCTTGTTTTCTCCAGCTTTTCTTAAGTGGTTCATATTCCACCCGTACATTTTTTTATCTAGGGACAAAATTGACTTTTATTTTGTAAATGATCATTCAAAGCCTCTTTGACCAGCTTCCTATCTTTAAAAGACACTACGTAAATGCAATTTAATTATTTTCTGCTGCCTATCTTTCCTTCTACAACTTATCTTCTATTTTTAGGGATGGTCTTCAGCCTTATCTTCCCTGGTAGAAACTGGCAGGAGGGCAGTCAGTATTGGTCAGGAGCCACAAGGAAGGACCAGCTTCTATTGTCCCAAAGATGAGACCCTTCAGAAACCCCTTCTCCACCAGCTTCTTCCTGACAATCCTTCCTTTGCATGCAAACAGAAAAGTGCTAGAAACATTCAGCAAACGTGGCAGTATCTATTGAGGAAGAGAAACAGACCACAGACTGAATTTCAACATGGGCTTTGACACCCTGATGTTAGAGCTGATTTGACAATCTTCCTGGAGGCAGCCATCTTAATTCCAGGTTCACTCTCTAATGAAGCATAGTGGACATATGCCCAGAGCCAGCAACTTTGAAGCCTCGGTAGGAACTCCCATACCCCCCTCCCCCACCCCCTTTGGGTCCTTCTTCTCCCCTTTGACTGTCCAGAGCAAGAAGTCTTCCTGAAGCTGCAGGCCTTCCAATGGGCAATATTCTGATACCACACAGAAGGAGAAGAAAACAGTAAATCTGATGGATAACACATATTGGTCTGACCTGACTTGTACACTTCAAAATGAAGGACCAGTATATTCATTTCTTTTACTGGATTCTCCCTTTGAGCAGCTAAATGCTGGTGGCCTTGAAATGGGAAGAAATGAAATCTCTCAGTGGTTTGCCTTAACTATTTAAGCTAGCTGTCCACCAAAAAGAGGTGGATAACCAGCCTTCTTACTCATCAGTGGGAAACTTCCACACCTGCAGAATTGTATTGGGAACAATCCCAATCCCTGTCATTACCTCAGACTTCCCACTTCTCAGTCCATACCCCAACTAATGTTTTAGGTTTGTGATCTTTCAATAGAACTGGAAACCATTTTAGAGCTATAACAGGTTTTCAACAATTTACAGTGGCAATGGAAGGAGGGATGGGAGAAAAATGGAACAAAAGAGAAGATCAAAAATAGGATGGATGGCAGGGTATTTAATGTATTTAATGACAAAATTATGTCGATATTTGGCAAATGGATGCGTAACAGGCAAAGTGAAGAAACAATGAATAATCTAGGGGTGGTGAAAATTGTTTGGGATAAAATGCATCACATATGTACCTGCTGGCTTGCCATAGTCATGTGACCTTTACCATGAAGCACTGACTGGGGAGAATCCATCTTGTAGTCAGTTTAAATATATCTACAGTACAGGCCATACTATTGTCTTGAGAGCTCGTAACACAACTGGGAGGATTGTGAACTTTCACCATTTGAAAACCAAAAAAAAACTGGCCTTTCTTGTTGTTGGCCAGGAGCCTTTTGCTGTGGGGAAATGCTAATGTAGTTGGAGTAAGGTAATTTAGTGCTCCATCTAATGTACAAATCCCACTAAAGAAATTTGAATTCAATGAAAATGAAATTCAGTAAGGTCTGGAATTAAAATAAAACTATTCTAATGATGGCCCTGTAACCACTGTCATAAAAATTCATCTGATTCATTAATGTCCTTTGGGGAAGGAAATCTATCACCCTCAGCAAACTGCCCAGTGCAATGACCCTGATTGTCAAATAATTCAATATCTAGGGATAAGCAACAAATGCCAGCCATGCCAACGACACCCAAATCCCATGTATGAATTTTTAAAAACACTTGTGCCTCCAGCTTGCATACTCTGCATATTACAGGTAAAGAGCTAACAAGCCAATGGGGCCTGAATATTAAGGTCATCCATATCTCATCCTAATATACTTTGGTATTTGCAAAGCCTAGCTAAAGCCCATCATAGGCTAAAAAAAACAAAGCTTTTATAATTTCTGTAGATGTTTATTATGTTCTCTTTTCCTCCTATCAGTTCTCTGTGTTGTGTTTCTCCTCCTGTAGCCTAGATTGGCAATACTCTAATATTGGTACTAGTCTGTTTAAAATGTCAGTCAGAAAACAAGGATTGTTTGCCATCTCGGCAATTGATCACCCCACATCAGCTATTACATCCTCTGGATATCTAAAAAGCCCACCTCAGCCAATGAAATTTCTTCTTAAACTTTCTTTCTCCATTATTACAATTCAGACAAACATGGTGACCATTTGTGCACAATACTGTTCCAAAATCTGTAACGAGCTGGTAATCTATTTCTGATGCTAGATGAGAACAAACATTATCAAGGACAAAACTCCCTTTGCTATATATGTTTATCAGGTGAACCTCAGTTTAATAAATCAAATCTGAGAACAGTATTTTATCAGTGCACTACTCCCTTATTATTGTCCTCCTGAATTAAGTAGTGCTAACAGTGCACAAAGGCTGTTATGCAGTACCAACAGACATTGCACTGTGCTGCTATCTCCACAGACATATCACAGACACATGCTGCATTCAATGTTCTAACAGTGAGTAAGCCTTCTCTTCACACAGCAGATTTTCAACAACTCAAGAGTTCCAGCAAAAGGAGAGATTTCAACTGTGCTGCCAGTACTGCAGATACTGGAAATTTGAAGTTAAAAAAAACCAAATGGCACAAAATTCAATAAGACCATAAACTGATGCAGAAATCACAATTCTCCCTTAAATGGTCCAGGTTGCTTCCAATAGCAGTACTACATCTATTCTTTAAATGATTGCAGAATGTAGCCGGAGCTAAGTGTTCTCTTGACTGGCCACATGCTAAAGTAAAAAGTGGGAAAATAATGAGAGGCTACCACCATTTAAAGTCAGCCTGCATCTCTTGAAGGAGAGAGCTTTCAAAAAGGTGTGAGATCTGTGAAAGGCACAAGAATGCTACAACTTAATAAATAAGTACTCCAAGGAGTTTAATGCTGCTTTGAAAGCCTTTGAAAGCCTTAGTAAAACAAATCAGGAAACCCTCCTCAGACCAGGTACTGTGGCAGTCAATGAGAGGAGTATAGCCCTGTGGATCTGGATACAGAGTTCCACGGTGCTCAATAATCTCACACAAACAATCACAGTCAATGCAATAAGATATTCCAGTCTGAGTGATCAAGGTCTGTCACTGTTCAATTCATCAAGTCTCTATCTTTCACTTTCTAATAATCTCTAGATTCACAACTTGGATCTAACATCCATCGCAGCCCAGTTGCCATGTGATCGAAACTGTTTCAATGATGACACCTTCCTTATACCTCAAGACGCATGAGACCATCATTTCCTCCTCAGTTTGAGAGCCAGACACTGAAACAAACTGCAGCTTATTAAACAATCAAAGTATTTACTTAAAAGAAATCAAAAAACTGCAAATACTGGAAATCAGAAACAAAAATAGAAATTGCTAAAAAAAGCTCAACAGTTTGGGCAACATGGTGGAGAGAAATCAGGGTGAATGTTTCAGGTCTAGTGACCCTTCTTTAGAACAGGATCACTAGACTCAAAACGTTAACTCTGATTTCTTTCCACAGATGCTGCCAGACCAGCTGAGCTTTTCCAGCTATTTCTATTTTTGTTAAAGCATTTACTTAAGTCGGTTTCAGTTTTATAGTTCAGCTGAGAACCAATCTTTTAGGTATTTGATTACAAAAAACCTCCAAAGCTGCTGTGAACCCATCACTTTGCAAGACCCTCACTTTAAAAACAAATAATCAAACTCATTCGAGAAACAATGGAGGGGATCTTAAATTTTAAAGTATGACATGAATTAACTTCAGTTTAGAAAAGTGCCTTTATCTGTATCCAATCTTGGTGTGTGACTTTGCATTGATTTAGGGTGAGTGTGTAAGAATAATAACTTCCTATATGTACACATGACACTCAAAAGCTTGCTGTAGAATTATTTAATGGAATACACACTCTAGAGTTAGTAAAAGACACATATCTTTCCATACAAAGCTCAATGATTATGGGCAGTAAATGACTACATACATTCCATCTGTGACATGAGATTGATAAGGGAATCTGTTGAATGCATTGGCATTGACCAGATTTGGAGGCTGGATGTCAGAGCCGTCAGTAGGGCTGAGCAATGCAAGCTTTGGATGGGTTCAGTTGCTTGCAGTTTCTGGAGCCAACACTTGTGTTAATGCCCTTCAAGATGGTTTTCCAGTGCAGGTGGTGGTGGCCCTGGAGGCCAATTGGCTTTTATAGCCACGTTTTCAGCTTTAAGGATTCAGCTCCAAGCAAAAAAACTCTTTTACCAATGAATATTCTAATTTATACATTGATACCTACTGTAATCTATTAGTTTTCAAATACGAGTTGATCTTAGTTTGAAGAAAATTACAAACCACTATAGGCACACAGACTATCGTGCATATGGTTGGTATTAATATTGAAAATAATTTCCACAATTGCAGTTTTCAAATAAGGCTGTCATTCTGTGAACACAGTGTTCAATTACTTTAAGACTTCCCAAATGTGGCAACATATGGTACGAAGGCAACTTCTTCCTGAGAGGTTGCAAGTTTAAAGAATATGGGCAATAAAAATGTCACACTAGAACAGCAGGAGTCATCTGCTGGAAAATGAATTGAGAGACAGTGAAGTTTCCACACTGTATCTATCTGTAACACATACTGTTTAAGAACTGGATGTTTGCAATATTTAATTCTGTTTCAGATCGAAGCATCAAGACCCAAATAAATGTGTGTCTGAAATTTATTTTGAATAAATACTTTGAAGAGGGATAAGTGGGGCAGGTTCACAGGGGCCTATCAGATAGATATGAGAGGGATCCAGATGCTCACAATTGAAATGGCGTCAAATTCTTTATTTCTCCACCAAATACAAATTAAACTGGCCATAGAAAGTGAGGCCATTCAGTATAAGTATCCATTAACAAAATAGTAAAAGTTAATTGGAAGTAGGGAGCTTGCTGACAAAGAGACATTTCTTCTCTCATTCTTTTCAGAACAATTGGCAACAATAGCAATTCATGAGGAAAATCAACATTCATACTGTTCGAGAGGGCAGTGCTACAGGTAAAGGCATTGAAATAGAGTATGTACTAGTTAATGATTGTTGCCTGTTAATTACCATACTTTGTTAATTTTGAAACCAGCCAGGTTAACTCTTGATTGGCCAAGGCAAATGAATAAGTGAATGTCTCTCAACTATTTTATTGAGATGGAACTGGCAAACAGCATGGATACTGATACATGTAGCTTCCAGAGCACATAAATGCACCACACTGAGAACCTGACTGCCAATTATAGTTTAATTGTCACCTTAATTCCACATACATTCAGGATTATCCAGCAAATCCTGTCCAATTGCAAGATAACATTTAAATAACATTGTGTTCCAAATTGTCAGTTAGGCTTGTAGTATGGTGCACTCGCATTCACTGGAAGTAACATATATATTAATACACAAGGCCCCATTTATTGCAAATAGAAAGAATATGTTTAAAAAACATTGCATCTATTTCAACTCAATAAAATAAGTGACAGCCATTTGCTGGTTACTTTCTCAGAGTAATATTTTGATAAATTAGCATTAACTTGCCTGGTTTAACATTTAATCAAAATTGGGCAATCAACTGTCAGTTATTATTGGTGGTACAATTGTAAAATATTCCATTATTTCCCTTTCTTACTCCAATCTCTCTCTATTCTATTCCATTGAAATTGTACATTTAAATTTACACTTTCTTTTAGACCTTGAGCTATCATTATTTCAATACAATTTGTTAAGGAAATATATAACAATTGATCTAGCCTGGTTTTTGCAGCATAAGGACGTGATCATGTCAGTTCTCTGGAGTAGCCAGCAGGTAAATTTGGTGCAGTCACCTTAGCACATTGACTGTCGTGCAAGGGCTAACTGGTCTCTGTGCTGCTGGCTGCCTTTCCACAGGGTTGAAAAGCAGAGGAAGGGGAAGCAGCTAAATTAATTTTTGAAGAAAGCATTTCCCTCTTGAAGGGAAGCCATAAAGAATAAATCAATTGCAATTTAAAGGACTGCAAAGTGGAACTCCACAGCAGAGTGGGGATTCAAGGGTGGCAAACTCAGTTCTGGAGGCAATGGTAAGTGAAGTGTATCAGCATTAGGAGGGAGGCAGTTACCAGCTTTGGATATGGGATCTGGCAGCCATGTCCATGAAGTTGAATGATAGCAAAGAGAAAAGGGATCTTGCTTCCCAGCCCATCTCCCTTGAGCTGCACCAAACTTGCTCTTTTGATTGTTCAGATTCTCAGAAATGACTGCCTATCCAACCACAGCATCCCATGGAGAAGAGAAAGTGAAAGAAAGGGAGGGTGTGATAGAACAACATGGATGAAAAGAATCTCTAACTTGCTTGGATACTTACAACCAGCAGTGCCCATACATACCTTGTAGACAACAAAGGAGTTACAAATCGTTCACAATGAGGCAGAAATGAATGGGTAGCTACCAGGCTACAGGATAGGGATTGTTTTGCTTACTAAATAGGATTGAAATGGGATGCTTAAATTAGAGCTACTTTTCTGATATGAGTTTGATACTTGCCCCCATATAAATGGGAATGAAATTCTCCCATTGAAGGAAATCTGGGTGGAATTTTCCCAGACCTAAATGACATGTGCATTGTCAAGTCAGTTGGGAAAATAGGGCGAGATTAGCAGAAATTAAATTCTTAACATTGACACCAAAATGTTGAATTGTCCAACCGAGCTTGGAATGATGACATGAATATCTCCTTAGAGAGTGCCAAAAGATTTATTTGCATTAATTTGCATGTATTACCATATCTTGCCTCATTCATATGCAGCATCCCATTCTCCCACATTCCAGAAACTTGATGGTCATTATCCTGACAATCCAAAAAGTGGAAATCCTGATTTGACACTCCCAGATCCAACCCAGCCTGACTCAAATGCAAGTTAAAAGGATATTTGCTGACTTGTGAAAGAGAAACAAGCTAAGGGATTGATATATGTGACAAATTTATCCTCATGACTAACTGCATTAACATATGCATTTGCAGCCCAAGACACAAAGAAGTGATGCCTCATTTTGTCTTTGATCGGTTTTCCACTTACATGATGAAGGAATTCTTCACTTTTTCACAGACCTTACAAGACTTACAGAATGATGGGAATGTAGTATCCATGCACTCATTTGATGGTAATAGCCTATACAATGCCTTGGGATCGATAATGTTTGGCCTTGGGAAAAGCACAGCAGGTCAGGCAAATTTTGAGGAGTAAGACAGCCGACATTTCAGGCTTAACCCTTCATCAGGACTTCATTATGTACGATACCTTGACCAATCAGAGTCAACACACTTGGTTTGAATCTAAACAAAACGTGGGGGTCAACTGTCAATTAACTGTTGCATTCACCATCATAGTGCCTCTACCAATCAAAGTCTACTTGCTAACCAATCAGTACACTCCTCTCATGCAGTTAAAATGTTGTTTTCTACCCTCTTATTGGTATTCTTGCAAATTGTCCTGATCAGTGCAAAATGAAACACTTCAATGAAATGTGCACTTTCTTTGTAAGATGGAGCAGTTAAAAAGATACATGAATCAATACGTGGGTTCTGTGATGAATAAGTGGTGGACAAATGCAGCCATTGAGTCAAATGATATCACTAAAGCGTGTTAGTAGTGAAACAATGCATTTCACAATTCTCAGCTCTGCAGGTTAGTTGCTAGGCTTTTGTCCAATTTCCTGTTGATGGTGAGTTCACCGGCAGCCTTGGTTCCAGGCACTCACATTGAGACAGTCTTCTTTGCCTGCAATGCAGCAGTATCTATAGCTGTCCTCAAGCTATGACCTTCACAGCACATTAGTCCACAGTAGCACATCAGACTAGAGCTGCAACGAGTTTCAATCACTGTTCTTGTGAATTCCTAAGGAGGTAAAACACAAACATAATATTTGACACAAGTCCACGGTTTAGATATAACCCACAGGAGATGATGTTTCCTGCTAAGGGAATAATCCATCTAACTCACTTGGCTTAAACTTTCCCCGACACTCTATAAGTGTGATCTTCCATCAGTTCACACGGGGATTTTATACAGTCAATGAATTCATTCTCAGAATTTACATTGTCAGCTATTCTTGTCTTGTAGATCATTTTTTAAGTAAAACATATGTCTTGCTTAATAGCTCAAAATGTCTGTAAATAATTTGGAGTTATGATTGGTTGTCGTGATAACTTTAATCAGCAACTCTATTCCTATTCCTTGAACTCAGGTTTACTATCCTTTCTGTTCACCTTATAACCTGTGTTCCCAAGAGAAAATGAGGACTGCAGATGCTGGAGATCAGAGTTGAGAGTGTGGTGCTGGAAAGGCACAGCAGGTCAGGCAGCATCTGAGGAGCTGGAGAATCAGCGTTTCGGGCATAATCCCTTCATCGGGAATGCTCAAAACATCAATTCTACTGCTCCTCGGATGCTGCCTGACCTGCTGAGCTTTTCCAGCACCACACTCTTGATACTGTGTTCCCAACCATGTCTATTTTGCATTAATGTCCAGTAATGGTTACCATTTCATGCCCTCCAATTGGAATTTGTAGCAGAAAAGAATTCAATTTGTTCTTTTTGCTCTGTGACAGAAGAAGAGAAAATATGTGATAATCCTCTGATATCCCAAGAATCACAGCTACTGACATTCGTATATTCCATCCATTCCACATACTGTCCTGTCAAAATGAGAAGAATAAGCAGAAGTATGGAAACACTACCACCTTCAAGTCCCACATTATCCTGACTTGGAAATGCTTAACTACCTGACTTAATTTGATTTGATTTGATGCATTATTGTCACATGCATTGAGTTACAGTGAAGGGTGTTTTGCCTATAATACAGGCAGATCATACCATGCAAAGTGCAACAGGTTAATAGAATAGAGTGCAGAATACAGTGTTACAGCTGTAGAGAAGAATTTCCTCAGCCACCAGAACAGATTGTTGGTGACTGTCACTCCCAGGAACCTGACACTGTCAAACATCTCCACCTCAGCAACATTGATGTAGACAGGGGCACTTCACTCCACCTCCTGAAGTCAATGATTAGCTCTTTTGTTTTCCTGACATTTATGGGGAGATTGCTGTCTTTCCACCATGCCATTAAGCACTTTATCTCTTTCCTGTACTCTGTCTCACATTGAGACTGACCTACAATGGTGGTCATAGAGTCATAGGGTGCTGTAGCACAAAGACAGGCCCTTCAGCCCAAACTGGTCCATGCTAACCAAAATGCCCATTGCCCTGCACATGGCCCATATCCTACTAAACCTTTTCTATCCATTTATTTGTTCAAATGCCTTTTAAATGTTGTCACCTTAATGTATCTTTCCACTGGCAGCTCATTCCATTTATGTCCCACCCTCTGTGTAAAAATGTTGACCCTCAGGTTCCAATTTATTCTTTCTCCTCTTCCCTTAAGCTGATGCCCTCTAGTCCTCGATTTCCCAACTCTGGGAAAAAGACTGAGTGTATTCAGCCTATCCATGCCTCCCATGATCTTATACACTTCTATAAGATTGCCCCCCAAGTTTCCTACGCTCTAAATAAAAAAGACCTACCTTGTTCAACCTCTCCCTATACCTTAGACTCTTGAGCCCTGGCAATATCCGTGTAAATTTCTTCTACACTCTTTCCAGTTTAATAACATCCTTCGTATAACAAGGTGACCAAAACTGAACACAATACTCCAAGTTTGGCTTCACCGATGTCCTGTACAACTGCAATGTAACATCCCAACTACTATATTTAATGCCCCAACTGATGAAGGCCAGTGTACCAAGAGCCATCTTCACTGCCCTATCTACCTGCGACTCCACTTTCAGAGAACCGTGCACCTGAATTCCAAGGTGCTGCAATGTGGTGTTGTCGGCAAACTTTTAAATGGAGTTGGTGCGGAATTTAAATACAGTCGTGAGTGTGAATGGAATTTTAATAGATCAAAAAACCTGGAACTCTTGAGCAGGAACGTCCTAGCAGTACCTACACCATGTGGACTGCAGCAGTTCAAAAAGGCAGTTCGCCACCATCCTCAATAATTAGGGTTGAGCAATTTGTGCAGTCTTCACTGGAGAGATGCCACATTAAATTGAAAGCATTTAATAGAGAAAAATGTAAATTATTTAAGAAAAGTCACTGGACCTGAAACATTAGCATTGCTTTCTCTCCACAAATACTGCCAGACCTGCTGAGTTTCTCCAATAATTCCTGGTTTTGTTTCAGATTATCAACAGGGACAGGTTTGGCACCATTCCATACACTGGGATTAAAGTAGAACCTTGTTCACTTTTTAGATATGTGTATCCACATCTTCCCTTGCACTGTGGGCAGACATGGGGTGCATGACCTTTTAAATGGTGCCTTGCTAAGGTATCGATGACCTAATGTTTAAAATTCTATTGTGTTCTGCTAAATTTGAATACGATTTTTAGATTGGGAAAATGTAACTGAAAGACTAAATTTGATTTTACAAATGATAAGGGGATTTCCAAAAGAGGAAGTTGAGGTTACTTTGACCGTTTTGGATCACATAAATCATGCCTAGGCATTGAAGGTTTAGCTTACATTCCACTCAACTGTCTTTTCTTCCCAGAAATCGTATTACATTTTTTCAGCATTTTCATAAGAACACTGGTAGGTCTTAACCTCTCTTACATCTTCCACCATTTAATTAGACCATGTTGCTTTGTGATATATCTCTATATACTCACCATTATGTCACATTCTTTATTCCACTTTGTTAACACTGATATCATAATTAAAATTAAACTCGCATCAACTGTCATTTGCAAATGACAGCTCGATAGCTCCATTATTATTTATGTGTCAAAGTGTTCCAAAATCACTCCTGAAAGGCCTGACTACTTTATAACAATACCTCCCCCATGTCCTACATTCCCTATTTCAAGAAGCTGTATGAAATATTGGACTGCACACTGTAGTGATTGTCATTAAGGTCAGCCAAGTGGATAACTTAGAATATGAGTTCCCTGATTGTGGCTGTTAATCAGGTCCAATCAGGGAGCCATGGCTGACACATAAACGGGAATGTGAGAGGTTCTGTTCACTCTGTGAGATGGCTCTGAAGAAGCTGCAGTAGTGCTAAGGACTCTCCATATGTAAGTAAATGGTGACTTAGTGATGGGATACAGGCCTCTATGGAGTTATTTCACATACCAGTCACTGCAAAACTAGTACAATGAGCACAGCCCATTAAAGACTTCATGAAATTTTTAGCACAGATCTCAATGGGCTGAAAAGCCTGACTCTGTGCTGCAACCTTCCATACATAACTTTAAAGATGCAAGGGCTTCTTTTTAACTGGAAGAATTGTACAAGGTAACGTGAGTGAACAATCTTTCCAGGAACATGAGCAACAAATTGTAATTATAGAGCATGGTTTACGTAATAAAACATTCCGGGTCTTTCACAGGAGCACTTTAAAACAAAATATGACTCATTGGAAGCTTTCATTGAGATGACCAAACATTTTATCAAAGAGGAATGCTTAAATAAAGAGTGCCTGAAAGGAAGGAAGTGAGTTAAAGATGGAGAAATATAGATGGGAATTCTGGAGCCAAGGACCTGAAGGCTGGTCAGTGTTACTGATCTTAAACAATAGGGTCTCACTGACATGCTACTTACAACCAGAACAGTCAATGAAATGAAGCTACTGCCCTGCAAATAAAACCACCTGTAGGACAAAACACCATTGAGCCTGGAGGAATCCACATATGTTCAACATATAAGTAGTCCCCAGGCAGGGAATCCTATTCAGTGGATAGAGGAAACCATGGGAGGAGGAGGCCTCAGCTTTCCTTGAGGAACACAAAAGACTATTCAATTTCCTCTCAACAGACAAAGAAAATGTTTAAAGTTTATATTGCAGGGTCTCTTCTGGCCCCAGGCAACTGTTCCCATTGTAGCAAGAAACCAGCACTCCTCTGACCTCAGGTTAAATTGGCAGATCTGACACCAATGCAATCACTGCAGTGTGGTTTGCACAGTTAAAGAAGTCCCCACTGACTGGAGGGAGGTCTACCTGGCACCAACACTTACAAAGTGCAATTCAAAAATTTCACTCATTTCATTTCAGATGCCTAACTGTGATATTAACTTAACTTTTTTGTGCATGTGCTTCTACTTTTATAGAAACAAATGCATACAGAATATGATTCAATTTATTTGTCTGATGATTTGAATTCAAAGAAGATTCCAAAACTTTATCAAAAAAAGATTTTTTGTTGAATAGATTAATATACTACTGATGCCAATTAAGGGGTGTGAAATTGCCACTTATGGATTGGAATTACATTTTCCCAAGTCAAAATCACAACCTTGAGCTTTGGCTTGTTGGACTTTGGCTCAATCTACCAACTTACTTTCTTCTATGTGTGAGCCAAGTCCTGCGTGCGCTTTTAAATGAAACAATAGGAGAAGATATTCGGTCTCACATTCTTAATTTATTTTAAACAGTAAGTGGACAAAGCATTCAGAGCTCTGGTTCTAAACCTTTTTGTCCCTGCCAAAACTACAAAGTGTGCCAGTTCAAAAAGTAAGACCTTGAGGTAGAATTATCTTCTGATTGGGTGTTGATCTGACTCCATTCCCCGCCTCCTCGCATTCCCGGATGTCCGACCCCACGTGACCTTCTTTTGCCCGCGAAATGGAGCATCACGTGACCTCTTCGGCCCGCTTCCTAGGCACGAAACGGGACGTCACGTGACTGCCCGCACTCTTCCGGGGCGCGAAACGGGACGTCACGTGACTGCCCCGCACTCTTCCGGGGCGCGAAACGGAACGTCACGTGACCGCCCCACACTCTTCCGGGGCGCGAAATGGAACGTCACGTGACCGCCCCCTGCGTGGGTCACACAACGTCATCACAGGCTTCTGAATACTGAATACATCCACAGTCATAAAAATGAGACCAACCAACCAGTTCTATACATCACATTCACTCTCCGATGCATAGTCTTCCCTTCTTGCGAGAGCCATAGTTTCCGTCTCCATCTGCGACATCTGGTAGGACGGGGGAGCCTTCCCTTCAATTGCTGTAATAATTACCCTGTTTAACAAATCTAATACAGGGAATACAACAACATCCACACAACACTAAGACAATGATCATACCCACGAGGGACAGAAACACAGACACAATTAATCCTTTCCATTTCCCAAACCATGAATCGAACAGTCCTCCTAGAGGGTTGTGAATACCCGAATGTTCATGCATTTCTTCAGACAAGATTCTTAATCCTTCCAAGGCTCTGGTGACCGAACCATCAGGTGCCGTATTGTTGGGGATGAACGTACAACATTGATCTCCAAACATAGAGCACACTCCCCCCTTTTCTGCAAGCAACATATCTAAGGCCATTCTATTTTGAACTGTCATCAATGAGGTCGCTGCCAATTGTTCAGAGAGTCCCGCCACCGCATCTCTAGTTCTATTGGCTAGCCTGAGTACATTGTAATGCACATAATTAATTCTATCAACGTTTTTATTCGGCGTGACTGGGAATAGAGCACTGATAAGTGGAAGATTCTCAAATCCTGCTGCTATCTGATCTGCCAATTTATATTCATCAGGTATGCCACGGGGAACACCTATTGCATCTATGTAAGTGGTTGATCCAGAAGTGACATCAAATAAATCCCTACGTGTTCATACATGCGGATTTATTCCCTTTTGTCATTCTCCTAAGAGGAGTAACGGTACCCCTAGCCGGATCATTGCACAAGTTCCAGACCAATCTGGAGGTAGACTAACATATAGTGTTCTATCTCCACAGTACCAAAAAAGATCAGCTCTGGCCCAAACCATTGAGCTAGCATTCTGCCAGCCAGTTACATCAATCGTGTCCTGACACCAGTCAGCGGGGATGTCTCCCAAGATTGTATTAGATCTCTGAGTGAAACAAGTGTAATCATTGACCCTTGGGCTAAACACTGGAGGTAACATGGAATTCATTACAGGTGGAAAAATAGCACTTAATGTGGTACAATTTGGAGGGTCCGCCTGCATAGTGAGGGCCATCATGCAGTGAAATCCTGCTGGGTCTACATTAGGGAACAATGGGGCTGGGGTAGTAAATAGGGTTGGCCTAGCCGAGGAACACGCTACGCAATTACTCATATTCATTGAGGTTGCGGTAGCTGTCATCCAGTCCAGCCACGTGTTCCTATCACTGTATCCGGTAGCTAGTCTAATAATGTCATCTCTTGTAATGTTATTGAAATCTATCACCACAACTCCTGAACTTTGTTCTAACTCCACGCTTGTTGTATTTCTGGTTTTTGGCTGGTGGATAGGAGGATCTACCAAGGTTACCTTCACTAGTCCCATGGTATCCTTTCCTGATTGATCTACACCTGTTACAAAGTAAAAGCTGTTATCATGGATTTCACACTGCTTCCGTACTTCTTCGGGACCAGGGCTAATGTTGAATCCTGTCAGGGTTAACAAAAGTGGATTTTTCATCTCCGAGGAATGATCAAGTTGCCCCCTAATGAGGCTCACATGATCTCGAGCCTTCCATCTATTATCCGAGGATGGCGGGTTCTTGGGCGTCCATCTTACCCCAGTCTATGTTAATATATGATGCCACGTCGGGCACCATCTATAGTAATTGGTATGCACGCAAAGGTATATATCATACCCCCTCCAGCTTCCTGGATTGTGGCTACAGTGAATTACTTCACATAAGTCAAACTGGTATGTTATGCCATGGCTTTTATCATGTCTGATGTGTACCTGGCTCCCCGTCTCCCTTAAACATTTATCCGCCTCTTGTCCTGTTGATCTTTTGTTCCTGGAACTTCCTCCCTCGCCTGTGTGTTTGTCCCTCGTGGTTAATACTCCTATTAACAGCAGCATAACACTTATACATAAAACAATAGCAAAGACTCCCAACCTCCACAGCCTAAGGTAATGTGGGCTGCTTACAGAGATAGACATTATATCCTTGACACAACTTTGCTTAGAAATCTTGAGAACCTCTCCCCCCTTTTTCCAGAACCCTCTTCCTGCAAACATTAAAGATTTAAGACCCTTCTACTCTCTTTCTGTTCTTATTTGTTCTAAAGTTCTCGTTGGCGGTTCCGTGGCTGCACACTGGCTCCAATGGTACCAGCTTTCTCCTTTCCCCTGTAATCTGACCACATGAGATGTCCTCTCCACCACCTTATAAGGTCCTGTCCACCTTGGCTCCGACCACTTCCGTTTGATCACCTTCAGCAGGACCCAGTCTGTGGTAGATGGCGCCTGGCTCTGTAGTTCCCCCTTTTCCGATCCAACCTGTTTGGAGAAAGCTGACACCAGAGCTGTTAGTTGGTCATAGTAAGGTTTGTACCTTAGAGAGGCTCCTCCTCCCTCGAACATCTGTATTCCAGCTCCCGGTCCCGGGACCTGCTGCCCTGTTGTTAGCTCATACGGAGTGAACCCTGTAATAGAGTTTAATGAACTTCTAATGGACATGAAAGCTAAGGGTAGGGCATCCACACAGCTTAACTTTGTTTGTGCACACACTTTTCCTATTTTTCCTTTTATAGACCGATTCATTCTTTCCACTTTTCCCTGTGACTGAGGATGGTACACTGTTCCAAACGCATGTTTCAGTCCTAAAGCTGCTTCAACTTCTTGCAGGTCTTTATTCTTAAAATGTGTGCCATTATCTGACCTGACTCTCTTTGGAAACCCATGCGTTGGATGTATTGGTTTATCAAGAATTTGATCACTGTCTTTGCATCTTCCTTTTTCGCAGGTATTGCTTCTGGCCAACCAGTGTATGCATCCACTGCTACCAAAAGGTACCGGTATCCGTTTGCTCTCTCTATCATGTCAGTGTAGTCAATCACTATTTCCTGACCTGGCATTCTTGGAAGAGGGAATTTTCCCTCGTGTGGTTTCACTGTTGGTCTCACGTTATATTCTGTACACGTTCTACATTCCCTGATATAATTTTCAATCATCGCTGGCAAGAACGGATGCCACCAATGTGTCAGATACCTCTGCATCTGTGTTTTTCCACAATGTGTGAGCCCATGAGCCTCCTGAAGCATAGAAGCTATCAAACCTGGGGGTAGCACTGGTCTACCGTCCGGTGACCTCCAAATCCCTTCTGACTCTGTGGCCCCTCTCTTTCTCCATACTGTCAGTTCATGAGGAGAGGCTTTCTGCTGCTCTTTTATTAACACATTTGCATCGCAGGCGGGCAGCAGGTCATACACTGTTCTCTCTGTTTGCATCATTATATACTGTGGGGTATACCCTGCTGCTTTCTTTGCTGCTAAGTCGGCTTCCTGATTGCCCTTCGCTACTACTGTATCTGCTTTATCATGTCCTCTACACTTGACCACCGCCACTTCTGCAGGTCTCATTAGGGCCTCCGCTAATCTTTTCATATCTTTTTCATGTTTAATTGGGGTTTTTGCTGCTGTTAAGAATCCTGCCCTGATCCATTAACTAAGTTCTACCTGTATAGCCCCTGCCACATATGCAGAATCAGTGTAGATATTTACTCTTTTTCCCTCTGACCATTCTAACGCAGCTATCATTGCCTGTAGTTCAGCCAACTGGGCTGATTCTTTGCCTGTCACTTTTCCTGTCAACACTTCCTCAAATCCCTCACTTGTCTGTCGCACCACTGCATAGGCTGCTTTAAGTCCTTCAGTTGGATGTCTATAACAGCAACCATCTGTGAACAGCACTTCTTCTGGGTCTACTAATGGAATTGCCTGTAAATCTGCCCTAACTTTGGTATCTCTCTGTACCCTTTCCTCACAGATGTGTGGCTCTCCTTCTCCCATATTATCAGCCATGTTAATTCCTTCATGTGTAAAAATTATATGTGGTGCATTCAAGATTTTCTCTATCCTGGTTTGGCGCAGTGACGTCATTGTAAAGGCTGTTGAGTTCACATAGGCCACTATACTATGTGTCGTCAGTACCGTTAGTGAATGGCCCATGGCTATATGTGCTACCTTTTGGAGAATTTTTGCTACCCCTGCTGCATGTCTTGTACATGGCGGGTGTCTGTCCTCTACTGGATCAAGAGTAATACTTACATACATCAGCACCTGCCTGCCTCCCCCTTTTTTCTGAAAAAGAACACCATTTATTGTGTGTAATTTTTCAGAAATATCGAGGAAAAATGGCTCTTTGTAATCTGGGAGCGCTAAATCAGCAGCCCGCGTTAAAGCCTGTTTGAGAGATATGAAACTTTTGTCTGCCTCCGTAGTCCACTGCAAATAGGCCGACAAATTTCTCATACCTTGCTCATTTACCATGGCCCTGAAAGGGAAAGTGAGCTCCCCATATGATGCAACGAATTGTCTACTATATCCTGCCAACCCAAGAAAGGAGAGCATGTCTTTTACAGTGACTGGTTTGGTATGATGCAGAATGGAGGATCTATGGGACGGAGACACACCTGTTCCCTTAGCAGAAATAATTCTACCCAGAAAAGACACCGTTTGTCTGCAGCATTGCAATTTAACCCGTGAAACTTTGAAACCGACACTATACAGGTGAAACAGCAACGACTTTGTGGCTTCCAAACAAGAAACATGATCGGGTGCTGCCAAAAGAATGTCATCCACATACTGGATCAATACCACCCACTTTGGGACCGTCAGATCCTTCAGCTGTTGTTTCAGTACCTGATTAAACATCCCAAGCGACAAAATAAACCCTTGAGGAACCCTTGTATAACGCAATTGTTGACCTTTGTAGGTAAACGAAAAAATATCCCTCAGATGTTCAACTAGGGGCAAACAGAAGAACGCGTTGGCCAGATCAATGCACGAGAACCACTTATTGTCAGAGGTCAGCACAGACATCGCAGTATAAGGGTTTGGAACTGGAACTGTTGGAGTAGAAATGACACTATTAATCCGTCGAAGATCATGCGCCATCCTATATTTACCTGTGTTCTGCTTCTCTACAGGTAAGATAGGGGTGTTCCATGCTGACTGGGAGGATTCTAGCACCCCTGCTACTAACAATCCTTCAATTGTCTTGGCAATGCTGGCTTCAGCCTGTGGTTTGTGTGAATATTGTCTCTGCCAAATTGGAGTGTGGTCAATTAAATCAAATGTGATTGGTGTGACATGTTTGCAGTAACCAACGTCCGTTGAACTTGCCGACCACAAGGTATCTGGTAGAGAGTCAAGCATCGCTGCAGCCTGTGGATGGTCTGTTTTCTCCCTACCATAAAACCTTTCAATCTGCCTATGTTCCAGCAGTACATGGTCAGTTGTCCTGTACATAATTCTATAGGCTTCCTCTGATGGTGAATATTGTAAACCGGGTAACTGAGTCCAAACCCAGTCCGTTAGCACCATCAAGCGTTTGGACATAGATCCCAGATCCTTGGCCTGATATTCAGCATGCACGGCCAATGTGACATGAGGTATAGCTTCTTCAGGCATCTCATACCATTCCAACTGTTCTGCAGTTAATTCAACAACACCCGCCACACCTTCTTTCCCTAGCAGAATGCAACTGGAGGAAATATCCCATTGAGTCCCTTCCAGGTGCTGATAGAATGCATGATGATAATTTCATTATCATTTCTATCATAATGATTCACTCTGGATCCCAAATTATGTTATCACCGGACACATCACCAATGGCAGAAGGGCAATGGGCAGATATATACTGGGGACTTCTCGAACCCGAAAACAGGTGGCATGGTGGCACAGTGGTTAGCACTGCTGCCTCACAGCGCCAGAGACCCGGGTTCAATTCCCGACTCAGGCGACTGACTGTGTGGAGTTTGCACATTCTCCCCGTGTCTGCGTGGGTTTCCTCCGGGTGCTCCGGTTTCCTCCCACAGTCACAAAGATGTGCGGGTCAGGTGAATTGGCCATGCTAAATTGCCCGTAGTGTTAGGTTAAAAGGGGTAAATGTAGGGGTATGGGTGGGTTACACTTCGGCGGGTCGGTGTGGACTTGTTGGGCCGAAGGGCCTGTTTCCACACTGTAAGTAATCTAATCTAATCTAATCTAATATAAGGTAACATGAAGGGGATCTGCTGGAGGAGCATAGGGGTGCAGCATCTGAACCCAGGGTCGCCATTGGTTATATAAAGACTGTATGCCGTTGTTTTGCCTGTTTTCGGGTTCGAGAAGTCCCCAGTATATATCTGCCCACTGCCCTTCTGCCATTGGTGATGTGTCTGGTGATAACATAATTTGGGATCCAGAGTGAATCATTGTCATAGAACAGTTGACGGAATGGCCATTTGGAAAGGTCACCACCAGTCCGTCTGGTCCGCACAAAACCGAGACCCCGCATCTCACCAGCAAGTCACGTCCCATCAAATTCACGGGGCATGCAGGTGATGAAATATACTGGTGACGAAAGGTCTGTCTGGCCACTGATGTGATCAGTGGCGATGTCAAAGGCAGATTTTCTGGTTTACCCGAGAACCCTACTAACTGGACACTAGAGGATGACTTGTATATCACAAGTGATGGTAGAAAATCTTGCACTCGTGTCAACCAAAAAAGACAGATTCTTGTCCATTACCTTCATTTGCATATGGGGGTCTGCCAACCCCACATGCCCCTGGGTTCTTGGGCCCTATCAATATTCGTACCCCTGCCCTTCCAGCATAGTTTGGGGGTACTGTCCTTGCACCGGAGCTGCAGCTGCATTTGGGACTTGGTAAAGCTGAACAGCCTGTTGAGAAGGAGGCTGACTTGCGCGGACATACTGTCCTTGGATCAATCCCTGGCCTCCCTGGGGTCCCCACAACATGGGATAATCCTTTCTCCAATGCCCGGTTTGGCCACATTCAAAACAGGTGTTGGGTGGCTGAACTCTAAATCCTCCGCGGCCCCTTCCTCTACCACACATTCCTCCGGGAACACCTATAGGCCTTCCCCCATATTGCGGGTAGGGTAGCATCCAATCAGGTGTTGGGTTTAAACTCGGCGGGTTGTTTTGTGGCAACGGCCGCTGAACCATCTGATTAGTTGTCTTTTGGGAGGCCTTCTTTGTATCACTAGCCTTCCTCCTAGCCTCATCGAGCTGTAACTTCAACAACTGCACTTGAGCTGACTCATTACTCTGTTTATCTTCATCCTGTTTTGTCCTGTAATGCTTCATGTGGTGCGTCAAATGTTTTTCCCACTGTTCTGTAGAACAACCTGGGATGTCAGGATTACACTCCATTGCCTCTTTTACTTCCTTAGGCATCCCTGCCATAACAGCGTTCCTAAATAACGTAGTCTGTAACTGACCCGACCCTGGATGGCTCCCCGCAGTATCTGTCCACGTGTCCTTACACCTAGCCAAAAAGGCAGGCATATCCTCACCCTCCTTCATTGTGAAGGTGAGTGAGTGCATCGCTCCCGGTGGAATCGGGAATCTCTCCCTCATTGCCCTTCCCACACAGGTGGCATGCTGTGCAAACGGGTCCGAATCAGGTAATAAGGTGGTCCCCTCAGACGCTTCAATCTGCTGTATTTCCCACATACTCAATTGCTTACCCAATAATGCTCTCCAGTCGCCCATAGCTAACTTGTGACTGAGTGTATATTGAGAAAATTTTGTCATCCATGGCCCACCTCCCTCCATGGGTGGGGGCATTTTATCCAGGATGCAATTCATATCAGTATATGTAAAGGGCTGATAAATATTCCCCAGATAAGAGCCTCTATAAATTAATGGCATTTGGTGGTGCTGATACTTTATAGGTTGTCGTATTGTGTCTCTTTGACGCAAGTTGTAACTTGGTTCAGGGAGGGGCTTCAGTGAAGGGCCATGTTCGGTATGCATTGTGAGTGAGCCTTTCAAAGTGACTGGGTAAGTGTTTGGATCCTCGTCTATCAGGGATTCTTCGTCCTCAATATCTATACTACTTTTAGACTCCTCCCCAACCAATATCTCTCTATCCTGTTCTTCCCTCAAATCTCTTCTTCTTCTGTCTGAGAACCCATCATCCAATAACTGACCTGAATCATGTAATCTTCCCCTCTTTTCATTCTCAGCACGATACGGTGTCGAATGAGCATCTGGCTCCTGCCCTGCTACACATCTCCCCTGTTTTGGCTGTTCTTCGTTTCTACTATACATCATTATCACCCTGTTTGCTTCCTCCGCTTCCTTAACCCTCTGATCAACTTCTAGTGTTAATTTTTCTACTTTTCTGATACTTTCTTCTACAGCTTCCGCCAGTCTCTGTTTTGCTACGTTGTACTCTCTTATTCCTACTTCTTGCATATCTAAGACCCCTTCCTGAACATACATAAGTGGCATTTGTATTACAGGATATGAGGGCGGTGATTGTATCACAGGCAATTTAGGATATAATGGCGCGGATGGTCCTGACTTTTCTATCTCCTTTGTCAATTCTGTTGTAGAGGTACCACCTACTCCCTTTTGTAATGTTTCTACCGCCATACAGGCCAACGTCATGTTGTGCAGATGAATCCTCCTCTTTTCTTTCTCCCCGCCTTCTTTTGTCCACTTTCTTCTAACTAATATTGACCCTTTCTTTCCCTTCATGTGCTCTTCTACTTCTAATTTAGCTTGCTCTTCTGCTTTTCCTAAAAACAGTGACAATTTCTTCCTCTCCTCATCTTTAGGGACTTTGCCCTGTTTCTGTAATTCCTCCCAAATCTTATCATGTTTCTCCATCATTGTTTTTTGTTTGTTCTTTACAAGCCCACTAACTAACTGACTTCTGGCTTTACCCCATTGCTGTTTTACGGGCAACATTAAATTGGAAGAACATCCTCCGTATTCTTCACACTCTTTATCAAACTCCCCTTCCATTTTATGTATTTTTGTTTTAATCCTCCCGTCCAGTAATCAGTTGATTTGGATATAAATATAACCGAGCAACCAACCCAATCAAAGACAAAGCCGGTGGCTGGTCAGTTTGGATGGAGTACACCCGAGCAACTGACCCTTTCAGCGAGATTTATCAGCAGTTTCGTTGTCACTGTTAGGTTTCCACTATCGACTCTCTCTCACTGAAACACCACCGTCTCTGTCTTCAAAACGCTACTGGCTTTTCTACCACCCTCCGTACATTCCCCAATATAATTCTTAAAACTTACAACACATCAATCATACCAAAATTTGTGAGCGTTGCTTTTATGAGATCCTGCTCAATGGACTTTAAACCTCCTCACACATACGTACCTTGTTACTTTTATGAGGACTCTAACCCCATGGGACTTTAAACCTGTACGTATTAAACTTTGTTGCTTTTATGGGGACTCTAACCCCACGGGACTTTAAACCCGTACATACCTTGTTGCTTTTATGGGGACTCTAACCCCACGGGACTTTAAACCTGTACGTACTATATTAATACTTTATCCACTTACTATTACTAGGACACTTGCAGTATAATGACAACAATCAATTTAGTATTTCCAATTGCAGAACTTCAATATAAACAGGCATCTGCTCACCTTTTTTATGCGGCGCCGCTTGTTGTTGTCATCAAACGTCAGTTGTCCGTTGTTTCTATTTTTCTCTCTTTCTGTCACTTCTCCGCTTTCATCACGTCGGGGTCACCAATTTGTTGGACTTCGGCTCAATCTACCAACTTACTTTCTTCTATGTGTGAGCCAAGTCCTGCGTGCGCTTTTAAATGAAGCAATAGGAGAAGATATTCGGTCTCACATTCTTAATTTATTTTAAACAGTAAGTGGACAAAGCATTCAGAGCTCTGGGTCTAAACCTTTTTGTCCCTGCCAAAACTACAAAGTGTGCCAGTTCAAAAAGTAAGACCTCGTTCTGTCCTTGCTCCAGTCTTTTATACCATAAAAAACGTCATTTAAACACTTAGGTTGAATTATCTTCTGATTGGGTGTTGATCTGACTCCATTCCCCGCCTCTTTGCATTCCCGGATGTCCGACCCCACACGACCTCCTCGGCCCGCTTCCTAGGCGCGAAACGGGATGTCACGTGACCACCCGCACTCTTCCAGGGCGCGAAACAGGACGTCACGTGACTGCCCCGCACTCTTCCGGGGCGCGAAACGGAACGTCACGTGACCGCCTCGCACTCTTCCAGGGCGCGAAACGGAACGTCACGTGACCGCCCCCTGCATGGGTCACACAACGTCATCACAGGCTTCTGAATACTGAATACATCCACAGTCACAGCCAGCCTTCTGTTTTTCAAGTAAGCCATATATTTACAGGCTCAATTCTGGCATCATTTGCCCTATTTATTTGCTTATTGTTCAAACATTCATTGTGAACTGTAGTAGCGTGAATAACAAGTTACATGGCAAACAGAATTGTTCACGACACAGCAAAAATATATTTTATAATGGCAGACCATATAGTGAGTGATATATAGTGATAACAGGGAAATATTGACATCTTCAGTCCCCTTTTCTGAAATGTGTAAAGGGACTGCCAGGAAGAAAACTGCCTGTACTCAGATGTGTTTCACCTTGCCTGTCCCTTTAAGGTCACAAAGTGTACTCTCCATGGAGAAGTGTTACAAATAAGCACATCATTAGATCAACCAGAAGAGAATTTATGTCTCTAAATTGGCAGCTGTTTGTAAATCCCTGGTACACTCTGAGGTCAATTAGAGGCTAATTGCTTTTGCTGAAGGAAGAAAATCTTGTTCCATTTTATTTGGTTACTCTTATATGGATATGATAATTGAACAATTCAGATGAAATGTGACATATATTTTGAAGTGCAACATTTTAAGGTAGAAGGGACATTCTGGATGAAAATCTGTCATGCTGACGACTCCCATATAGACATGCAAAGGGATGGCTGGTGGATGCTTCGTAACCTGCAGCATGTTATCAGGACCACTCATTTATTTTGAATGAATACTTAAAATGTGTACTTTTACTACAAATTATTATGGGATAAAATGATAATTTATGTACATACATAAGTTGTACATATATGTGAATTAATATCTGTGGTGATGATTTTGACCTTTATAACTAACTGGAAGATGGAGGATGTCAATGGAGAAGACAATCAGGAAAGGTTTCAAGCAGGTTCATACAGTCACTATAACACCTGATAGTAAACAAAAAGTTTTAATAATAAAAACCAAGTTACTCCCTGTGATTATTCTTAAATATGTGTAATTATGCTTCTAAGATTCTAAGATTTCCAAGTCCAAAATTCACAGGAAGATGCTCCATTGTTCAGAAAGATAGAAGTTTTGTAGGAGGACTAAATAGAGTAGCATATGTGGTCTTTGTAACATAAGGAAAGTAATTTAGGTTTATGGGAGCAATTATAGGGAGCAATGAGGTAGGAGCAGAGAAATGCTCAATGCTGTGAATATTAGCGAGTTGGAAGAGAAGGAGCCACAGGTAGGGAAGAATTTCCAAAACATGACACCCAGATAACAACAACTGAATTAGTTTTACATGACTAAGAAACAAAGTTGAAAATGACCTTCATTATTGTAATTTTAGTGTCGGAGAAGAATGTGATTTCAGAATGGTGAACTTGTGACTTGGAACTATAGGACTTACATATTGCTGAAAATAGAGACATGCTTTTGTGGTGAAGGTTCATGATAGGTTATTACTATTTGGACACTTGGATTATACAGTAGATGAACCATTTATAGCTTTAAGTTTGATTTGTAGTTTCACATTCTGCTATGAAGGATAGGACAGAATTTCAGTTCCACTTTAGATTTGAGAATGTTTGCAGGGAATCTGAACTTTATTAATACATGCATTTACTAAAAGTTTATAGTCTTGGAACAGTGCTTGAGGTGAACTATTTTTACTGCACTAAAAACAAGGCTAGGAGCTTATTAAAAACTGTAGTTGCCTGGTGACAAGACTTCTATCACAGGGAGACAGAAAGATAGACCCATCCAGAAGGTCAGACAGAGTGTGTAGGTTTCTTCTGAAGAGAAGCAGGTCATCCAGAAAAATAAAATCTCTACCAGTGTCTTTTCGCAGTCTGCCCAAAGTAAATAATTCTTGAGTGGCTTCGTGTAAGTAAGCGAAAATCACTGGAAAGAGAAGGCAATAGAAGAGAGTTTAAGGAACTAATGTTAAGAAATAAACAAACTTTGTAAGCAGTCAAAGGGTTTCAGGAAGAGAAAATCACAAAAGACAAATGATTGCAGAAATTTACTGAAACAAAACCAATAGACATGTCAACTGAATAAGGAACATCAAAGAGGGAGAGTGTTACTGAAGGTTGCATATCAGTAAGGTTGTTGTATAGAGTAAAAGGGTTGAATTTTTATTTACAGATATTTGTAATAAGACAGCTTCAAATAATTCTTAAGTGCACTATTACAGTTACTGATAAGGTAAGCTTCCTTACAGTGTAGAAGCTGGCCCTTCAGCCCAACAAGTCCACACCGACCCTCCAAGGAGTAACCCACCCAGACCCATTTCCCTCTGACCAATGCACCTAACACAATGGGGAATTTAGCATGACCAATTCACCTGACCTGCACATCTTTGGACTGTGGGAGAAAACCAGAGCATCCAGAGGAAACCCACACAGACATAGGGAAAATGTGCAAACTCCCCACAGACAGTCACCCAAAACAGGAATTGAACTCAGGTCCCTGTTGCTGTGATGCAACAGTGCAAACACTTTGGCACCCACTGTATTTTTCATTTTGAGTTTGTTCCTTTTTAATAGTACACTGTCAGCCTCTTGTGAACTTATACAGTTTACAAGACCACAATGGTAAACAAATAACAAAATGAAAACATATAGTCTATCAAGCCAGGTTTTACCATTAGCTCAGGTTAGAACACTGTCAAAACCTTTCATTTTGCAATCACCAGGATAAATTTCAAAGGAAACAACAATTTATAGTACGTAAGAAAAAGGGGGCTGATTCATTGCAAGCAATATTTTAATATTTTAATGATGAATTCATATTTTAATTCTCTTGCGGGACGTGGGGGTCTCTGGCTGGCCAGCATTTCATGCCAATTAATATTTGTGCTTGAGATGGTGATCGTGAGCTGTCTTCTTTTACCACTGCAGTTCATGCTGTAGGTAGATCCATAACAATATTAGAGACGGAATTCCAGAACTTTGACCCAGTAATAGTGAAGGAATAGCAATATGTTTCCAAGTCAGGATGGTGAATGGCTTGGAGGTGAACTTGCAAGTGGTTCTTATACACGTGCTGCCCTTCTCCTTGTAGATGGAAGTGGTTATGGGTTTGGAAGGTGCTGTCTTCTATGCTGAATTTTTGCAGTGCTTTTTGTAGGTGGTATATACTGCTGCTACTGATCATGGAGAGAGTTGATGGCTCATGGATGAGGTGCCACATTCACCTGGATGGTGTTGAGTTTCCTGAGTGTTGTTGGAACTGGGAAAGTGAGATGTATTCCATCACACGCTTGACTTGTGCCTTATAGATGGCGGATAGGCTTTGGGAATTAGGAGGTGAGTTATTTGCTGCAGCCTCTGACCTGCTCTTGTAACCATTGTATTTACATGGTGAGTCCAGTCAACCTTCTGGTCCATGGTAACCTCCAAGATATTGATACCGGGGGATTCAATGATAGTAACGCCATTGAATGTCAAGGAGCAGTAGTTAGCTTGTCTCTTATTGGAGATGGTCATTGGCTGGCATTTGTGTACCACGAATATTTGGGGCATTGGCTTGGGGAATGCACTGGGGAACAATTGTCCCAGATCCTTTTTTTGAATTGGAAAAGTGCAATATCTGGACATGTTCTTTTTGTTTGGGGAGGACAAGATCTGTGTATGAGTACTTGTAGTTGGCATCATCTGAAAATTAACGTGAGATCATTAAGGAGTGATGTCAGGAAGGTCTTCTTTCTTAAAAAAATGGAAATGTCTCTGCCAGAAAGCTATAGCTAGATCAAAAGTAAATGTAAAAAAATTGATTGATTTTTGCTAGTTAAGAGTTTTTAAAGATACAAAGCAAAGGCTGATGAATAGACAAAGGATTACAAAGCTGTAGTAATAAGTCTCTGACCTATATTCTTTTAAGCACTATTTGTTGATGGCAGCATTGAGATCAGTGGATTACATTGAATGAAAATAAGTGGAATTAGGCTTGTGCATAATTACAAGTAAAATTAACTGCAAAAACATTAATAGCATTTATGTATTGCCATTACAAACCTCAGGACATCCAAAAGTGACAGCCAATGAAGTGCATTTTTGAAGAATTGTTACTGTTGTCAACTATCAGTTAAGAACAAAAGGACATAAATATAAGCTGATAAAAGATAAATTTAGGATTAATTTCAGTAATCATAGTTTACCACACAGTATAAGTAATATCTCAACTGTCTTCACACAGCATCATGGAGGGAGAAAGAAAGACTTGCACTCATACTGTGCCTTACACAAGATCAGGACATCCTGAAGGACTGTATGGTTAATGGTTTATTTTTGTGTGTAGTCACTGCTTAACATAAAAAATAACATTAGCAGCCAAACTGTACATAGCAAACTTTTGCTAATAACCAAAAGACAGGACAAATCAAATCTAGTCAATTCCTGCTATATGTGTCTATTCGCAATCATTTGTATCTAGAGTGGAATTTGAACCCACAACATTCGCAACTCATAGTCAGAAATCATATGACACCAGGTTATAGTCCAACAGGTTTATTTGAAATCACAAGCATTGGAGTGTAGCCCCTTCATCAGGTCACTTCACTGGATGAAGGGGCTGCACTCCTAAAGCTTGTTATTTCAAAAATAACTTGATGTCTTGTGATTTCTGAATTTATCCACCCTAGCCCAACACCGGCACCTTCACATCATGTTTCCCAACTCATAAGTAAGAATACTACCCACTGAGCTACAGCAGACACTGGTCAATGTACTTATATATGACAGATGTTTTTTGTGGAAGGATAAACAAAGATTCTCTCTAGAGTGTGTAATGATCTTTAAGTTCAAAGCACTCCTCTTAACATTTATGAAGTGCATAATAAAACAAATTTAGTGAAATGGATTTGTATTATTCTCTTCTTTCTAGTCCATTGTTTATGTCTTGAATCTCAATGGAAAATGATTTTCAAACACTTATTTATTAGTATAAACCACATATTACTACTTACTTTTATCCAGCCACTGAATTCAATACTATCAATAAATCTCTCAATAAATGTAGGACCTTATCTGTGGCAGCTAGTCAAGCTTTGGTGGCAATGGCAGATAGTTAGAACTCATTTTTGTGTCTTAATATGAAAAGTTAGTACATTATCCATTTGCCACACATTTCATTATATTTTCTGTACATATTTTAAATTGCTAAAAGTAGCAAAGAACTTTAAAAATTGCACTGTAGAAAAACATGAGATATCTAACAAGTGAAAATGTTCCAGAATGTAGGAGCTACGGTAGCTGGCAGACTAGTGAATGCACAACTCCAGGCACACATCTCCAACTGTTAGCTCGCAGTGAATTCTGCAGCATTACAGCCCTTTCAGCACCATGTACGTACAGAATCCCAAATGAAGAATCATATCACACTCAAATCGTTAACTCTGTTCCTCCTTCCACAGATGCAGCCAGACCTGCTGAGTTCTTCCAGCACTTTCTGTTTTCCCTTCAGCTTTCCAACTTCTATAAGATTTTGCTTTTTTTTAATATTCCGGAATCCTATTGTCTGGGTTGCAGTACTAACTTCATCTTGGGTGTGTTAAAATGAACCAGTGTAACCTTGCAGAGATGGCATTTATCACTGATGCATTTTGGTTGCGTGACTAACAGATCCCACCCAGGTCACCCCAGGAAGGAACAAGTTGCAAAGAACTTCAGAGTGACTGTCACCTACACAGTGACTAGGGGAGGATGGTCTCCTTTTCCTGCAGCCTTCAGGTTGCACTGTAGCATCCAGGAAAGTAAATCACCCTCATTCTGCTATTTGGAATGAAGTTCAAGCTGCACATGATATGACTATGAACTTCTTACATGTACTTGCCCTCTCCAGTTAAAGTGCCCTCTGGACATGAAACACACTGGCTAGGACAAACTTGCGAATGGCATAGATGTGTCCAACAAAGATATAGTTGTTTGAATCCTTGCTGACACCTTTAAGGGCTGTTGATTTATAGGTAGCCCACTCTTATCTCCAGTGTATTAATAAGGAAAAGTTGACTTGTTATATGCCCCAAAGAGCGTTACACTGTGGGTGAATATAAAAGATCAGAAAGAAATAGCAATGTTATTTTGTCACAAAGTCTTTTAACAAATTGCTAGAGCTTCTGAATAACAATGCCATAGGGGACTGTTAACAATGGGTGGGGTTTACATTGCATTATACCTAACGCAACATGCATTGTAATTTGCAATCATTCTCCAAAAACTTACAGTATGATGAGTGAGTCAAACAAATGCTGCAATGCTCCATCACTGAAAAACAGAGTGCGAGAACAAAGGAGCAAAAAGTGTATTCTTCAATAACACTCTTTGGGGATTTAACCTCCTGTCCGGGTATGATCTGACCAAGAGATGACTCCATTCCATACTAATGTAGCAGATTCTTAATTGCCCTCTGACATATTAAGTGTGCTACACGGTTGTTAGGAAGGTCAATAGTGTTTCCGTTGTCAACAACTCCCATGACTCAAAATGAAAAAAAAGACTTAGCAGAAGTTATGCATTCAAACTGTAAAGGGATTTGAATTTGCAAACTTCTTTCTAATCCAAAGCAAAATTGTTTCAAGTCAGATAAACTCACATACTTGAAGTGTATAGGTGAAGAATAAATATCTGACCTATTATGAAAACTATCTTTCCGTAATATTATTGACTAGTTTTGTCCAAATTTGAAACTACTTAATTTAAATGATATGAGATTTTACTTTTTAGAACTACTAGATTGCTACTACGTTGTGGTATTATTTAGATTAGACTACAGTGTGGAAAAAGGCCCTATGGCCCAACAAGTCCACACCGACTCTCCGAAGAGAAATGCACCCAGACCCATTTCCCTCTGACTAATGCAGCTAATTTAGATTAGATTAGATTCCTTACAGTGTGGAAACAGGCCCTCTGACCCAACAAGACCCTCCGAAGAGCAATCCACCCATTCCCCTACATTTACCCATGACTAATCCACCTAATACTATGGACAATTTAGCAATGCCAATTCACCTAACCTGCACATCTTTGGACTGTGGGAGGAAACCGGAGCACCTGGAGGAAACCCACACAGGCATGGGGAGAATGTGCAAACTCCACACAGACAGTTGCCTGAGCCGGGAATCAAACCCAGATCCCTGGCGCTGTGAGGCAGCAGTGCTAACCACTGAGCCACTGTGCCACCCAAATTTAGCATGGCCAATTCACCCGACCTGCACATCTTTGGACTGTGAGAGGAAACCGGAGCATCCGGAGGAAACCCACACAGATATGGGCTGGAATCGAACCTGGGACCCTGGTGCTGTGAGGCAGCAGTGCTAACCACTGAGCCACCGTGCATTTATATTGCTTAAATCTCATAACTTTAAAAAAAGACTGTAATCACGAATCTTTGTAATTGTGTAACTTAGAAATATTTTCTCATATTGACTGCCCATAATTGAAAGAATCTGAAATAGTTAATAACTATATTATTGCAAAGCTACCAGTCATCCTTTTGTCACACTTAGAAACAGTACTGATTTTGCCAATAATTAGTATCTTTGGAAATCTTTCAATAGAAAAACATTTCTTATACTAGTATTTTTTTCCTCAGTTGAACAAGGTGAGAATGTGCTGTCATAGTTTAAATATATATACATAGAAGATATGAGAAACTAACACCTCGCCCATAACTGAAATGTCACTACTCTATTTTATACACCCTTTTAAGTAACACTGTCAACAAAAGTCAACTTTACAATGGGTGTTGTTTGACAGATGGTCATTTTAATTCCAAGATAGAGGTTTCTCAGATGTGACTCAATATATAAGACATAGCTAGTCCCTGAAGAATAAAGAATGAGAGGGTGTAAATTTATAGTGATGTGCAAAAGAAGCATGAATGAGATGTGAGAAAGTATTTTCACGTTGTTAGTAGTTAGGGTATGGAATGCACTGTTTGAAATGTCATAGAGTCATAAAGATGTACAGCACAGAAACAGACCCTTTGGGCCAACTCGTCCATGTTGACCAGATATCCCACCCAATCTAGTCCCACCTGCCAGAACTCGGTCCATATCCCTTCAAACCCTTCAGATTCATATAACCAACCAGATGCCTTTTAAATGTTGTAATTGTACCAGCCTCTACCACTTCCTCTAACAGATCATTCCATACACGCACCACCCTCTGCATGAGAAAGTTGCCGCTTAGGTTTCTTTTATATCTTTCCCCTCTCACCCTAAAACGATGCCCTTTGTTCTGGACTCTCCCACCCTGGGGAAAAGACATTGTCTATTTATCCTATCAATGCTCCTCATGATTTTATAAACCTCTGTAATGTCACCCATCAGCCTCCAACGCTAGAGGGAAAACAGCCCAGCGTATTCAGTCGCTCCAAAAAGCTCAAATCCTCCAACCCTGGCAACATCCTCGTTAATCTTTTCTGAGCCCTTTCAAGATTCACAACATCCTTACTATAGGAGGGATACCAGAAATGCGCACAATATTCCAAAAGTGGACTAACCAATGTCCTGCACAGTCACAATGGACAGGTTCAATCGAGGCATTCAAAAGGGCATCAGATGAGTTTTTTAGATTGATATAATCTGCAGGAACATGAGGAATAGCCAGGATATTGGTATCAAGGTGTAAGACCAGGGCAGGCATCATGCGCCAAATTGTCTCCTTCTGTACATTAATAATTCTGTGATTCTTGCTAACCTGAACAAGCACCAAAACTTCAGTGCATCAAAAATATGTTCACAAGTGAAAAACAGTGTACTTTATGCAAGTTTAACAACTGGCAAACAAGTTATTATTTTATAAACCCTTATCTCATAAGCTTTAACTCCATTGTGGCATGGGGTGAAATGTAATTTAACATATCTTCTAATATATGGTGCAGCATAGTCATTAGTAGAACTTGTATTGACCAATTAAAACATCCTATGGTGCTTCATTAGAGTTTTAACAAAACCAATTTAACAGTGAACTTAAAACTGGGGTAAAGTTTTAAGGAACATCTTAAAAAAGGATGGAGAGGTTTATGGAGGTAATTCTAATCTTAAGGCTTAGACATGTCAATGGTGGGTTGAAAGAAATTGTATTTGCACTAGAGCTGCAACCATAATCAGCTGGAATGGAAGCTTCCCTCAAAGTCTTCCTGGACTGCTGCTCTTATCCAAGTTTGCTGCCAAGAGAGATTCACAACCTGCCTCCAATCCAGCCTCCAGGAAAATGATTTGATGGATGGGAGTTGGAGAGTAGACACAGCGACGATGGTGTCAGCATGCCTCAGTATTTCATTTCAGCCCATCGATGGTCTCTCTGGCACACTTATCTGATGTTTGAGCTGCAGAGAGAGAGGCTAGAGAACAAGCCACAAGACGTTACAGGGGTGTGTCTTCTGCATGGGACTGTGTCGCTGTGTGGTGTCCAGTTGTCCTCTGTCAGAGACTTGGGGGCATTTTATTGTTCAGCAGCTGTAGATAGGTTCAGTGCTAGGCTCACCACATTATGCTCCTGAGTTTAATCTTGCGAAGGTTCTCTCCAAGATGGGCCAACTACTCCTGCAGTAAGAGAAGGAAGAGCATTGTGTGTGATGTGATTGAGTGCAGAAGTGCATTGTGGTCAGGGATAACCATGCAAGCTATTGAGCTATCCCAGTATGTGAGCAGGTAGCACAGTAGTCAGGAAGGGTTATTCGTCTGAGAGTAATGTGGGGGATGTGTATACCCTTGAGTGTACATCATACACATGACGCTGAGGATTGCAGGATATGATTGTTTGTGAGATGTCGGTACAGTGACAGAGTGAGACTGAGTGATGCTCCTGTGAGTGTGAGGTAGCAGAGAGAAGATGGGGCCATCAACATTTGTGAACTGCAGGACATTGTTCATTTTCTTGTGGCGCTGTGTGCTGTCCTGTTTGTGAGGGCCAGTGGTCTGCTGTGGTCCATTCCCAGGCTAGAGGAGATGCGATGGGATGGCATCCTGGAATCACCCCTGGGAACCAGATGAACTTTCTCTCGGTGATTCTCTCCAGCAGCACCTGCAAGGCAGCATTAGTAAATCAATGATCCAGATTTGGCCTCTTGGGACATTTCTGGGCATGAAATAACTTGTCATAGGCATTGGCAAATATGATGCCATCAGAAATGTTTGTCCTCACTGTCAGTCTTTGTTGCTGCCTTGTGTATTACATTACTCTGGCCGTGGGCTGTATAAAGTGGTGGCTAGCTGAGCAGGGCTGAAGCACCTCAGCCTCACTCCAGTTGTCCTCTCTCCTCCTGGGGCCATGGAGTTGCTATAACATACCAACGGGAACACCAGGTGTCTATCTCAGGGTACTCCAAAGATGAATTGCTGATCCTCCTTTTCAGTAATCCCAGTGCCTTGAAGAGGTAATGCTAATGGGGCAGAGGACACATCTTGCATGAGACCCTCCCTAAGCTGAAGGCATCAAGATCTGGCACCACCATTGGTCAGGCATAACCATGCAAGGCCACCATGGATGGCCACCAAGATCATCTTGGGCACTCAGTAGGTGCCTCCACTTCAGTTACCATGTCTAGGTTGCACCATCACATAGTGATGGTAAAGTTAGGTGGCAGACCTATCAATGGCACAAATAATATTAAAAGTCCTCATCGAAATCTTATATGAAAATCTTTTGGATTTCTGAATGCTTTCCTCATTTAGAAAGTAATCTATGCCTCTATTTTTCCCACCATAGCACATAATCTCAGACTTTCCCTCACTGTATTCTATCTGCCATGTCTTTGCCCACTCTCCTGGCCTGGCCACCTCCCTGCTTCTTTGTGTCATCTGCAAACTTAGTAAGAATGCCTTTAGTTCCTTTGTCCAGATTGTTAACGTATAATGTGAATAATTGTAGTCCCAACACAGTCTCCTGTGGAATTCCACTAGTCATTGGCTATTGTTCTGAAAAAGATTCCTTTATTCCAACTCCATGGTTTCTGCCAGCTAGCCAAACCTCTATCCATGCTGATACCTTGCCCCTAACTCCACGGGCTCTTAACCTATTTAGCAGCCTCCTGTGGGGTATCTTGTCAAATAGATCACATCCACTGGCTCTCCTTTGTCATTACCTCCTCTAAAGAATTCTAACAAATTTGTCAGGGATGATCTCTCCTTGACACAACTATGCTAAATAAGTTCTAGTTTACCATGCACTTTCAAGTACACTGCAATCTCATCCTCAATAAAAATTTTACCAATGAGCGAGATCAGTTTAACCTGCCTATTGTTGCTTGACATAGAAAGATAACAGCACAGATGGAGGTCACTCAACCTGTCAAGTTCATGCTGGCTCTCTCAACAGCAAATAAGCCAAGTCCAAATCCCTGCTTTACTAGTCCAGCAATGTTTTCCTTTTACTTGTTTATCCCATTCCTTTTTGAAAGCCACAACCACAGCTGCTTTTACAACGCTCATTCCAAACTGCCCTTCAATTGATAACCTGCTTGATAGGTGTTTCCTTCATGTCACCTTTGGTTCTTTTGCCAATCTCTCTAAATCAATGTACTTTAGCTCCCAACACTTCTGCCAAGAGGAACTGTTTCTCCATATCCTCTCAGCTTAAATTCATCATATTTTTCAACATCTCTAAGAAATATCCTCTCAAACATCTCCTATTAACTTTCTCTTAATGAAGGAGAACTGCTCCAACTTCTAAACTCTATTCACGTAACTGAAGTCCCACATTTTCATAAAATATTTTTGTATATCGTTCCTGCACAGTCTCTCAAAAAGATCTGAGGTTTTGGAAGTATGGCACCCGGAAATGGGCACCTCTAGTTGAAGTTAAATTAGTATTTTATAAATATTGATCTTACCATCCTTGTTTTGACGCTCTATTAATAAAGGCCATTGAAAAACTGTACTGAACTGGATGGAAACTTCAAATGTATGGAAGATATTGTGTGCTTGATCTACTCCATACTAAACACAATTCTGTACTGTTGAAGTAAACATATTTATGTGTCTGTGCAAAATAAATGCAAACAAAAGTTTTAAATTGCAATGCACATGGAATTATGTAAGTAAAAATGTTTTTTGTTCATTTCTTCTGCTCAAATTAAACCTAAAAGTGCATTTAGAACAAATGAGAAAAATTAGTTAATGAAGTTTGAGAATTTGTACTTTTATTGTCTTTACACATCCCACCCACGATGTACATACAGCATTAAAATAGATATAAGTAAATTTAAATATGTGTCTATATCTGAGTGTGAAACCTTCATGTGTTAGATTAACAGATGCATTTGTCGTGAACATTGCATGCATAATGTTTGTTTGAAGAATCACTATCAATTAATCTTGAAGCTTTGTTCTTAACAGTTTAACCATTAATGTGAATATTTGTAGTTGGGTGTTGACCTGTCATTTCTAAGTGCACAAACATCCTGAATGCTTCAGATATGTGTTTTCATTGCAGATCACTTGTTTCTCATATTTTTATTCTTTTCATTGTATCTGTACATTTATCTCCACTAATTTCCTGGTATGATTAATACTTAAAAATTCTGAAGGGTGGTCACCCATAAGATAAACAAGTCTTTATAATATTATATGATACTGCAGGGGTTAGTTGTCATTGCCTTTTGCAAGTGTCCTCATACTCAGGGTTATAAGTCGTAGCTAATAATAGAACCAATAGATTTTCAGTGGCGTTGGCAAAAGAGTTTGAATTTTAATGGCAATTCTGATTCAGCAGAGGGTTCTTTGAGAATGCTTTTCCTTTAGCATTCTTTGTTTAGTGGACTACAATGAAAACACATTTCAGAGGCATCCAGGATGTTTTTTGCACCTTACAAATGGCACTCACTTTAATGGTTAAACTGATAAGATTCAGCCTTCAAGATTAATTGATAGTGATTTTTCAAACAAACATTGTGCATTCTATATTCACAAAATAAATGCATCTGTTGATCTAGCACATGAAGATTTCACACTCACATACAAATACCTACTTAAATCTAGTTATACGGATTTTAATGCTGTAAGTTTGTGTGCCATCAAAGCAATGTAACCTGATAAACTTTTCCCTTGTCATAGCTGATCGAAATTGAAAATGGGAGCAATTGAAGACTAAAAGCACAAGACTGCATGGCATGGAGAAATGAGCAGAGGACCTGTCTTTAGGTAGACTAATTACACATAAGTATTGATGGACTGTTCTGTATTTATACTGTTTTCTGTTCCTATAGCGGATGTCTAGCATTACTTGCAGCTTTTCTTTATTCTTTCAAGTCCCCTCCCAAGTCCTTTACAACTGCACTTTCAAATTCTGACTTTCTTGTGTTAGGTGATCCATTTGTACAACATTTCTGTTGCTACTGATTCATTCAATCAAGCTTTCCAACTCATCTCTCCTACATTGCAATAGATGTTTCAAAATGTTGATAGATAGACAGAACCAATAGAGTAGATCAAGGTCCTACAGTTTCGCCATTTTTAATCACAAATGATGGTGGACAATTAACTAACTGACAGACTAGGCTTTGGAAAAAAAGTCCAGTTCTCAATAATGATGGAACCTAAAGTCCAGGTACAAAGTGCCAGGCTCAAACTTTCAGCTAGAAGTCCAAGTGGATGATCCATCTTGGCCTCCTCCTGAAAGCTTTATTGGTGTAAATGCCTTGTTTTACCCAATTCAATTCACACCAGAAGGTATGAGGAAATATTTGAAGACATTGGATAGTATGTGTCTTGACAACATCCTGGCTATAGTACTGAAACATGGGGACCAGAACTATTTGTGCCCTTCACCAGGTTGTCTAGTAGGACTACAGCACTGGCATCTACCCAACAATGTGGAACATTAGTCAAATATGCCCTTGGTTTCAGATTTCTTTACAGCCTTAGTCCAACTATTGACAAAGAATTGCATGCCAGAAGTGTTGTAAACATGTTTTCCCTTGACACCAAGGCAGTGTAGGTAGGATAATGGCTAAGTTCTATTGTGCTAATGAGTAGCATACACCATCAGTAGCATGAAACACACTTGGATTGGGAGTGAGCCTGCAGTGTTCAAGGAATTCTCTCTACTACCCACCTATACATTTGCTGTAAATAATTAATAAACAAAATTGTTGGTCACTATTATAAAGACAGACTTTTCTCTTTTTACGTCCCCAGTGTGCTCTCACAACCGAGCAGAGCAGCAACTGCACAATGCAATTGCCATAAATGAAAATCCGGGGAGAGTCTCCTATGGCTGGATCTATTCCTGACACAAAGCAGAAAAGGAAGATAGTTGGATTATTGAAGGCCAATTGTCTTAGCCCCAGGAAATCATTGTAGGAGCTTCTTTAACTTGTGTCCGAGGCTCAACCATCTTTGGCTTCTTCACCGATGAGTTTTCATTCCTAACAACTCAAGTGAGGATGTTCACTGATGATTGAGTAGAATGCAGTTCCATGTACAACTTGTTGGATAATGAAATAACCTTTTCCCATGTACAGCAGGGGCAGAATGGTAATTGATAAGTGACCTGTAAATTCCTTGTTCCAAAAGTACCGGGTAATGACATTCCCCAATAAGAGAGTCTAAACATCTCAACTAAACATTCAACAACAGTACCAATGGCCAAAAGTCCCACTATCAATATCTCAGCCATTGATCAGATACTTAACTGGACCAATAGCTAAAAGATAAATACCATGGCTCCAAAGAAATTGGGTATGCTGTGGCAAATGATTCAACTCTGGACACCTCAAAACCTTTCCAACATGTACAAACCATGATTCAGGCGCTTAAGGAAATGCTCTCCACAAGAAGCTCAATGCCATCTATGATAACGAAGGCAACTTGATTCGCACCCCATTTGCTTCCTTAAATATGCACTCTTGCTATTGCCGAGATACAGTAGTCTGTATTATCTACAAAGTTCACTGCAGCAATTAGTCAAGACTCCTGCATCACCTTACAAACCACTGATCTTCTGTTTTGAGATGTACAAGGAAATCTAGTACATGGGAAGACCACAATCTCTGAGTCACAGGCTATGCTGAATAGAATATTTTGCCATTCCTTCATGCTGGGTCAAAGTCTCAGGACTCTTTCCATAACAAAACTGTGGAAGTACCTTTACAATTTCATCAATAGCAACTTACCCTCACTTTCTAAGGCAATTGATGATGTGCAATATGCATTGGCCTCACTTGAATCCCAGGACAAATAAAATAAGTAAGAAATTGGAATTTTCCCACTACAAATAAAAGTAGAAAATATTACTCACTGAAATACATGCAAATTGTCTATGAGAAAGAAATAGCCAATGAGATATTTATTACTCATGCAATGTGTAATGACACTAAAACCATGTTTTCTTGATTGTCAGATGTATATCATAAATACACATTTTTCCTACTTTGCTGTGTGCATTATCTAAATGTTACAGCTTGTTTTCTGTTTGGTTGCTATAGTGATTGCTATTTTGAAATACAAGCAGTAATCCTTGGCAACAGCATAATTTCAACTCATTCACAGTCATTTGGGAAAAATGCAGAAAATGCAAGATTTTCAGAAAAAAAGTACCTCCAAATTATTTATTATAGTTTTTAAAATTTTCAGACAAGTGGTGGAGGCTGGTACAGTTACAACATTTGAAGACATCTGGATGGGTACATGAACAGGAAAGGTTAAAGGGATATGAGCCAAATACTGGAAAATGTGACTGGATTAAATTAGGATATCTGGTCAGCATGGACGAGTTGGACCAAAGGATCTGTCACCATGCTGTACAACCTATAACTCTATTTCAGTAGAGTGCAACATGGAAAGTTTTTTAATGTTCTTTGAAGCTCATTAACCTCTGTCTCATTATATTCAAATAATAGTTAAGACAAATAACCTGAAATATCTCTGTGAAGTTTCATCTAATTACCAGATTGAGAATGAACTCTCCATAGCCATGGGATCACTTGCACTCTACTGGAAAGAGGGAGAGCCCATTGGAGTTGGATGTTGGCTTTTGCCATCTCTGCATATAAATTTTCATGTTAAAGTCATAGAACCTTCAATACAGTAAATGCTTTAATTTCTGTTAAGGTGAAAGATGATCTTATATTTGTTAGCAAGAAAACCGCACATGAAAAGCTCATGCCAATATTGCTGTATTCAAAAATCCACAAATTCATGGCAAAGAAGATACTCCCCATGAGTCTCAAATCATGACGAATGATTGGATGACTTTTCATAAATAACACTCCTCCACTAGCTGCACAAAGAGGGATCTTGCTGTCAATTGTCACATGTACCCAATATTTACAAGACAGGGAGGGGCTGAGGAAACTCTAAACAACTAAAGGAACCGGCAAGACCAAAGACAAATTTAATAGTCAGGCCTCAACATCATTTCTTACATCTGTTTTCTGTTATGTAAACAATTAAATAATTGTCCTCATTGGCTGCTGGGTAGGAGGGTTTACATGGGATCATACGGGATGATCTTCAGCAACTTTGGCCATTGACTGGAAAGAGGGAGAGTCTATTGGAGCTAAAGTAGAATAGGAGAATGATCATAGAAGGATTTGAAAGAGATAAACCTTATTGGGAAAGACGAGGCAAAAGCATTCTTTGAGGGCCTGAAGTTAGCGCGCTCGCTTCTCCTGGGCAACCTGAGTGCTGTAAAAGGTACCTATCATGTGGAGCTCACACTTCCTGTCTACCTTTCACAATTTGCTCATCCATGGGAAACCCGCACAATAACTCCAAATTTTAAAGTAGGTTCTCAACTGCACTTGGAACCTACTCATGTAATAACTTGTTCCAGTTGAATTGCTGCTGCTTGAATTGTCACCATCCCCAATATTTGACCAACTACCAAATCAAAGTCATTTTGGTGTTATTTATTTATAGAATACATACAATATATTCACAATATAAACAACATTTAATGCAATAAATACAAATTTACTATTTTCATATGTATTTCAATATATGTTGTTTTGCATTTACCCATATTTCATTTATTTTGAAGTTTTAAGTAGCCTGATCACCATCTTTAATCTTTTCACAGGTAGAAATCTAACTTTCATTTACATTGAGCCTTTCATAGCTTGGGGACACCTTGAAATGCTTCAAAGTTAATTTATTATTTTTACCATTCAAGCATTTGCCATATTAGTAAACTTAGAAATAGAAACGGAAAGTGCTGGAGAAATTCAGCTGGTCTGACAGCATCTGTGGAGAGAAATAGTGTTAATGTTCTGAGTAAATATGATTTTTCTTCAAAACTGAAAGGAGGTAGAACAATGATATAGTGTAGAAAGTGATGGGAGGAAAAGCAAGCATTGCGAAAACATAGTTAAACATGATTAAAGATCCATCCCACCCTGGTTATATCCTCTTACACCTCTTCCGTTGGGTGGAAGATATAAAAACATGAATACAAGCACCAACAGATTCAAAAACAACTTCTTCTCTGCTGTTATCAGACTGTTGAATGGACATCTCAAACTCTGATCTGTCTCTGTAACTTCTCTGCAGCTGCACTCTGTTCTATTCCTCTTATGCACTTTGTATGGCTTGATCTGCCCGTATAGCACATAAAACAATACTTTTAGTATAGCTCAGTACACGTGACAATAATAATTAAATTAAATCAAATGAAACAGATAGTAAAGGTACCCAAGAGTAAAAAGCAAGGGAAATGCTACTGGCATTTTGGGTCACATATAGAAAGGAAACGTAGATGCCAATGGTAGGTGTTAATAGTATGTCATCTCTAAAGGAAGCAAACTGATCCAAACAAGACATTGGCTGGTGGGGGAAGTTGTGTGTAAAGTAGGATTTTAATCAAAATATTGAAATGGAGGTCGTAGGTTCATTGTTTAAAGTTGTTGAACTAAATGATAAGTTCCTAAGTGAATAATGAAGAGCTGTTCCTGCAGCTTGGTTTGGGCTTCGCTGGAGTCCTACAGCAGGCCTGGGACAGAAATATTGGTATGAGAGCGAGATGGTGTGTTGAAGTGGCCAATGACTGGAAGCTCAGGGTCATTCTTATGGACAGATTCAAGGTTTCCCACAAAGTGGTCACCCGGCCTGGGTTTGGTGCTATCAATGTAAAGGAGATCATATTGTGAGCATCAATGCCTCATCTGCAAGGTGTGTTTGGATAGTGAGAAAGGAGGAGGCAAAGGGGCAAGTGTATTATCTTCTATGATTGCATAGGAAAGGTATCATGGTGGTGGGTGATGGTGAAGAGATTTTGGGGTGATGGAAGAGTGGAACAGCATACTGTGGAAAGAATGGTACCTGTGGAATTCTGATAGTGGAGGGGAGGGGCTGCTGTATTTGGTGATGGCATCCTGATAGAAGTGATAGCTATCATAGTGGATCAATATTGAATGCAGAGGCTAATGGTGTAGAAATTGAGGACTAGTTGAACTCTATCATTCTTGGAAGGAAGTGCAGGAAATGGTTGGACACAGCTGAGGGTCCTGGTCAATCATGCTGGTGCAAGGATTCATTAGTTGAGCAAAAAGGAAGACATGTCAGATTCACCATTTGGGAAGGTGGAATGATTTGAACAGATGCAGTGGAGACAGGGCAACTGGGATAATGAAATGGAGGCCTTACAGGAAGCAGGGTGTGAGGAAATGTAGTCAAAGTCACTGTGAAAGTTGGTATGCTTGCAATAGATATTACTGGTCATTCGATTGCCCAGAAATGGAAATGGGGAAGTTAAGGAAGGGAAGGGAAAAGTTTGTAGGGGAGCAGGTGAAATTGAGAGAAGAATGGAAATTGGAAACAAAATAGATGCAGCACTGATGCAATCAGCAATGTACCACAGAGAAAGAGTTGTGGAAAGGTAAATAAGCCACAAATAGACAGACATAACAGGGACCCATAACCATATCTATCACTTGGAGAAAGTGAGATGAATGAAAGGAGAAATTGTTCAAAATGAGAAGGATAATAATGTATGAGGACTGGCCAGGCCTTCTTTCATGGAAGAAATGGAGAGTCTTCAGACCATCCTGATGGGGAATGGAAGTGTTGAGAGTTTGGACATCCATGGTAAAGGCACTTCTATCCCTGTGCCTTTTTTCATGGTTTGCTCTCAGTAACAATGATCTTTTTTTGCCATTATTTATATCTATTTATATCTTCATTTATATCTATTCACCACTGGCATTAACACTCCCTTTGCCTTTTGCTGTCAGGAACCTTTATCATTGACTTCCCTTGTTCCTTAGCACCCTACTCCCTTTTTTCTCATCAGGACAATCCCATCTCTCCCCTCCACCTCTTTGATTCTAATGAATAATCATATTAGACACAAAATAATTAACTCTGTTTCTCTCTCCACAGATCCTGCCAGACCTGCTGAGCTTCTCCAGCATGTTTTTCTGTCAGAATCTCCAATACTACAGTACTTTGCAGTTACCTGAAAGTCAGATAGCTCACAACATAAAGAGGTTTTATATTGGTTTCCAAGGTAAAGAGAAAATAACAGTGTGGGTTTAAGTCTTGTATTAGCTGAGGTTAGCACAAATGTCCCATCTTCTCAACCTCACCCCTTCCTGTGGTGATCTTTACATTAAACCATCACTACTTGCCTCCCTCTAAAGAGAGTGTGAGATGATGGTGGCTTTATCTTTTATATCTTAGACAATTATAGAAGTTAGCTTGTGAACAGTGATGAAATTAATGATTAGCTAATCAATTTTGACAGTTTCAGAGTTAAAATAAGAGTTCCTTCTTTTAAAAGTCAAAGTCATTTCATGAAACTCTCAGAATTTCCAAAAGTTCAATTTTTAATTAGAAATGCACCAAAGTTTTAACTTTAGCATTATGCTGAAGCCCTGGAATAGGACTTAAATGTCTAACATTTTAACAAAAAATTGCACAGCCAGCTACACAATTAGATGGGGAATAGACAATAGAAAATAGACAATAGGTGCAGGAGTAGGCCATTCTGCCCTTTGAGCCTGCACCACTATTCATTATGATCATGGCTGATCATCCTCAATCAGTATCCTGTTCCTGCCTTATCTCCATAACCCTTGATTCCACTATCCTTGCGAGCTCTATCCAATTCTTTCTTAAACGAGTCCAGAGACTGGGCCTCCACTGCCTTCTGGGGCAGAGCATTCCACACACCCACCACTCTCTGGGTGAAGAAGTTTCTCCTCATCTCTGTCCTAAATGGCCTACCCCTTATTTTTAAGCTGTGTCCTCTAGTTCGGGACTCACCCATCAGAGGAAACATGTTTCCTGCCTCCAGAGTGTCCAATCCTTTAATAATCTTATACGTCTCAATCAGATCCCCTCTCAGTCTTCTAAACTCAAGGGTATACAAGCCCAGTTGCTCCAATCTTTCAACATAAGATAGTCCCGCCATTCCAGGAATTGACCTCGTGAACCTACGCTGCACTCCCTCAATAGCCAGAACGTCTTTCCTCAAATTTGGAGACCAGAACTGCACACAATATTCCAGTTGCGGTCTCACCAGGGCCCTGTACAGCTGCAGAAGAACCCCTTTGCTTCATACTTAATCCCTCTTGTTATGAAGGCTAGCATGCTATTAGCTTTCTTCACTACCTGCTGTACCTGCATGCTTGCCTTCATTGACTGGTGTACAAGAACACCCAGATCTCTTTGTACTGCCCCTTTACCTAACGTGACTCCATTTAGGTAGTAATCTGCCTTCCTGTTCTTGCCACCAAAGTGGATAACCATACATTTATCCACATTAAACTGCATCTGCCATGCATCTGTCCACTCACCTAGCCTGTCCAGGTCACCCTGTAATCTCCTAACATCCTCCTCACATTTCACCCTGCCACCCAGTTTTGTATCATCAGCAAATTTGCTAATGTTACTATTAATACCATCTTCTATATCATTAATATATATTGTAAAAAGCTGCGGTCCCAGCACTGATCCCTGCGGTACCCCACTGGCCACCACCTGCCATTCTGAAAGGGAGCCGTTTATCATTACTCTTTGTTTCCTGTCAGCCAACCAATTTTCAATCCAAGACAGTACTTTGCCCTCAATACCATGCGCCCTAATTTTGCTCACTAACCTCCTATGTGGCACTTTATCAAAGGCTTTCTGAAAGTCCAGGTACACTACATCTACTGTATCTCCCGCGTCCATCTTCAGAGTTACATCCTCAAAAAATTCCAGAAGATTATCAAGCATGATTTCACCTTCATAAATCCATGCTGACTCTGACCTATCCGTTACTGCTATCCAGATGTGTCGTAATTTCATCCTTTATAATTGACACCAGCATCTTTCCCACCACTGAGGTCAGACAAACTGGTCTATAATTTCTTGCTTTCTCTCTCACTCTTTTCTTAAAAAGTGGTACAACATTAGCCACTCTCCAATCCGCAGGAACTGATCCTGAATCTATCAAACTCTGGAAAATAATCACCAACGCATCCACGATTATTCGAGCCACCTCCTTCAGTACCCTGGGATGTAGACCATCAGACCCCGGGGACTTATCAGCCTTCAGACCTAACAGTCTCTCCAATACCAATTCCTGGCAAATTCCCTTCAGTTCAGGTCCTTCAGCCACTGTTACCTCAGGGAGATTGCTTGTGTCTTCCCCAGTGAACATAGATCTGAAGTACCAATTCAACGTTTCTGCCATTTCTTTGTTCCCTGTAATATATTCCCCTGTTTCTGTCTTCAAGGGCCCAATTTTAGTCTTAACCATTTTTTTGCCTTTCACATACCTAAAAAAGCTTTTACTATCCTCCTTTATATTTTTGGCCAGTTTACCTTCGTACCTCACTTTTTTCTCTGCGTATTTCCTTCTTAGTAATCCTCTGTTGTTCTTTAAAAGCTTCCCAGTCCTCCGTTTTCCCACTTATCTTTGCAATATTATACTTTTTCTCTTTTAACTTTATATGTTTCTTAACTTCCCTCGTCAGCCAGGGCCACCCATGCCTCCTCATAGGATCTTTCTTCCTTTTTGGAATGAACTGATCCTGCATCTTTTGCATTATACCCAGAAATATCTGCCATTGTTCCTCCACTGTCATCCCTGCTAAGGTATTGCACCATTGAACTTTGGCCAGCTCCTCCCTCATAGCTCCATAGTTCCCTTTATTCAACTGAAATATTGTCATTACCGATTGTACCCTCTCCCTTTCAAATTGCAGATCGAAGCTTATTGTATTATGGTCACTACCTCCTAATGGCTCCTTCACTTCGAGGTCCCTGATCAATTCTGGTTCGTTGCACAATACCAGATCCAGAATTGCCTTCTCCCTGGTAGGCTCCAGCACCAGCTGTTCTAAGAATCCACCTCAGAGGCACTCCACATCCTGATTCTCCCAGTCTACCTGCATGTTGAAATCCCCATAACAACTGTAGTAACATCTTTGCGACAGGCCAATTACAGCTCCTGATTCAACTTACACGCTACATTCATAGTACTGTCTGGGGGCCTGTAGATAACTCTCAAGAGGGTCTTTCTACCTTTAGAATTTCTCAGCTCTATCCATACTGACTCTACATCCCCTGATTCTAGGCCCCCCCGCGCAAGGGACTAAATATCATCCCTTACCAACAAGGCCACCCACTCCCTCTGCCTCTCAGTCTGTCCTTACGATAGCACTTTTAGCCTTGAATATTCATTTCCCAGGCCCTATCCACTTGAAGCCACGTCTCAGTTATCCCCACAATATCGTAGCTGCCAATTTCCAAAAGAGCCTCAAGCTCATCCATCTTATTTCTAATACTTTGTGCATTCATATATAGTATTTTTAATTTGTTACTGCCCTCACCCTTCCTATCAACCCCTATTTCACTCAAACTTACGGCATGATCCCTTTTTGAGTTTTCTGCTTCATTGATACCGTTGTCTTTCTTGACTTCCCTTGTTCTAACTTTCCCTTCAATTTACTTCTTAAATCCAGTTTGTCCCCTCCCCCCCGCTATTTAGTTTAAACGCAGCTGTGTTGCAGTAGCAAACCTGCTTGCCAGAATGCTGCTCCCCAACCTATTAAGGTGCAAACCGTCTCTTTTGTATAATTTATGCTTACCACAAAACATACCCCAGTGATCCAAGAATTTAAATCCTTGCTTCCTGCACCAGTTCCCCAGCCACACATTCAAGTCCATTATCTCCTTGTTCCTGGCCTCTCCAGCCCGAGGAACTGGAAGCAAACCAGAGATAATCACCTTGGACGTCCTGCTTTTCAACCTTCTTCCTAATTCTCCGAAGTCCCGCTGTAGTATGTTCCTCCTCTTCTTCCCAACGTCATTTGTGCCGACATGTACCACCACCTCTGGCTCTTCACCTTCGCCCTTGAGGATTACCTGCACTCTGCGATGTCCTTAATCCTGGCACCAGGAAGGTAACACACCATCCTTAAATCCCGCCTGTTGCCACAGAAACCCCGTTCAGTTCCTCTCACTATGGAGTCCCCTATCACCACGGCTCTGTGCAATGTCTGACTCCTCGGCTCTGCCAAATCATTAATATTGATGATTGACATTAATAATTAATATTACAGATTGACAAGTTCTTTTTGCTTAGTTTATTGCTAAATGTTTTTCCTAGAAAATTTACAAAATACTTGGCTCAGTGGTTAGCACTGCTGCCTCACAGTACCAGGGTTCGATTCCAGCCTCGGGCAATTGTCTGTGTGAAGTTTGCACATTCATCCCATGTCTGTGTGGGTTTCCTCCCACAATCCAAAGATGCACAAGTTAGGTGAATTGGCCTTGCTAAATTGCACATAGTGTTCAGGGATGTGTAGGCTAGGTGCATTAGTCAGGGGTAAATGTAGAGTAATAGGAGAGGGGAATGGAGTTGGGTGGGTTATTCTTCGGAGGGTTGGTGTGGACCTGTTCGGCCAAATGGCCTGTTTCCACACTGTAGGGATTCTACTTCTATTAACATTTATTTAAAATATGGATGCATTTTGTTAAGTGTGGCATTTCACAAACTTTAGAACCAATGTCACCTTGCACTTATACAGTACCTTTAAACTTAGTGAAATGTCTAAAGGAGCATTGTAAAACAATATTAGACAACGACATAACAAGATATTAGGACACAAAGCTTAATCAATTTGTGTTTAAAGAGGGTCAAGATGGTGAGTCAGCAACATACCCTTTCTCAGGCACAGTGGCATCTCAATCACAGCCAATTATCTTGCTCATCCTCCCATATTCCTTGAGACAAACTGCAAACATGAGGGTTTCAAGATGTCCCAGGATGTGTCAAGGAGCTGCCATAAAGTGCAGTACTAGAGCTTGTGTCCCTGTTTGTATTGCAGGAGAAATGAGGACACAGTAACAAGGAATAAGTTAATACAAACCAGACCAAATCTTCATATTCTGATCTTGACGGAGGACGAAGCCTTCAAACTGGATGAGTGACTAACCATCCAACTCATTGTGGATTGCAAGGTAGGAGAGCCAAGAGAATTGAAGAAGCTTTGAGCTTAAGTCTGCACCACTACACATTTGGAGATCCACATCAGGCATGGTTTGTAAGGGTGACGTGATGCGCTTAATCCTTGTATTCTCCTGTATAGGCCTCAGTACTTCTGAAGGATGCTCACGGTATTGGCTCTTTTGGACATTGGCTCCTCACCCCTTCGGCCAGAGGGTTCACATCTGTAATCATGATCACCTGTGTAGAATCCTCTCAGATTATTGGCAACTTCCAAGCCTCAAGCAACCAGAAGACAGCCACCAAGTTCATCCCTGCTCAAAGACAGCTTATTCAATAGCTTGTCTTCACTTCAGCTACCAGCAGGATGAATCCTCCATATCACCCACCTCCTGAAGGTCACACTACCCGCAGTTCACTATATGCATGTTAAGAAGAGCACTTAGGCATACTTGAGGTTAACAGGGTGTTTAAACTTAGAACTTTTTAAACATCTGATAGAGAAGTCTCAATCAATCTAAGAAACCAGAGGTGTGGTTTAGTAGAATACCAATGGACTAGTAATTCAGCTTCTCCAGATTAATGTTCTAGAGGCATGGGTTCAAATCAGACAACGATAGGTGGTGAAACGTGAATTCAATAAATAATCTGCAATTAATACCTAGCCTAATGGCAACCATGTTGATTGGTGCAAAAAAACCCATCTGGTTTGCTAATATCTTTTAGGGAAGACCTTCGTTAGCTGGTCTACCTGAACTGTGGTGTCAGACTCACAGCCAAGTGGTTGACTCTTAACTAACATCTGAGCAATTAGGGATGGACAATAAATGCTGTGTGACACTGACAGTCCATGAACAAATTTTCTAATAGTCAGTATTGCTGCCACCTAATAAGCTTTAACCTTGCTCTCTCAATCAGCTGTTAGTGTTGTTGCTGATTATATTTGGTCAGCTCCTCGGTTGTGACAGTGTGCATGGTGAAGCTGGGAGCTGGGTGGTGAAATGTGTGCTGAATGAGGTTGGCAGCTGGCTATATTATTATATTAACACTGAAAGAGCATTGGGATTAAAAAAAGTGGGATTGTGTGAGCATGTGCTAGGGGTCCCTTACATATCTCTCAGGATTCTGTGTCGGGCGGCACGGTGGCACAGTGGTTAGCACTGCTGCCTCACAGTGCCAGAGACCCGCGTTCAATTCCCGACTCAGGCAACTGTCTGTGTGGTTTGCACATTCTCCCCGTGTCTGTGTGGGTTTCTTCTGGGTGCTCCGGTTTCCTCCCACAGTCCAAAAATGTGCAGGTTAGGTGAATTGGCCATGCTAAATTGCCCGTAGTGTTAGGTGAAGGGGTAAATGTAGGAGTATGGGTGGGTTGCTCTACGGAGGGTTGGTGTGGACTTGCTGGGCCGAAGGGCCTATTTCCACACTGTAAGTAATCTAAATCGCTGGGCAAGTGGTTCTTCATCCTGAAAAAAAAATCCCCAAGAACCGCAGATGTTGGAAAACGAAAACATAAACGGAAATTGCTGGCTTGGGTTCTGAAGAAGGGTCACTGGACCCAAAATGTTAACTCAGCTTTCTCTTCACAGATGCTGCCAGACCTGCAGAGTTTCTCCAGCAATTTCTGCTTTTAGTTCCTCATCCTGTACTACCTTCTCAGCCATCTCCTCCGCATCCTCCATGAGGATGGATGAGGAGCTGCAATCAAAATCCTCATTTTTGCAAGACCTAGCCCTCTTTGCTGTGCCAGATTGTGCAGAGCTCAGCAAACAAACTTAATCAGAGGGACTATTGTTGGGGCATACTTCAGGGTTCACTAGCTTGATCTCACCTTCACTTGGCAATAGCTTGCTCAATATTCACTCATATAAAGCCAGATAAGTGGGATATCTTTCTCAGTTGCCATTCGACAGTTCCGCAAAGATGTAAAGATCTTCACTGGTTCCCACTGACAATCCATCAGAAGTGGCTTAAAAGCTCTGATATCTGGTGTTGCCAAAGAATGTGGACTTTGGCGGCTGCTTGCTGGTGACCAGGCACATAGCCTGAAGAATAAGGATGAAATTCAGCAGGCCAAGCAACAACTGAGAGTCAGAAATAATGATTCAGCTTTCATCTTTTATCCAAATAGGAACCATGCACATTTCTGAACAAACTGTTTTTGGTGGAGGTATGGACTATGGCTGTGGGAATTGTCTTCAGGACCAAGGGATTGGAATTGAAGCCCATAATTCACAGCTCATCCTGCAGCATAAGTTGGTGACTGCCTCCCTTGAGATTATAGTTTTCACTGATGCTTTAACTTGGAAATCTGCAGAGGTTTGTACAATGTTTGGCATGCTCACTCCCAATTTTTCTTTATATGAAGGCTATGGCATAACCCTGTGCTCCCTTCTTCAGTATTCCTATGCGTCCTCTTGCTGTTACTGCAGTTGATCCATGGGCACCCTTATCCTTCCTCATTCCTCCTATTTGGGATAATCCATGAAGACTGGGTGAATCAGTCCCATGACAACTGGTTTTTCACTCTCTAATGTGCTAAGTTTGGAGTCAACTTTCTCTGGAATCTTACCTTTGTTATTCCTCTTTAAACATATACAAAAGCCACTCTGCAACTCTCGTAGAGAGTCCACCTCCCATGTCAGCTAACCGTAGAGGTTTCCCATTGATGACTGACATTTGTCTCTGCTTTAAACTTTTCTCCTTTCAAGCCACTTAACAATCTCTCAATGGTTGACCACCATAGGCAGCACTGAGGAGACCTCACCTCGTTGTTACTAGTTTTAACCAGTTGGCGATCTGAAGATCTGTGATCCAAGTGTTTGATTCATTTCAATTCAATATTTCACCTAAAATCACATTCAGGTCCATCCAGTTCATTTTAATTATCTCGTCAACAGGCTCAACTGAGATCCTGCCATATTATAGTAGCACAATCATCACTATTTTTCTTCCCAATATCACAGCATCAGGGTTTAGAGTGAGCACAACCATCCCATTTCCTCCTCCTCCTCCTCCCTGGAGGCTGCTGTCTAACTGCTGCAAATTTCACTAAGTTCACCTTCCAGTGTGTATTTTGAGAATATTTTGTTTATGATTACATATTGTCATGATTTACGGGTTACCTTTCCAACTCGCCTTCCTTAATAATGACATTTACTTAACAGATGCTTCCTTTAGCACATTATTTACAATGTACATTCAGTTAGAGTTCCGCAATATCATTTGCTTCACTGCCCTGAAATCAGCTCTTCTGAAATCTCATCTGGTGTTATCAATCCTTTTTTTCATCCTGTGCCTTAAGACTAATCTAATATCACTTTGATAACTGGAAATTGAATGTGCCTTAGTCTCCATTACTTTGTAACAACAATATGTTGAATCAAGTTTAATTGTTCTTATCTGCCAGTGCTTTTAAATATATTGTCATTGATTATTTTAGTTTCAGGATTGTGACTGCAGGATGTTGAATTGGAAATTAAATGATGTTGTTTTGCCTTTGCCAAAAAATAACATGGCCCTCTTCATCAGCTATATTTATATTTCCTTTAGATTCCTTCTTGTAATGTATTTTAAAGTGTAAGAGAGGCTGCAATTATGACCCAAGTTTAACAAATCCCTACTACTTTGACTATCAATAAGTACTCAACAGCAAAGAGATACAGCCTGAAGTCACACAACATTAAATATTTTTAAGAATGTTAATTTTGTAAATCGAGTATTTCAAGATCACTCCTTGTTTCAAATTTAAAGATTCCTAATTACGAATGGATCTTTGTGAAGAAATCCCACATATATGACATTAAAATGGAAATGGAGTGTCTGTATAGCTATCCCCACTCTAGACACACCAAACTAAAATTTCATGATGTAATATTAATGGAAATTCTGATCCAAAGTTCCTTGTATCTAATCACACTGAATGATAAAATTATACAGTTCCATTACATAATACATATATTCTTTTCTTTTGATGGTTCTCAAGCAAAATGCTTCCTTTTGAATTGAGGCTCATATCCCATGATATCATTATCAAACTGATACGACTATCCCTACAATTCCTAACCTCCTTCTATTGCTCGATATGGTGATTGTTAACTTATTGATAGTGACATGATTATCCCCAATATTTTTGACCCTAGCAATTAACTCTAATTGTATACAATGCTGCCAAAGAGGAGCAATATCTCAATAGAAAATGAATGGGCATAGAATTCTGGCCTGTTATTATATGTAAACATATGCTTGCATTAACATTTAGAACACAAGATACTGTATTAGATTTATGATTAGAAAAGCTAGGCAATCATATTTTTGGAATAAAAGAGAAATGGGTTCCTGGGAATACCATCTTACATGAAGTTATTTTACAAATTGTGTTTCTAATTATGTCAAGTGTTACTAACCATCAATTAATTCCTGCTGCAAATGGTTCTGCATATCTAACATTTCATTTTGTAATTTGAGCCATATGTTGCCTGATCTCTCTAATCAAATAAGTGTGAATTAGTAAACTCTCCTTCCAAAGCCCACAGGTTCTAATCAGCATGGTAGGTTTCTGGAATCAGTGTGTTTAATCCTTTGCCCTGAGCAAGCACTGTTTACATTAAAGTGAACATCTTCTTCAGTAGAAAAGGTGAGACCATCAATGAGTTAATTCCTGATGTGAAAACAAAGGACAAAAGCAATTGCTCTTTGAATACAGAAGGAGTATTTCCTACACAGCTGACATTCCCGTTGGTAGGTGAGGTAGCCTTCCCAACAATTTCAATGATAATGCCAGGGCTCTTCATTTCAACGCAATAGGGTATAAATTTCAAAGTCCTTGTGAAGAAACTTAAATAATATGCCAATGAAAAGGTATTTTAATGTAGTGTTTCAAAATGACTTGCGAATGTCATTTCAATGGTACAACTGAGGAGCATATGTGCATTAAGAAATAACACTAGCTAAGCAGAAGGATGTGTTCATGACTGGAATATGATGTCTCTCATTATGAACCAGCTTGTTCATAAATGACTCAACAAGAGTTGGCAGATGGCAGGTTCCACACCCTCCAACCCCCACCCCCACAATTCTCAAAAATGATTGTCCTCTGAATACATTTCCATTGGCTAGTTATCACTACACCAAGACATTGCTGCATTAAAATACCAAGTGGTAAAATTATCATATTTTTGTTTCATATTTTCTGAACACCTCTATGTTGCACTTTACATCAAATTTCTACACAGCACCAATCTGTATGCCATACTATCACCGTTTCTCTTCAACACTAGCTTCCTGAAATAATACAAGAGAAAGTCTCACTGACATCCCAATTATCAAATGTATGCAACAATTCTTCACTTAATGTCGTCGCATTCCTGAAAAGCGTAACATGAAACAAAAAAAAATTAAGAAAACCATTGCAACCAGTAACATTATATTACAACAAATGCTGAAGCTTTATTTAGGTTTTGCAGGACTGTTTCCATCAGGATAAAAAATATTAACATATTAAATTTTGTAAGATTAAATACCATGTATTGATCAATATATTTGTCAATGAAATAACTTTAAAAAAGAATTTAAAATACAAAGAAAATTTGTTACTTCTTCCTACTTTCCTGCCCTCTTGCCACATCTCTCACTCACTAATTCTTGAGTTCACCATTGATTGTGTTCACCAACCTGCTAGGCTGACTCTCCCAGTTGGTGTTAACTCTCCCAATGTCTGCTTCTCCCATTAATTTACCATGCTGCTGGCTGCCTCTCTTGCTGTCTGACTATTCTGCTGTCCACTTCCCTTTTCCGAACATACATTCTAAGCATGAATTCAAATATGACTAGTAAGAATTCAAAATCAACTACAGTCTTACCAGACCATAGGATTGCTCTCTCATTACAGACAGAGATGACTGGTAGTGCTTTAACCTGAGAGTCACCACATATCAAGCAAGAGGGAAAGTTAATAGGGTCACCTACACGGTGACCTCTGATAGTACAAGAACAAACCCACACTATTGATATCACTCTGCAGTTCAAACCAGCTGGTAATCCAACCAATTGAGCTAACCATCACTCAGTTCGAAAGCAACATAGGGAGGATAGGGGAATTGTTGAGGAGGGGGAGATGCCAGTCCTACATCACACCTGATATGAAGTTACAATAATGTAAATCCACAAGACAGACACAAATCCCATTAAAAATGTAGCTCTAAGTCAAAATGAACTAAAAACAGACAAAGTGAGTATGTAGTGTGGCTGCATTTGGATCAATTAGTGTCTATTAGGATCTTTAATTAGTGAATAAATAAGGCTCTTATTTACTAAGATTTTGAGGATCAGGAAAATGTTTTGAGAATATGTATTATATCAATATTAAACACTCGGTTGGAAGCACAAACCTGCAAATTGGTAGTTGTATGCTTTCATTAAGGTCTGCTGAGATGTAAATTGCCATTTACCTGAGATCAGGTTATAGAGACCTCAAACTGCTATTAACCACAAAAATGATTGGTACATTTAAGTCCCATGTACTCATCAGTGAAAAATACAGTTATAAACCTGGGTGCAAACTATCTGGCTAACTAGGATCAATAAGAAACCTATTATTTAAGTAGTATACAAACGTTCTGTGTCTTCAGCTCATTACTAGTTAAGATGAAGAATAGATTGACATTTTGAGCTGAACTTTACAGTCCAGCTGAAGAGATTTCCACCACAGGGCATAATAAAGTTTCTCACCATATCTTAGCAAATCCGCCATATTAACCCCCCTATGGTATCCATCAAGTCCAATTCCAGCTCTATCTTACCATGTAATTCCAAGAACAACCCGCCTCTCAGTAGATATCCACCAAAAGACCAACATCTCTTACACCTGCACCATCTTTGAAAAGCCACAATGCATTCGGACAAGTTTTGGCAGTCCCTCACCCTCAAAATAATGGCAGAGCAGCCAACAAGCCCCATTGTCCACAGCACATACCTGGCATGGCTGACAGTCCCTCACACATACAACTCCATTCTCTCACCCTAGTTGCTGTTTAACCACCACACCACACACTTTACCTGTCTATATCTACATCCTGTCTGAATGTCTATGTCAGAGATGCCCTATCTCCACTGTCCAGACTGAAACCATAACTTCTCACTGTGCAGTAAGGGAACATCACATAGAAGTATGAAATTGGACAATTCCAAGCATGAGCTTTTATTTCCAGATACCAAAAGCAAAAGCATAAGCAAAGTGAATAGAGGTTGAAATTTGCCCCGGCTAACGCCATCCAGATTTTGACATCATATTCAAGAGGTAGAACCACATCTTCAGCAGCTGTACCATCTGCTTCACTGTTGCCACATGCAGCATTGTATCTGCACTCTACAAGGGCGGCAGTGGTTAGCACTGCTGCCTCACAGCGCCAGGGACCCAGGTTTGATTCTATCCTCAGGCGACTGTCTGTGTGGAGTTTGCACATTGTCTGTATGAGTTTCCTCTGGGTGCCCTGGTTTCCTCCCACAGTGAATTGGCCATGCTAAATTGCCCATAGCGTTAGGTGCATTAGTCAGATGGAAATGGGTCTGAGCGGGTTACTCTTCAGAGGGTCAGTGTGGACTTGTTGGACTGAAAGGCCTGTCTCCACACTGTAGGTAATCTAATCTAATCAGTTAGAGGATTGTGCAATTGTGTCGTTAGTCATGGTCACAGTGGTTAGCCCTTATCCCTCAGTAACCAGCTTCATAAAGCCCCAAAGCCCTCAAACACACCAGGTCCATAAATGTGCTCCAGGATGTGAGGACACCTACCAGGGTAGTGGGCATACAGCTCCAAGAAATGGTACAGTGATCAACTATACACTATTGGAATGGAACACACAAAAAACAGGGATTGCTGGAGAAACTCAGCAGGTCTGACAGCAACTGTGGAGTGAGAAACCGAGTTAATGTTTTAAGTCCTGTGACTCTACTGTGTTTCTTTAGCAATTTTTGTTTTTATGTGTTTCAGATCTCTAGCATCCACAGTTCTTTGTTTTTTTTTAATTAATGGAATGGAATCCTTTCCTGCTGATAACCTCAGTAGTTTTGTGGAATTTTGTGGCACGTGTGTGGAGTCAATACTGCCCTGCATCTGGGGAAGACAGCAATGTTCCCCAAACCCAAATGGAGTCTCATGAAGAGACTTGAATGTTTCTCTCTCCACAGATGCTGCCAGGACTACTGAGCTTCTCTAGCACTTTGTGTTTTTGTTTCAGATTTCCAGCATCCACTATATTTTACTATTGTTTTATTATGTTTTGAATCTTTCTGCCCAAGCTGCAGCACTGACCTTTTTTTCATATTCATTCACACTCTGAGGGTGTTACTAGCTCGGCCAACAATTATTGCCCATCCCTAATTGCTCAGAAGGCAGTCAAGAGTCAACCACATTGCTGCGGGTCTGGAGTCACATGGAGGCCAGACCAGGTAAGGATGGTAGTTTCCTTCCCTAAAGGACATCAATGAACCAGTTGGACTTTTCCTGACAATCAGCAATGGATTCATGGTCATCACTTAAACTCTCAATTTCAGATTTTTTTAGAAGTTAAATTCAAATTCCACCATCTGCCATGGCAGGATTTGAACTCGTATCCAGCACATTGAACTTTGCCTACTGTTATGCTTTAAACCTCCAGAAACCTAGTAATATATCTTAGTGATGACCATTTTGCTCCTCTGTGTTCCATTTGTGGAGGTCATGATAGTGGCCTCTGCCACTAACACTCCCTTCTGTTACCTATCATGACCTCCCATGCTGTTCTGCATATCCCTCCATTCACCTAGAGACTCATCCTTGCCACCATGCTTGTCTCCATTGCTGTAAATGCCTCTGCTTTGAAGCCCCAATGCCTTTTGGCAATGATCCTTCTGCTGCCCCAATGGGTCCACTCTTGAAACAACCTAAACAATTGACAGACAAACCCCAATACTCTTTGCTCCAGACTTCTTAACGACTTTAACAAGCAGCCCCGAGACATGACCGATCAGATCTCTGAGTGCTGTGTTTGTAGCTGCCTGACTGACTGTACATGATTCCCTGGACTACTGGTGCTGGCCCTATAGGACTAAGTACTGTCTTCTCTCCCGACTGCATTGGGACAGACCCCCTGAACGTGAGTGTCCCAAGAGGCCACTGTGTGAAGGCCTTCAGTGATGATCCAGAGGCACCTCTTCAGGGACCACAAGCAGTGCTGGAAAGGTACTTAACTATATCATGTAATCACTCTCTTCCTTATGTAGCTGGCAGGTTTTCTGATTGTTATGAAATCTTGCCAACTATGGTTGTACCCGGAAGAGAGATAAAATCTAAGGCTGTTTCAATGACCAACCTCCTTCCTGTGGGCAGGTTGGGTTTACCCTCTGGTGCCATCTCCATTAATATCTGGAGTTTCATTTTTCATACAACCCAAGCCTGAGGTTAAAATGCCCTCTGAAAATTTTGAATTGGAAAGTGAAAATTAGAAAGTTTAATTCAATGCAACACCATGTTTAGAATTCATGTCTAGAATATTTTCATAAAGAGAGAGAAAGAATGACAGGAATTAATATGAATATAATAGAGACAAAGAAAAATTAAAAATCAATTTATCATTTTTTACAACTCCAACAATAATTGAATGCAGCTCATGGTGGACAGCAGGCTCTGACTGGTCAGCAGATACTTCCCAGAATGCCAATGTTTGCTTTTACCTCGCACTATCCCGACAGCCCATTCCCACCATGTAAAGACCTACTGCATTGAACTTTGTCTATAACTATCCTTCCTGCCTCTGAACCCTGACATTCCACCTAAAAAACTCCCCACCTTACTCCTTCACACTCCTCCTACGGAGGCCACAATGGTGGTCACTATCAATAATCCAACCTCCCAAAGTCCACCATACCCTCTGATATTGTTGCACATACCCTCTATATACGTTGTGATAATTCCATCACCACCCTTGTTCCTACCTTCACAAATGTCTTTGCTTCCAACCACCACCCTGCTGTTACAGACTTGAATCCCCAACCTTTTTGGCAATGATTCCTCCACTGTACTCTCCATCCCTTCCCCCACCCCCACTGTTGGATGTATTCCCCTGGAACAGTATTCGTCCCAGCCGTCTGACTGACTTTGACCAGCACCCTCTGGACCAGACTGACCAGACCCTGACCACTGTCTATGCAGCTCCCTGACTGATGATTCACCTGACCGCTGTTACAGAACTGACCGCTGCCAGTGCTCGGGCTGCTGTCACATAGATCCCTGGATCGCGAGCAGCTCAGACAGACGACTGACTGTGCACAAGCCCCTGTACACTGTGCAGACTGTGCCTATGGCTGACTATACTGGAATCGTCAGACTGATAGTGGCCCTCTTGACTTGACTGAGAATTAGCCCCAACCAGTTTCCAAAATGGCCGCTTAGTTTGATACATCTTCCTCCAACCCCATCATCCCAAACAGATCCTTACCTGACAAGCAACCTATCTGTCTGTGTACACAAAAGATCAATACGGCAGTACTGAGAGCCTGCGGCAATGGTTGAAGCGCCAGTGTGCTTAGAAGCAAGGCAAGGCATGGATGGTGGCAGCCTGCAGGTAGGCATGAAGCATGCCAGTTCTATGAAAACAAGCGAGCAGTCCTGTGATGCATCTGTTCCAGTCTGTGAACTGGGAGCCTGTCCCTATGCACAAAGTGTCCCTGCTGCGGCTTTTCAATGTTTGTTGCTGATGTACCCCATCCCGAGAAATGTAAGGCTTTGCTTCCCGAGCAACCTGCAGCTGGATCAGAGAGGTAACTTGATGGTCGTGAGCAGCCTCCCTCTAACTTTTCCTTTTTCTCCATGGACAGCAGAGACTTCTGGAACCAGATGTCAATGCTGCGATCCATGTCAGCATGCTGATTGCCATGCATGGAAAATCAGAATAGCTGAGCACATGGGCAGCTGCACAATTCAAAGGAAATGTTGATGATGTCGATTGCCAATGTCTATGGATAAGGGATGTGCATGCCTTGTACCTTTGGATGGTGCTCTGAGCTGCCATTTGGTCATAAGTAACATGGAGGCTCCTCACAGCCAGCAACAAGCTGAGATCACCAAGTACCCATTCTAATTTCCACGTTGGGTTTTCTCAATGTCTAGCTTGTTCGGTGTTTGGTAAAATAGGAAGCGGAAGGCTAATGAGATAACTTAGGCTGTTGGTAAGGTATTTAACAAGTAATAATCCCCCTGAGTTGGCAACTCCCTGATGCCTACTGAAAAACTCACCCCACTGCTCAGCAAAAGCTAAAAGATGACACAAAATGTTCCTGAGTCAAGATAGATCTCGCAGGATGCCTCACCTGATTCTTCCACAAATCTCACCACAATCCACTGCACTCACACTTCTCTAAGATTCCACCCCCTAGTCACTATTGTTATGTAAATAAATCGTAACCAATTTGAACTCCACAAGGTTCAATGCCCAACATTATGGTAAATGTTAGTTGGATCTAAATTTGTCTGATAATAAGGGTGAAATTATAGCTGTGCTACATACATGTTTATGTTGTTACATAAGTATTTTATGTTTAATATTGCTTGGAGGACTTTATTGAAGGATTGTGGAAAATGGATTTATTTCAAGTCTTATGGAAATATCTAGAATGGTTTCTTTAAACAAGATCATTGAAAGTTCACTCTGGACAGACAAGATATTTTTTGAACAGGCTTCCCACAAATCACATGAGAGTTAATAATTACTAGGTTTTCTGTTGATCTCTGCTGCGGCTGTTGCGAACAGGGACTATGCTGGAGAGATATTTACTTTATCTGGATCAGTTGGAGGGAAGGTTGCTAATAAGAAGTTAAGTTGAAGTAGAGTTTGTTAAAGTAATAAAATCTGCAAAACTGATTTCTCATATCTCTGAAAAAAGCCGCTCTTATTGATTTTAGTGTGAAATCTATTTACTCTTTTGAAAGAATGATTGAAGGAACATCTCAAGGTTGTATTTCATGAGCATGCTGGGTCTGCAAGGCTTCAGAGACAAAGTTGCATGATTAGTGACTTAACCACATCAACTTGAACATACCAGCAACTAATGTTAGAACAGTCTATATTTTATCCTTTGGATTTCAAACATAACTCATTGACCAAAGTGTGTTTCAGCAAATTAATCTCTGCAGAGCAATCTGTATTTTTTCTTGAACAGTGTATGCATAGATTTTCAATTGTGGGTCTTTAGAGGGATAAACATTTGTACTTTGGTGTTTCTGACTTTTTCTGTTAACCAAGTTTTTGCATCTTTATTGAGTAAGTTTTCTTTTGATAATGAACCTGTAATTGTGTTTATAACAAACATTGTTGATATATCTTATTACTTAAAACTTGAAATGGATAAGGTATTAAATTAATTATCTAGAGAAGTGGAAAAAGCATTTTTACTGTATGTTGTGACCTGTGGAGTAATGGCACTAGAGCCTTGATCATAACAATGTGAACTTGGAAAGATATGCTCTTCTACTCCATCTGTGCCCAGTAGAGATTCAGGATCTGATAGGGGAAAATGTTATTGGTAAAGGATATGCAGATAGACATAAGTGACTGCTGAAAACAATAGCCCTTTGTCATACATAGGGTATAAGGGTGAAATATCAGTGAGGAAGAAAAGAGAATGAGATGGCCAAAACAATGCAGAACATGTTTACTAGCCTCTTCAGCATTGATGCTTCTGTAGTAGCTATTTTTCATAATATTCCTGATAGTCTTTCCCAGATGGAGCAGGTTGTGCATGGATGGTGTGAGTCCTCAGTAATTCTACACTAGCGTCTCCTGCAAGTAAGAAGCAAGTGTTAATTCTAATGTCTAAAGCTTATTCCATACTAAATAGATAGAGATATGATTTAGTTTGACTTTTGAGCCAGTGAATCGCTGATACAAAATGTTCAGCTCAATGCTGTACTTCTTAAAGTAACTGTCACTACAACATTTCCTCAGACTTCATAACTTATAGGATCAAACTTGAGTCCCCAGCACTATGAGGCAGCAGTGCTAATCACTGTGCCACTTTATCACCCTATGTCCTTTTGCTTTGTGTTTAGTCTTTATGTAGGTGTTCTCCATCTGTTGAAGACAATTGTTTTTGTTTTGAATCTATCCAGACGTGCACGAATTTACCAATATGATAACACATATTTTCAATTGAAAAAGTCTTTATAGTTCAATGATGTGACAATGTATGAATTTCAAGCTACCATTCTGCTGTTTATGCTGTCAATGAATCTGTATTTGTTCATTTAAAGATTGTACTGCTTTTGTATATTGTAGGAATGCAATTCCATCAAGATTTATGGACCCAAGCAACAGAAAACTAAATAATACAGTAGAACAGATGGCAAACCAAACTACTTTTTATTTCATAACAATAAAATGTACAGTCTAAAGATAAAAAAAACTGCAGAAGCTGTAAATCTGTGTTATAACCTGGACATACTAAGCCAGTCAGGCAGCTTCTGCTGACAGAAAAATAGGGTTAAAGTTTTAGATCAATAACCTTGCATTGGAATTGGTAAAAGTTACAGATTGAACAGATTTTATGCAATTATAGTAGCAGTAGAAGAGGGAGTGTCTGTGGTAGCTCAGGAGGGACGGATTAAAGTGAACAAAAAGATAATGGAGTAAGGCAAAGGGGATGTCAGTGGACAAGTGAAAAACACAAAAAATAGGTCCAGAGGAAGTGTAAATGTCAAGAGTAGAATCATTACCAACAGAACCAACCCAGTTCCCCCGGTGCTCTGGTTTCTCCCACAGTCCAAAGATGTGCAGAGTGGATGGATTAACCATGGGAAATGCAGGGTTACAGGGATAGAGTAGGGGGGGTGGGTCTGGGAGGATACTCTTCGAAGGGTTGGTGTGGACCCGATGGGCCAAATGGCCTGTAGGAATTTGATGATTCTATGAATAGTTGCTGCTTGAAAATATGGTTATGATATATATGGCACTAGTGTCAATATGAAATTGTGGAACTCAATATAGAGTTCAGTGGATTGAAAAATATGGTGGTGTTCTTTAAGTTTCTGTTGAGTTTCACTAAAACAAAGAAGGCAGCCTTGGACACAAAGGTCAAAGTGGAATAGAGAGTTAAAATGACAGATGATCAGAAGTTCAGCATTATGCTTGAAGACTGAATGGAGATGTTCAAAAAAGTTTTTCCCCAATTTGGCATTTGGTCTCACCAAAGTTATAGAGTGTATTTAAGTAGCAAATAAAGGATATTAAGTAATTTAAAAAGTACAAATAAATCATGTTTCACTTAGGAGGAACGTTGGGGCCTGAGATGATTAAAAAAAAGGGGAGGTTCTGCAAATCCTGTGCTTGCATGTTAAGGAATGGTCAAATGAAGAAATAGTGTTGGGGCTTATTGAAGCATAAACTAGGGTTTCGTGGAGAGAACTTTGAAGGCCGAAATGGGAGATCACAGAAGAATACTTTTGCTAGTGATGTCAAGCTGAATGCCTTGTGCCCTAATTTATGGCCCACCATCTATTTTTTCCATCCACGGTTTGCCCGTAAAATGCACATGGGCAGTGGGCATTCAGGAACCTTTTTTTGAAAGTTCTGCTATGAATGCAACAATTTACCTGCTACCTATGAAAAACATTATTGCCCGTGTGCATTTACTGAACAACATATGCCAATAGTGGCAAATATTGGTTACATTTATTTCTGAATTTCTCATCGTACTGGATTGAAAACTATTCCTTAAAGCTTTGGTATCAATGAAGATTTGACTATTTCATTGCTGACCATTGCTTTCTGGAGCTGCGAATGGAGTGATTACTCTGAATCCAAAATCACTGACAAAATGGCTGCCAGAGCATGCAGAGACATGCTAGTGCTATCTCTTCACTGTGACACAGTCTTCTTAACCAGGATGCTTTTGTACCTGTGCAGATGCCATAGACTGCATGTTTGCTGTGATGGGCTTTCCTTCTTTTAAAGAGAAAGCTTCCTATAACCAGTGAGACAGGCAGGAGGCTGGAAGAACACTGCAAGCCAGGCAGCATCAGAAGGTGCAGAAGTCTGGAGTTGGGTGTAGGGGGAGCTGCAGATAAAGGGGGAGGTGGGGGCAGGGTGGTAAAAGGGGATAGGAGAAGACAGGTAGCGGGTATGACCTGGTTGTTCAGTGGGAGGAATGAATCCGGTAGGTGGCAGGGCATCGTGTGGTCAAAGTTGTTCCACTGCGAAGTCTCTTCAAAGGATGCCCACTTTGAAGAAGCTCTCTGCCTCCCTCAAACGTGCACTCAGTGAGTCCCTTTCTCACTGCCACAGCGCCATGACCTCCTCAGTCCTCCAGCTCTTTGACCACACAATGCCCTGCCACCTGCCGGATTCATTCCTCCCATTGTCCAACCAGGTCATACCCTCTACCTGTCTTCACCTATCCCCACTTCACCACACTGCCCCCACCACTCCCTTTATCTGCAGCTCCCTCCACACCCACCCTCAGTCCTGAAGAAGGGTTACACCCGAAATGTCGACTTCTGCACCTCCTGATGCTGCCTGGCTTGCTGTGTTCTTCCAGCCTCCTGCCTATACCCAATGATGCAGGCACTCCATTGCATTCTGTCAAACTTCTTAAACATACTGGCAGTAGAAACATATTAATCTGACAGGAGATCACTCACAGAAGAGCAGTGTGCAGTGGGAATCTAGCCCCTTTCCAATACGTATTCACAGCAACTGGGACATAGAGGAACAAAGAGTATTATACAAAGAATAAAGAGTCCATAAAATCATGGCGATATTTGTTTCCACAAAGTTCTAAATTTCAATTGAAATTTTTTTTTAATGATTATTGTAGGGGGAGGTGAAATGTCCATTGGTTCCAGTGAGCTAACACTCAGTACTTAGCCTCCGTGATTATATGGTTAGTGCCAATTTTGTTCCAGGCAGCTACCATTCCATTGCCAAGCAATGTCTGTCCGTCACATCACAGCATCACTTAGCGGCGGTGTTAACAATAAACTCAGCTATGTGGAGACTATAACCACAGAAAATAGTGACCCAAATTTCATTTCTTCCACAGAGATGAGGGTTGCGCATGGGGACGCTGCAAATCCCCAACACAACACAGTCATAGAGTCTGAAACAATTGTCAGGGAAATTGAAGGGGCGAAAGTGAGTGCTGCAGATGCTGGAGATTTAAGTCGAGATTGTGGTGCTGGCAAAGCACAGCAGGTCAGGCAGCATCCGAGGAGCAGGAAAATCGATGTTTCAGGCAAAAGCCCTTCATCAGGATGAAGGGCCTCCTGATGAAGAGCTTTTGCCCGAAATGTTGGTTTTCCTGCTCCTTGGGTGCTGCCTGACCTGCTGTGCTTTTCCAGCACCAAACTCTCAAGGGTAATTGAAGATTTCACTGAATCATTCCCCTGTAGCTGGAACCCACTGAAAGTATCCATTGGTTGTGATTTTGACTGCCCACCTTGACTTACTCTAAACGCTCCATTACTTAACTGGCCCCTTCCTACCTTGGGCCCTCAAGCACTTTATCTACCCAGTACATTATTTACTTGTTACGTTATCCACCTCACACTCTAACCCTAAACTACCTGGCACCTACACTGCTGCCAACCTAACTTTACGATTACCTTACACACTTATCCTTTCATAGGAACTGTCAAAGAAACTGTCTGTGATAGCGGACCTTTAAATCACAGAAAATGGCAACTGTTGCTCTGAGAATCTGGTAACATCTGTGGAGAGAGAGAGAGAGAGACAGGGTTAAAATTTCAAGTCCAATGTCATTCTTCTTTGGAGCTAAAGAAGTGTTTTGAAATTGACTTTCTCCAGAATTCTTTGTGTTTGCTCCAGATTTTCAGCATCCACAGCATTTTGCTTTTGCTACTCCGTAAAATGGAGGGTGGCAAGTCAGGGCTTTCCACCCTCAGATTTAAAGTATGCTTTGCATGTCTGAGGGAGCCCTAATGAGAATCTTGAGTTAGACATGCAGCACTCTTTTATAATGTAACAAAAAGAATGATTTCCATCCCTTAGAAAATTGGCCCATTGCTCTTTACAGTAGACAGCTAAGATAGTCCAGTCATCTCAATCATAATAAAGATAATACTGAATGATCACAAGAAAACTTTATGACTCACAACTATGGCATGTAATAGAAATGCGTGAGATAATTAAAGCTGTGATTTACAAACAAATTAACAGGCAAATCAATGTAATGCAACAATTTCATTCTTTAATTGTCAATCATAATCACAGATAAAATAATCATATTTTGGGAAAATAAAATTAACTTTAGTTAGCAGTTTACCAGCAAAGTAAAAATGGAACATTTGCAGCTTAATATATGTGCTTATTTTTGGATTTAGCATTGATGACTAATTATCAAGTTTCAGCTTTACTTGAGAGAGTGTTGAGAAATAGAACCCTGATAATACAGCCTGATGGCATTGCAATTACAAATGGGGTATCATAGGCTATCACTAAAGTTTACTAAATTTTGTTTGAATTATAAGAAGCAATGCCATGTACACCATTTTTATCCCTTGGTTTTTAGAAATGTAATAAAAAGATATAAAAATGTAGTAAATGAGTAGATATAAAGATCAGTATTTGTGAAAAATCTGGTTCAGTTTGAATCAGTCATTCATCTCATGTGTGGCCCATTGATTATAACATAATTGTTGAGTTTACTTTGTAAGTGGCAGTGAAGTAGAAAAAGATGAAGTACAAATGGTTAGCATTCACTGGCAATAAATTGACCTTTGAATTGCATAGTTACTCAAACGTGACAAATTTGACATGCTTTATTGAATCCAACTATCATTATTTGACTATCAACATAATTATTAACTGGTGTTACAAATCTTGATGTGTTCATTGATGTATCCAATGCCCCTCATTTAAAAGGCTTGTCACAATAGGATACTCTCTGCATATAGTTTCAGACAAAAATTTGTAAATGCCCAAACTGTGTGTTACCTATGGCAACCATGATATGTTTTCTGCTCCATCTGAGGTGGAAAAATGTGAGTAGAAGGAAATCTTGTTTCATGTACAACACCGTCTGACTGCATTGCCAGCTCAGTTTAGCATGTCACAGAATTCAATAAGATATAAAAACGAAATACTGTAAAAGCTAGAAATCTGAAGCAAACATAAAATGCTGAAGAAGCTCAGCAGGTCTGGCAGCATCAATGCAGAGATAAATAGAGTTAACATTTCGAATCCAGTATGACACCTCTTCAGAACTGAAACCAGATCTCTGGGACTCTTTTAATTGTTGCCATGACAACAAGTGAATTGGGGTTGTGAAAAGGTAAGCGGATCCACCTCGCTGAGTACAAACCTCGAGACAAATATGTTTCCATCATTGATGGTAAACAGTTAGTTGTTCCAAGCTGCTTTTCCATGCAGTTGCCAGCACAGTTATCTAAGATTCCCTTCCATGCCAAGCCACTCAGTCTGGGTCAGAGCAACCCACTTGAATTGTTCCTGAATCAGGAGACCGCTCATGATCACGACAACATTACAAGCTTTTTGTAATCCGGGTGCTGTGGCCAAAACAGCCTGTTTTGCTTCAGGAGCCGCAATCTGTTTTTACATTTCCCTTTTAGTCAAAACCCCCTTGTCTTTCACCTCTTGCACCTTCCCTGATGAATGGTTTCCTTCCAGGGTCTCACTGCCCTCATGGAGATAGCAACACACCATAACAAAGCAGAGGCCTTCCAAGAGCAAATTGGAAGGCACCACCCACCCAGTCGAGCTGCCAGAGTCCTTTCTTCCAAAGTGTGATGGTCTACTGAATTGTTGTCTTAGTAAGGAGGTGCCAATGGTCACTTATGTGGCTCTACCTGGGGGCCCTGTAGAAACGTCAGTAGAAATCACTTAAAGGGGTATCCCTTTTCCTCTCGGATCTGTCCATGCACATTGGGGATTATAACATAATTGTTGAGTTTACTTTGTAAGTGGCAGTGAAGTAGAAAAAGATGAAGTACAAATGGTTAGCATTCACTGGCAATAAATTGACCTTTGAATTGCATAGTTACTCAAACGTGACAAATTTGACATGCTTTATTGAATCCAACTATTTATTGAAGACCTGACGCACCCCAGACTGACAAGTGCTGAAGAGTCCTTGGCAGATACCAAGGAAGTGAGTGCACACATGGAGGAACCTCTTCTTGCAGTTGAGTTAGATGCTGTGAGAATGGAAACCCTTCCTGTTGATGGCTGTCACAGATTAGTTGCTGTCGTACTTTGAAGGCTATATGAGTTCAACTGATGATGCCATGCACCTGCATGAATCCAGCAGTGGCTTCAAAACCTAACCAATTACATACCTGTTGCATTCTATTAATATACTGTTCAGCTCTTGCAAAGAAGGCACTGGTAATCTGTGAGATGCAGAGGAGTGTTGCTCTTTGCAAGATGTAAAAAAGAAATCCATTAAAGGTTCTTGGAAATGACAGAAGCAACAAAGTTCGGGCAGCAGATGGTGAGCACTGTTGAGAAATGAGTGGTCTTCAGTGACAAGGACACAGACCCGTTATTATATCTGTCAAGAGAGTTGCAATTCCTAGTCAATCTGAGGTCACTCCACAGAATCTGTGGTGATTATTTGGCCTCTATTGCTTTGTCATCTGGGTGGCACGGTGGCACAGTGGTTAGCACTGCTGCTTCACAGCGCCTGAGACCCAGGTTCAATTCCCGCCTCAGGTGACTCTGTGTGGAGTTTGCACATTCTCCCCATGTCTGCGTGGGTTTCCTCCGGGTGCTCCGGTTTCCTCCCACAATCCAAAAATGTGCAGGTTAGGTGAATTGGCCATGCTAAATTGCCCGTAGTGTTAGCGAAGGGGTAAATGTAGGCGAATGGGTCTAGGTGGGTCACGCTTCGGCATGTCGGTGTGGACTTATTGGGCCGAAGGGCCTGTCTCCACACTGTAATTAACCTAATTTCATTTCCCATACCATCCTGCTCCTTGTGTTTGACACGGCCTGTGAGGACATTGACCCTGAACACCACTGAACACAATGTCTGACAGCTATGTTTCTATTGCCAGCTGCAGTGTTCCCTCTAGAGAGGCATCTGTCGACTGTGACTGGTAGTTTGTTCTTGATTCTTCTGCTCCCATCATGCCATTGGGCTAAAGACCTTATTGAATGCCAAAACACTATGCCCACTCTTCCTGGAATGCCTCAACCCTGCCTTTACCAAGGGGAGCTCCTATCCAATGTGTGGTCACAACTTTTAACACTGAACTTTTTTCATTTGTTCATATTATGTGATGTTGCTAGCTGGGCCAACATTTATCACGCATGCCTAATTACACTTGAGATGGTGTTGGGCAGTCTCCTTCTCAAAGCACACTGCATGAGAAGCCCCGACAGTGTTGTTAGGAAGGAAGTTCCAGGATTTTGAACCAGTGACAATGAAGGAATGGTCATGCAGTTTCACAATGCCATCGTGTTGGAGAGAAGTGTTGAAGGAAGCATTGTGCCCTTGCAAACAGTGCCCTATTTTTTCTAGGTGGTAGAAATTGTGAATTTGAAAGTCTGTGTGAAAAGAGTCTTAGTGAGTCAGTGCAGTGAATCCTGTAGTGGTGCACACAGCCACCACTGTGGTGGAGGAACTGAAGGTTGACGGTGGTGGATGGGTGCCAAGCAGGCAGACTGTTTTGTCTGAGATTGTGTAGAACTTGCTTGTTGAAGCTGTACTCATCCAGTTAGGTGCAGAATATTCCATCAAACATCCAACTTAAGTCACTTAGATGGTAGTCAGGCTTTTGAGAAACAGAAGGTGACATAATAACATTAGGATTCCTACCCTCTGAGCTGCCTTTGGAGCTAAAGCAATTATACGGTTTGTTCAATTCAGTTTCGACTCAGTGTCATAGAGACATGGAGTCATACGCAAAGAAAGAGACTCTTTGGTGCAACTCGTTCATGCTGGTCAGGTATCCTAAACTGAACTAGTCTAATTTGCCCATATCCCGCTAAATCTTTCCTATTCATGTACCTGTCCAAATGTCTTTCATCTATTGCAATGGTACCAACTGTGACACTTCCTCTGGCAGCTCATTCCAAATATGGGCCACCCTCTGTATGAAAAAGTTGCTCCTCAGATCCCTTTTAAATCTTTCCCCTCTCACCTTGAACATATGCCTTCTAGTTCTGAACTCCCCTCTCATGGGGAAAGGACATTGGCTATTCACCTTATCTATGCCCCTCATAGAGTCATAGATTCATAGAATCATATAGCACGGAAACAGACCCTTCTTTCCAACCAGTCCATGCCAGCCATAATCCCAAACTAAACTAGTCCCACCTGCCTGTATTTAGCCCATATCCTTCCAAACAATTCTTATTCATGTACTTATCCAAATGTCTTGGTCAGAGTATTGAGTACAGGAGTTGGGATGTCATGTTGCGGCTGTACAGGACATTGGTTAGACTAATGTTGGAATATTGCGTGCAATTCTGGTCTCCTTCCTATCGGAAAGATGTTGTGAAACTTGAAAGGGTTCAGAAAAGATTTACAAGGATGTTGCCAGGGTTGGAGGATTTGAGCTATAGAGAGAGGCTGAACAGGCTGAGGCTGTTTTCCCTGGAGCGTCGGAGGCTGAGGGGTGACCTTATAGAGGTTTACAAAATTATGAGGGGCATGGATAGGGTAAATAGGCAAAGTCTTTTCCCTGGGGTTGGGGAGTCCAGAACTAGAGGGCATAGGTTTAGGGTGAGAGGGGAAAGATATAAAAGAAACCTAAGGGCCAACTTTTTCACACAGAGGGTGGTATGTGTATGGAATGAGCTGCCAGACGATGTGGTGGAGGCTGGTACAATTGCAACATTTAAGAGTCATTTGGATGTGTATTTGAATAGGAAGGGTTTGGAGGGATATGGGCCGGGTGCTGGCAGGTGGGACTAGATTGGGTTGGGATATCTGGTCGGCATGGACAGGTTGGACTGAAGGGTCTGTATCCCTGCTGTACATCTCTATTACTCTATGACTCTATTTCCTCATGAAGTTCATTCCACATGAATCACTCTATATGTAAAAAAGTTGCCATTTTAAATCTTTCTCCTCTCTAGTCTTGAAATGCTTCACTCTAGAGAAAAGGCACTTGCCATTCATCTTATCTATATCCCTTATGATTTTAAAAACCTCTATAAGGTCACCCTTTAACTTTCTACTCTCCAGTGAAATAAAGTCCCAGGCTATCCAGCCTCTCCCTATAATTCAAAGCTTCTATTCCCAGCATCATCCTGGTAAACCTATTCTGAACCCTCTCCAGCTTAATAATATCTTTCCTATGACAGGGCGACCAGAACTGGACATAGTACAACATCAACATAACACCTCAACATACTCAAAAGTCTGAGCAATGAAGGTAAGCCTATTAAACACCTTCTTAACCACCCTGTCCACATGTGACACAAATTTCAAGGAATTATGTACCTGAACCCTTTGGTCTCTCTGTGGTACAACCCTACCCAAGGCTCTACTTTGAATTGTATAAGTCCTGTTCTTGTTTGTATTATCAAAATGCAATGCCTCGCATTTATTCAAATTAAACTCCATCTGCCATGCCTCAGCCCATTGAGATAATGATTAAGATCTCTTTAGATAACCTTTTTCACTGTCCATAAGGTCACCCCTCAGCTTCTGATATTCCTTGGAAAAAAAATGTACCAGCCTATCCAGCCTTGCTTTATAAGTCAAAACTTTCAGTCCAGGTAATATCCTGGTAAATCTTTTCTGCATTCTTTCTGGTTTAGTAATATTCTTCCTATTGCAGGGCAACCAGAATTGTATGCAGTATTCTAAAAGTGGCCTCACCAATGTGATGCACAACCGCAACATGACATCCCAACTCCTACACTCAATGTTCTGACCAATGAAGGCAAACATGCCAAATGCCTTGTCCACCACCTTGTCTGTGACACCACTTACAAGCAACTAAGTACCTGCACCTCTGGGTCTCTCTGTTCAACAACACTCTCCAGGACCCTACCAGTAACTGTGTATGTGCTGCCTGGTTTGTCTAACCAAAATACAGCACCTTGCATTTATCTAAATTGAATTCCAAATGCCACTTTTCAACCCATTGACCCAGCTGATCAAGATCCTGTTGCACTCTTAGCTAACCTTCCTCACTGTCCATGATACCACCAATTTTACTGCCATCCACTAACTTACTAACTATGTATCCAAATGCTCATCTAATCATTTATATAAATGATGAACAACAGTGGAACAAGCACTGATCCTTGTGCCACATCACTGGTCAAGGCCTCCAGTCCAAAGAACAGCACACTACTATCACCTTCTGTCTCCTACCATCCAGCCAATTCTGTATCCAATTGGCTTACTCTCCCTGGATTCCATGTGATCTAACCTTACTAAACAGTCTATCATGCGGAATGTTGTTGACCTCTTGCTAAAATTCATGTACAACTTCTAACAGTCTGCCTTCATCTATCCTCTTGGTCACCTCTTCAAAAAAACTCAATCAAGTTAGTGAGACAAAATTTCCCATATACAAAGCCATGCTGACTATCCTTAAATAGTCCTTGCCTTTCCAAATGCATGCAATTTCTCTCTTTCAGAATCCCGTCCAACAACTTACTCAATACTGTCATCAGGCTCAAAGGTCTATAGTTTCCTGGCCTTTCTCTGCAGCATTTTTAAAATAATGGCAAGATATAGGGTTGCACAGTGACTCAGTGGTTAGCACTGCTGCCTCACAGTACCAGGGACTTGAGTTTGATTCTCACCTCGGGCAACTGTCTGTGTGGAGTTTGCATATTCTCCTTGTGTCTGCATGGGTTGCCTCCCACAGTCCAAAGATGTGCAGGTTAGGTGAATTAGCCATGCTAAATTGCCTGTAGTACTAGGTGCATTAGTAGGGGTAAATATACGGGAATGAGTTACTCTTCGGAGGGTCGGTGTGGATGTGTTGGGCCAAAGGGCCTGTTTCCACACTATAGGGAATCTAATCTAATTTGATACACACCAGTCTTATGGCACCTCTCCTTTGGCTGTTGATGATACAAATGTCTCTGCTAGGGGCCCGATAATTTCTTACCTCGCTTCCCACAATGTTCTGGGATACACCTGATCAAGGCTCAGGGATTTATCCAGCTTTATGCATTTTAAGACCTCCAGCATCTCCTCTTCTGCATTCTGGACTCTGTCCACTATTTATTTCCCTAAGGTACCTAGCTTCCATGTCTTTCTCCAAACAATATCCACTGTAAAGAAGGAAATTCCTGGTTTATCACCATCTCTCAAACACTTTAAGTTCTATTTCAGAGCAGCACGGTGGCACAGTGGTTAGCTCTGCTGCCTCACAGCGCCAGGAACCTGTGTTCAATTCAACCCTTGGGTGACTGTCAGTGTGGAGTCTGTACGTTCTGCCTGGTCTGCATGGGTTTCCTCTGGGTGCTCCGGTTTCCTACCACAGATCAAAGTTGTGCAGGTCAGGTAGATTGGACATGGTCAATACGGGACTACAAGAATAACATATAGCGGATGGGATGCTTTTCAGATGCTTGGTGTGGACTTGTTGAGCTAAATGGCCTCCTCCCATTCGATGCAATATCTGAAATTGTTATGGAGAGACCACAGTCAATACCGATCTCAACCCATTAACTTTTTTGGAAGGATTAAGATTCAGAACACTAAGATATTCTGTTGGAGTTTGTTGAGAAATTGGATGTGACTGCAGACGCACTGTTCAGAACTTAAAGAGACCCAGTTAGAAATGAATAGTTAATATTGGCTAAAGCTAGAAGAATAAATGTGAGTACATCTGTTGTTTTATGTTTAATTAGCTTTCATTTTACTGCTCTGCAATGAAATGAGAATGACTCTCTTTTCATTTGCCCTGCAGGTAAAGTGTTAGGACAATGGATTAGAATTCCGAAGTATTTGTAGATATGCAAATAAAAGCAAATTTGCTTCACAGAGTTCTAAAGAAGATTCACATTGAACTCAAAATACTGACTATGGTTCTCTCTCCATTAATGCTGCTAGACCAAATATATGACATCTGCTGCTACCCTTTTATCTGTCCTGCTTGTTACCTCCTCAAAGAGTTGTAATAAATTTGTCAGACATGCTTTCCCCTTCCTGGAGCCATGCCTGACTGCTTGATCAAACAACTAGGAGATAGCTCTTTGACTGGGACATTCACAGCACAGTAATGCTCAAAAATGGTCTGGTACACACAAAAGTGTTCAGACCCACTAATCCATTTGAGTCAAGTTAAAATTAGCTCCTTAACTGCTTGTCCTTGTGTATTCTTAGAGAGTAAAACAGATATATCTGCAAGAAGTGGTTTTCTGTCAGAAGATTTCTTTATTCATTAGATGAGAGCAGTGCTGACCAGGCCAACATTTATTGCCCAAAGGACAGTTAAGAGTCAACCACATTGCTGTGGGTCTGGAGTCACATGTACAGCAAACCAGGTAAGGATGCCAGTTTCCTTCCTAAAGGGGAGTAGTGAACCACCTGGGTTTTTCCAAGAATTGACAATAGATTCACAATCATTATTACAGTCTTAATTCCAGATTTTACTCAGCTCAAGCTACACCATCTGTTATGCTGGGATTTGAACCCAGGTCCCCAGAACATTAGTTGGAGATACTCAGCAGATCTGGCAGCATCTATGAAGAGAGAAACACAGTTAAGATTTTGAGCCTGATATGACTCTCCTCCAATTTTTTTCTGTTTTTATTTCAGATTTTCAATGTCCACAATATTTTGCTTTTATTCTCAGGAGCTGAGTAGTGCTAGCAGAAGCAAACTGTGAGCAGTAATTGATGTGGACCTGTTACTTGATAACACTGTCGCCACCTCTTTCTACCACTTTGTTGATGACCAAGAATAGACTGATAGGGTAGTCTTTGCTATGTTGGGTTTGACTTATTTTTCGATGGGACCATACCTGGGCAATTGTCTGCTTTGCCAGGTAAATGACAGTGTTTTGGATCTACTGAAACAGCTTGGTTAGGAATGCGGGTTCTGGAGCATGTATCTACAATATAATTGCTGGATTGAAATCAGGCCTCAAAGCCTTAGCAATATCCAGTGCTTTCAGCCATTTTTAAATTTCAGATGGAATGAATGGAATTGATTGCAGACAGGCACCTACAATATCACAGCCCTCAGGAAGATGCCTAAGAACAAGCTGTTTCAGGGGTGCTCTAGATAAAAATGCCTGTTCACTTGTCTATCAGAACCTTAAATAATCCAGGTCAAAAATCACATGACACCAGGTTATAGTCCAATTAGTTTATTTGAAAACACTAGCTTTCGGAGCGCTGCTTCATCACCTAACACCCAGTGAAGGAGCAGCTCTCCAAAAGCAAGTGTTTTTAAATAAACCCATTGGACTATAACCTGGTGTCATGTGATTTTTGACTTTGTCCAACCCAGTCCAACAGCGGTTCCTCCATATCTTAAATAATCGATACAGTGGAACATCCACCTTCAATTTGTGATAGAGCATTTAAGCATTTCTTGTTATCGGAATCCATCTGCCCTGTGGCAAAATATTTAAAGACCTGTGAAATATTAGATACTTCCACTCTGCATTACTGGAATCCATATTTACCATCTACGGGTTATCAGTGACCAATGGGGTACTGCAAAGATCAATGCTTGGACGCCAGCTATTCACAATATATGTTAATGGATTAGATGAGGGAACTAAATGTAGTGTCTCCAAGTTTGCAGATTGGAGAAGTTGGAGTTAACAATGACTAGTGGACTGTTGAAGTCGATAGGCTGGAGCTGAGTAAACTCATCATTTGAACAAAAGTCTGTCCTTTACCTGTTTGTGTGTGTGCCATGGTTTTCAAAAGAGATTAATATTACTGCAATTTACAATGCCTTGCTGCTGTGCAAATTAATGAGTAGACATTTCCAACAACACTGTTAATTTTATCTGTTATTTTCTTAAAGCTTTCACACAGATGTAATGCAGTTTCAGGCACATTGACACAAGATCAGAAGCAGAATTCTGAAGCCAGGTTGATCTAACACCTGACTGCACGAAAGAGAAGATAACTACAACAGTCGTTATTTATTTAATGGCTTCAATGAAGTAAAGCATCCCGGATTATTTTATTATATCATAAAGCAAAATGTGGCACATAGAGTTAGACCGCATGGGAACGGACACTTTGGTCCAACTAGTCCACGCCAACTATGGTTGCAAACTAAACTAGTTCCATCTGCCTGCATTTGACCCATATCTCTTTAAACCTTTCCTAATCATGTACTTATCCAAATGTCTTTTAAATGTTGTAACTGTGCCTGTATCCATCACTTCCTCTGACAGTTCATTCCACACGCTAAGCACTCTCTGCGTAAAAAAGTTGCTCCTCTGTCCTTTTTACATCTTTCCCTTTTACCTTAAAAATATGCCCCCTAGTTTTGAACTCCCCCACTCCCCCCATTCACCTTTTCTATGCCTATTCTGATTTTATAAACCTTTTTTGGTCACCCCCTCTAACCTCTGACGCTGCAGTGAAAGAAGTCCCAGCCTATCTAGCCTACTTTGAGAACTCAAACCCTCCATTTCTGGCAACATCCTGGTAAATCTTTTCTGAATCCTCTCTAGTTTAATAATAATCTTCCTATAACAGGGTGACCAGAACTAGACACAGTACTGTAGAAGAGGTCTCATCTATGTCCTGTACAACCTCAGCATGACTTCCCAACCCCATACGCAATGATCTGAGTAGTGAAAATAAGCATGCTTAATGCCTTCTTAACCACTCTGTTTACCTGTGGCACAAATTTCAAAGTATTATATATCTGAACCCCTAGGTCTCTCTGTTCTACAACACTATGCAGAGCCCACCCATTAACTGTATAAACTCTGCCCTTGTTTGTTTTACCAAAATGCCATACCTCATATTTATCCAAATTAAACTCCATCTGCCATGAGCTACAGAGTCCAGATTTAGAGGTGTGCAGATATCTCTGACAGCTATGGTGCTGAAAGTGATTTCAGAGATAAAGGTGGGGGAAGGGGAAGCAAGACAATAGAAGGAATTGAAAACAAGATGAGAGTTCTGGGATTAATATGCTGCTTGATCAGAGCAAATGCAGTTAAACATGCACAGCTTTGGAGAGAGAAGGGAATTGGTGTGAGCTAAAATGTGGGCAGCAAGGTTTTAGATGACCCCAATCTTATAGAAAAGGGTAGAAAGTGGGAGACCACCAGTGATATTAATTGGAATAAACAACTCTAGAGGTAATAAAAACATAAATAATGCCGAAGTCAAGTAATGTTGTCGAAGAAATGGAAATAAGTGGTCTTAGTGATGCTATTATTATAAAATTAAAAATACACCTTTGTTAACAAAGCTACCCCACCTCGTTTTCCTTTTTGCCTATTTTTCCCGTAATGCTGAATGCCCTTGAATATTGAGTTCCCAGTCTTGGTCACCTTGCATCCATGTGTCTAGAATAGTAACCAAGTGATATTAATTTTCTTCTATTTTTGCCATCAAGTCATCTATCTTGTTCCAAATACTGCATGCATGCAGGTAGAATGAAACATAAGCTTTGATATTTTTCCGATTATTACTTTATCTGATTCTAATTTCTGCTGCATTCTTCTCTTTATATTTCCTACGCCATCCATCACACTTTGATTATTGTTTGGCTCTCCATTTGCCTATGGTACATTAGCAACTCCCCAATCCATAGAGATCCTTAAACAGCTCCTGTGGATTGGAAGGCAGTTAATGTTCCCCGACTATTTAAAAAAGAGGTAAAGAGAAATGAGGGAATTAGCCTAACATTGGTAGTTGGGAAAATGCTAGAATTAATTTTAAAGGATATAATAGCACAGCACTTGGAAAACAGTGATAGGTTTGGATAAAATCAGCATGGGTTTTTGAAAGGGAAATTGTGCTTGATAGATTTATTGGAAGTTTTCAAGGATGTAACCAGTAGAATAGATGACTGATTCAGTGGATGCGGTTCACTTTGACTTTCAGAAGGCATTTGATAAAATCCAGCATTGGAGATAAACATGTGAAATTAAAGCTCACGGGACAAGGGGTGATGTACTGACATGGACAGAGAACTGGTTGGCACACAGGAAACAAAGATTAGGAATAAATGGATCATTTTCTGATTGACAGTCACTAATCAGATCAATGCTTTGACCCCAGCTATTCACAAGATATATTAATGATTTGGATGAGGGAACTAATGTAGTATCTCCAGGTTTACAGATTGGAGAAATTGGAGTTAACAACCACCAGTGGATTGTTGCAGCTGAGTAAACTGACGACCCCAGTAAAAGCTGTTAGATAATCTTGCTTCTGGTGCTTAGGCCAACATTGGGCACAGAATTCCACAGTGTGAACAGAACGTGACAGATACAAGAATAATGGTCATCTCATCAAACATGTTGGAAGAAGGTAAGTCATTGCTAATTGTGTTGAGCAGCAGCAGCAGCAGGTTGATGAGGAGTCAGTTAAGATCTATATGATAAGAAGCACAATTATGACCAACGAGACTTCATAGTGCAACACAGTCCAAGTAACATTGGAGGCCCAGTGGACATAGAGTTTGACATAAGGGCATCAGTAAACATTATTCCTAAGGTGCTACATTGTGAAAATTTGAGTCACAACCAACTGGAAAAATCATGCAAATAATTAAGATGTTATTTATATAAGAGAGAAAATCCCGATAATCAGAAGAGTGATGGATCCAGTTACTTAAAAAGAGCAAAGAGCAAAATTATGTATTATTTTAATGAAGGGTCAAAATCAACCTTGCTCAGAAGAAACTGGTACAAACACTACAGTTAAATTGAAACAAGAATTTTTGCATACAAGAGAAATTCGCAACATAAGATAATGTGATTCCAAATAAACCGGGTGTTTTGTAAAACTGGTCACCCTCATCTCAAGGATATAAGGCCAACATACAGATTCAGAAGAACATAGAACATAGAAAAGTACAGCACAGAACAGGCCCCTAGACCCACGATGTTGTGCTGAGACTTACATCAAAAGGTTCTTCATCCTCAAAGGGGTTCAGGAGGCGGAGAAAACTGTCCCAGCTCCAGGAAAGTATGCAGAACCTGCTCCTGCTGCAGACGATGGGAGTGAATGTCACGGAGGACCTCAAGGAGGTGAAGGGCCAGCAAGCCTCGCTCTTTGCTTCGGAGGCCTCCAAGGTAATCTTCCCGTCCAGGGTCCACTCAGTGGAGCAGGACGAGGCGTGCTCATGTTTCTTCTTCCAGAAGGTGCACAAAGAGAGCTCCGTGCTCAGCAGCCTGAAGGAAGAAGATGGCTCGATAACGTCATCTCAGGCTGACGTCATGAGGATCAGTAAATCCTTCTATGCCAGTCTGTACGACGCGAAGCCGACCGACAGCACGGCCTCCCAGTCGTTCCTGTCCTCTATCACGGAGGTCTTAGACGACAGAACACGCGAGAGGCTGGACCAGCCGCTATCTCTGGACGAGCTGACCAAGGCCCTCAAGACCTTCGAAAAGAATAAAACTCCCGGAAGCGACGGCTTACCGGTCGAGCTCTATTCCGTTCTGTGGGACTTGATTGACCAGGACCTGCTGGAGGTGTATGTCAGTATGCTTCGGGCAGGTACCATGAATGAATCCATGAGGAAAGGCATCATCACCCTCATCTACAAGCGGAAGGGGGAGAGGGAGGAACTCAAAAATTGGAGACCAATCTCACTGTTGAATGCGGATTACAAAATTCTGTCAAAGGTAATCGCCAACCGGGTCAGGTCTGCTCTGGGGTCGGTGATTCACCCTGACCAAACCTGTGCTGTGCCGGGCAGGAAGATCGCTGAGAGTCTCGCACTCCTCAGGGATACGATCGCCTATGTGCAGGACAGAGGGTTGATCACTTGCCTGATCAGCCTGGACCAGGAGAAAGCCTTTGACAGGATATCACACAGGTATATGAGAGATGTTCTCTCCAAAATGGGCTTTGGGGAGGGAATCTGCAATTGGATCAGACTGCTCTACACCAACATTGTCAGTGCAGTCTCAATCAATGGGTGGGAATCAGATAGCTTCTCAGTCAGATCTGGAGTCAGGCAGGGCAGCTCTCTCTCTCCTGCCTTGTTTGTGTGCTGCATAGAGCCATTTGCCGAGTCCATCAGGAAGGATGTGAGCCTGAGAGGGGTGACTATTCCTGGCAGCGGGGGCCTGCAGGTTAAGGCCTCCCTGTACATGGATGACGTCGCCATTTTCTGCTCAGATCCGCTGTCCGTGCGCAGACTCATGTGCATATGTGACCAGTTCAAATGGGCCTCGGGGGCCAAGGTAAACTGATGCAAGAGCGAGGCCATGTTCTTCGGGAACTGGGCCGACCAATCCTCAATCCCCTTCACTGTCAGGACCGACCACCTGAAGATGCTGGGTATTTGGTTCGGGGGGGCTGGGGCGTGCACCAAGTCTTGGGAGAAGCGTATCAGCAAAGTGAGTGAAACTGGGCAGATGGAAGCTATGGTCGCTCTCCATCACGGGAAAAAACCTGGTCATCAGGTGTGAGGCACTGTTATTGCTGTTATACGTGGCACAGGTCTGGTCTATCCCCAGAACCTGTGCCACTGCAGTCACCCGGGCCATCTTCCAGTTTATATGGAGGTCAAAGATGGACCGGGTCTGAAGGGACTCGCTGTACAAAGATCTGGGCAACGGGGGAAAAAATACACCCAATGCCACCCTCACCCTGATGGCCATCTTTGTGTGTGGCTGCACCAAGCTGTGCGTGGATCCTCGGTACGCAAACACCAAGTGTCACTACGTACTGAGGTTCTACCTGTCCCTGGAGTTGCGAAGGATGGGCCTGGCCTCGCTGCTGTGGAACACTCCGAGTAGTTGGACCGTTCCATATCACCTGTCCTTCGTGGAGAAGTTTATGAAGAAAAACGCCTTTGACCTCAAGTCCATCAGGAAGTGGTCGGGAAAAGGAGAGGGCGGATCCTATCGAGCAGTTCACTGAGCAGACTGTCAAAGCCATTTGGCAGAATGCCTCATCGCTAGAACTTTCCAACAAGCACCAAGACATGGCTTGGCTGGTGGTGAGAAGGGCTCTGCCTGTGAGATCCTTTATGCACGCCCGGACTCTCAGCCACACCGCACGCTGCCCTCGAAGCGGCTGCGGGGGGGACGAGACTGTCACACACCTCCTTCTGGAATGTGCCTATGCAGAAGACGTCTGGAGAGGAATGCAGTGGTGTCTGTCGAGGTTGGTCCCGAGCAGCGCCGTGACGCGGGACTCCGTGCTCTACGGCCTGTTCCCCGGGACGCACACCGAGACAAACATCAACTGTGCCTGGAGGATCATCAACTCGGTGAAGGACACTCTCTGGGCGGTCCGAAGCCTGCTGATCTTCCAGCTGAAGGAGTTGACCCCGATGGAATGTGCCAGTCTGCAACACTCAAAGGTCCAGGACTACGTGTTGAGGGACGCGCTGAAGCTTGGGGCAGCTGCTGCCAAGGCGCGGTGGGGAAAGACCACTGTGTAACATCTGCCTGCCTAAAGAAGAACAGGGGGCCCACGCAGTCATTTGGGCTCTGCTGACGCCTCACCTAAAAATGTAATTGTACAGACCTGTAAATAGGAATGATTACTCTGTTTTCCTGTAAATGTAAATGGAATGTTTACATATGTATGGCATGTCCAACTGTACAGACCATTAAAGTATTTTATGAATAAAGTATATTTTTGAAATAAAAAAAAATGTTGTGCTGAGTCTTAATCCTAATGTAAAATATAGTAACTTAACGTAAGCACCCTTCAACTCACTGCTATCTATGTGCATGTCTAGCAGTCGCTTAAATGTCCCCAATGACTTCGCTTCCACCACCTCAACTGGCAATGCATTCCATGCATTCGCAACTCTCTGCATAAAGAACCTATGTCTGACGTCTCCTTTATACCTTCCTCCTAATATCTTCAAACTATGACTTCTCGTTCCAGTCAATCCTGCCCTGGAGAAAGTCTCTGGCTATTTTGTACACCTCGATCAGGTCTCCTCTCTTCCTCCTTCTCTCCAAAGAGAAAAGTCCGAGCTTATTCAACCTCTCTTCATACGGCAAGCCGTCCAGTCCAGGCAGCATCCTGGTAAATCTTCTTTGCACTCTCTCCAAAGCCTCTGTATCTTTCCTGTAGTAGGGCGACCAGAACTGGACACAATACTCCAAGTGTGGTCTCACAGGGACTTGTAGAGCTGCAGCAAAACCTCGCGGCTCTTAAACTCAATACCCCTGTTAATGAAAACCATATACGTTCTTAACAACCCTATCCACTTGGGTGGCAACTTTGAGAGATCTATGTACTTGCACACCCAGACCCCTCAGTTTCTCCACCCTGCCAAGAATCCTGTCTTTAATCCTATATTCAGCATTCAAGTTTGACCTTCCAAAAGCATCACTTCGCATTTATCCAGGTTGAACTCCATCTGCCATTTCTCAGCCCAGCTCTGCATTCTGTCTATGTCGCGCTGCAGCCTGCAGTAACCCTTTGTACTATCGACGACACCTCCAACCTTTGTGTCATCTGCAAATTTACTAACCCACCCCTCAACCTCCTCATCCAAGTCATTTATAAGGCCAAAGAAGGCCAAACCAGTTTGCTGCTGCCTTTTCTCAGTGTTCAATGCTCTGAGAAAGATTATAGAGCAAGAGCCCAGAAGACGGTGGCACAGTGGTTAGCACTTCTGTGGGCGGGACAGTGGCACAGTGGTTAGCACTTCTGCCTCACAGTGCCAGAGACCCGGGTTCAATTCCCACCTCAGGCGAATGACTGTGTGGAGTTTGCACATTCTCCCCGTGTCTGCGTGGGTTTCCTCCGGGTGCTCCCACAGTCCAAAAATGTGCAGGTTAGGTGAATTGGCCACGCTAAATTGCCTGTAGTGTTAGATGCAGGGGTAAATGTAGGGGAATGGGTATGGGTGGGTTGTGCTTCGGCGGGTCGGTGTGGACTTGTTGGGCTGAAGGGCCTGTTTCCACACTAAGTAATCTAATCTAAGTAATCTAATCTAATCTAAAAAGACTGGAGAACAAAGAACATTATTGCAACATTGTAGTACTAAAGGTAAACAGTAATGTATGGCTATGTGGGAACAATAAAATAATAATAACTTAGGTACTAGAATATAATCCACCTGATATTTTACTAAACATCATGGATCTGTGCACTACATTATCAGGAGGCCAGAAGTTTTGAAAATCAGATTTAAACTGGAGCAGAAACAAGAAGAGGAAATATTTAGCCTAAGAACAATTTTGGATAAATCTATGGAAGGCAGGCTATTCGCAGTGACCTACATCATAGCCACCATGGAGGGAGTGTAGAGGGCCCTAGTGGGCATCAGTAGTGTAATGCAAGGATGAAAATTGGAGACAAGGTGCGACGCAGTGATTTTCTAAATGTGGGAAATAGTTGGAGATGTGCTGTTGGCACAGTATAAGGTTACACCAGCACCACTCCCCACCTCTTCCTCCACTACATTGATGACTGCATCGGTGACACCTCGTGCTCCTGCGAGGAGGTTGAGCAATTCATCAACTTCACCAACACATTCCATCCTGACCTTAAATTTACCTGGACCATCTCTGACACCTTCCTCCCCTTCCTGGACCTCTCCATCTCCATTAATGACGACCGACTTGACACTGACATTTTTTACAAACCGACCGACTCCCACAGCTACCTGGAATACAATTCTTCCCACCATACCTCCTGCAAAAATGCCATCCCGTATTCCCAATTCCTCCACCTCCACTGTATCTGCTCCCAGGAGGACCAGTTCCACCACAGAACACACCAGATGGCCTCCTTCTTTAGAGACCGCAATTTCCCTTCCCACATGGTTAAAGATGTCCTCCAACACATCTCGTCCACATCCTGCACCTCCGCCCTCAAACCCCACCCCTCCAACCGTAACAAGGTCAGAACCCCCCCTGGTGCTCACCTTCCACCCTCCCAACCTTCACATAAACCACATCATCTGATGACATCAGCCACCTCCAAACGGACCCCACCACCAGGGATATATTTCCCTCCCCACCCAATTCCGCTTTCTGCAAAGACCGTTCCCTCTGTTGGGATCAGGTCCACGCCCCCCAACAACCCACCCTCCCTTCCTGGCACCCTCCCCTGCCACCGCAGGAATTGCAAAACCTGCGCCCACACCTCCTCCCTCACCTCCATCCAAAGGAGCCTTCCACATCCATCAACGTTTTACCTGCACATCCACCAATATCATTTATCATATCTGTTACTCCCGATGCGGTCTCCTCAACATTGGTGAGACTGGGCGCCTCCTGGCAGAACGCTTTAGGGAACATCTCTGGGACACCCGCACCAATCAACCCCACCGCCCTGTGGCCCAACATTTCAACTCCCCCTCCCACTCAGCCGAGGATATGCAAGTCCTGGGTCTCCCTCCACCGCCGCTCCCTCACCATCCAATGCCTGGAGGAAGAACGCCTCATCTTCCGCCTCAGAACACTTCAACCCCAGGGCATCAATGTGGACTTCACCAGTTTCCTCATTTCCCCTTCCCCCACCTCACCCCAGCTTCAACCTTCTAGCTCAGCGCCGTCCCCATGACCTGTCCTACCTGCCTATCTTCCTTTCCACCTATCCACTCCACCCTCCTCTCTGACCTTTCACTTCCATCCCCACCCCCATTCACCTATTGTGCTCTATGCTACTTTCTCCCCAGCCCCAACCACACCTCATTAATCTCTCCACTCTGCAGGCACCCTGCCTCTATTCCAGATGAAGGGCTTTTGCCTGAAATGTTGATTTTCCTCCTCCTCGGATGCTGCCTGACCTGCTGTGCTTTTCCAGCACCACTCTAATCTAGACTCAGTACAAGGTACAACAGGACATGGAGGGTCCAAGGGGGAGGGGTTACCTGGTAAAAAGGCAGAGGTGAATCCTCACTAAGTGTGCTCTCTGCATAACTAGCTATTCACTAGACACTAACTGCAACAGGAAAATGGCTGGGATATTGCATGTGTTCAGCAAAATCAGTATCAGTTTGCTGTACAAAAGTGAGGGATCCATGTTTTTAGTAGGCGAGGCCAGGAAGGGGCAAGTACATGAAGCAACATTTTGCAAACTCCAGCATTATATTATTTCCAATCCTTTCATTGTCCATTTGCAATGCATGCAGAATAGACGAGCTTAGGATTCAAATCCTGGTCTAAGGTGATTTGCATGTGTCACTTGTCCTTGCAAATTGAACCGTGGCATCTCAGTGATGCTATCAACAGTGGTAATGACTTAAAAAGATGAAAACACCACAGGTGATTTGGTGGGGGCGGGAGTACAGCTATTTCATTATATGCGATAACACTTGTGGATGTAGCAAAGTAAGGACAAAAAGAAAATTAAAACAAATAAATAAATAAAAAGAGACAAATGCTAGCCGAAAGCAAACCAGAAGTTGTGAAACTTCCAAGGGCACTGTAGGAGGTCAAGACTGGGTTCAAGTCTTACTTCAGAGCTTAAAAAATCGTGCCTGATACTCTAGTGTAATACTGAGGGAGTGCTGCACTAATGGGAGGAACAGTCTTTTAGCTAATGCATGAAATCAATGCCCTGCTTAGGTGGATATATAATATCTCAAAGCATTATTCAAAGAAGGGAAGCAAGTTATTCCAGTATCCTAGCCAATAATTATTCTTCAGTCAACATCACCAAAACAGTTTACCTGGTCATTTCCACATTGTGGAGAAAGTGAGGTCTGCAGATGCTGGAGATCAAAGTTGAAACTTTATTGCTGGAACAGCACAGCAGGTCAGGCAGCATCCAGGGAACAGGAGATTCGACGTTTCGGGCACAGGCCCTTCTTCAGGAATGAGCAGAGAATGTTCAGCAGGAGAAGATAAAAGGTAGGGAGGAGGGACTTGGAGGAGGGGAGTTGGAAATGTGATAGGTGGAAAGAGGTCAAGGTGAGGGTGATAGGTCGGAGTAGGGTGGAGGCGGAGAGGTCAAGAAGAAGACTGCAGGTCAGGAAGGCGGTGCCGGGCTGGAAGGATCCGGCTGAGACAAGGTGGGGGGAGGGGGGATGAAGAAACTGGTGAAGTCCAAGTTCATCCCCTGCGGTTGGAGGGTTCCCAGTCGGAAGATAAGACGCTCCTCCTCCGACCGTCGGGTTGTTGTGGTTTGGCGGTGGATGAGTCCAATGACCTGCATATCCTCGGTGGAGTGGGAGGGGGAGTTGAAATGCTGTGCCACAGGTTGGTTGGGTTGGTTCGTCCGGGTGGCCCAGAGGTGCTCCCTGAATCGCTCCGCAAGTAGGCGGCCTGTCTCCCCAATATAGAGGAGGCCACACCGGCTGCAGCGGATGCAGTAGATGATGTGGGTGGAGGTGCAGGTGAATCTGTGGCGGATATGGAAGTTTCCCTTGGGGCCTTGGAGAGAAGTGAGGGGGGAGGTGTGGGCGCAAGTGTTGCACCTCCTGCGGTTGCAAGGGAAGGTGCCGGGAGTGGTGGTTGGGTCGGTGGGGGGTGTGGATCTGACAAGGGAGTCGCGGAGGGAGTGGTCTCTACGGAAAGCTGATAGGGGAGGGGAGGGAAATATATCCTTGGTGCTGGGGTCTGTTTGGAGGTGGCGGAAGTGACGGCGGATGATGCGCTGTACATGGAGATTGGTGGGGTGGTAGGTGAGGACCAGTGGGGTTCTGTCCTGGTGGCGGTTGGAGGGGCGGGGCTCAAGGGCGGAGGAGCGGGCTCCTCCACTTCCCGCTCCTCCGCCCTTGAGCCCCACCCCTCCAACCGCCACCAGGACAGAACCCCACTGGTCCTCACCTACCACCCCACCAATCTCCATGTACAGCGCATCATCCGCCGTCACTTCCGCCACCTCCAAACAGACCCCAGCACCAAGGATATATTTCCCTCCCCTCCCCTATCAGCTTTCCGTAGAGACCACTCCCTCCGCGACTCCCTTGTCAGATCCACACCCCCCACCGACCCAACCACCACTCCCGGCACCTTCCCTTGCAACCGCAGGAGGTGCAACACTTGCGCCCACACCTCCCCCCTCACTTCTCTCCAAGGCCCCAAGGGAAACTTCCATATCCGCCACAGATTCACCTGCACCTCCACCCACATCATCTACTGCATCCGCTGCAGCCGGTGTGGCCTCCTCTATATTGGGGAGACAGGCCGCCTACTTGCGGAGCGATTCAGGGAGCACCTCTGGGCCACCCGGACGAACCAACCCAACCAACCTGTGGCACAGCATTTCAACTCCCCCTCCCACTCCACCGAGGATATGCAGGTCATTGGACTCATCCACCGCCAAACCACAACAACCCGACGGTCGGAGGAGGAGCGTCTTATCTTCCGACTGGGAACCCTCCAACCGCAGGGGATGAACTTGGACTTCACCAGTTTCTTCATCCCCCCTCCCCCCACCTTGTCTCAGCCGGATCCTTCCAGCCCGGCACCGCCTTCCTGACCTGCAGTCTTCTTCTTGACCTCTCCGCCTCCACCCTACTCCGACCTATCACCCTCACCTTGACCTCTTTCCACCTATCACATTTCCAACTCCCCTCCTCCAAGTCCCTCCTCCCTACCTTTTATCTTCTCCTGCTGAACACTCTCTGCTCATTCCTGAAGAAGGGCCTGTGCCCGAAACGTCGAATCTCCTGTTCCCTGGATGCTGCCTGACCTGCTGTGCTGTTCCAGCAATAAAGTTTCAACATTTCCACATTGTACCTATCGGAATTTGTTGTGCACAAATTAGTTGCTGTGCTTCATACCTTATAACAGTGGCTACACTTTCGAATGACTTAATTAGCTCTAAAGTACTTTGAGACATCCAGTGGTCAAGAAAAGCATTACATAAATGCTAATCTTTCTCTTGAAGGACAAAAGCAGCAGTTACATGGAAACATCATCAACCGCTATTTCATGTCCAAGTCATGTACCCCCTAATGAAGCTTTTACTGTAGCCCGGCCAACATCACAGACTCCTTCCCTAACAGTGCTGTGGAACACCTTACCTCACAAACATGGTTCAAGAAGGCAGTAACTGAAACTTTCCAAAGGTTCAGTCCTTCCTGTAGGTACTTCTACCATGACAACTGCAGTAATGGAATTTGACAGTCCACTGTTTTGCACCATCCCTGCACATCTGCTGTAGCTCATCTCCATAGCTCCGTGATGTCATTCATTCACTCGCCTGGCATGACTTATCTTTCTGCTGCCCTTCACTTTGCCTCTGGAAGAGATTGCTGCAATTTTTCAGCTCTGATCAAATATCTAATGTACTGACATTTTCTTTTCTTAGCTTCACTTTTTAAGAGTTCTTTTTGCTGTTGCAATTCAAACGCATTGTAGACTTATCTTGTAGTCTATATGTGGAATTTTAAAATCACATCTTAACATCCACATCTCTATTTTCTTCCATAGGTTATTATTTATTGGTCAGCTTTCTGAGACCCAAAAAAGTCAATAGAGTTTGACTTCTTATTTATATTTTGTTTCTTCAGGCTTGAGTTTTCTTGCTGTTAGCAAATCCTTCATCTTCATAGACATGTGGTTATCTCTATCCATCTCACTTTAGCATCATATCTACCATATTTTGTTAACCTTTCCAAAATAACAGCCAACCAGTTACATCTTCATTCTATAACTTCTTGCTGTAACATTTTTGTCTTTGTGTGTTCATATTTAATCCATATTCTAAACTTCTGCCTTTTTCCTGATGTACAGTAGTTTGTCGAGCTTCTTCTAATTCTGAAAGAAGTACTGCATCATCAGCTTTCTGCAAACTTGCTATGTTCTTGACTCCAACATCTACCTCAGTAACTACCTCTGAATATTTTGTATATAGATTGAATAGCTTTGGCAAAGGTGGATAGCATTGTGGCACTTCTCTCTTCACTTAAAACAAAGTTGTGTGTCCATCTCCTAGCCTCAATGCTTTCTATTTAACCTCAATATAGGTTCTGGAAATATATCACATCTTTACTGCCAATGTTATATTTCAGCAACACATATCTAAGCTTTAGATTATGAACATGATGAAGCGTTCTTTTCAAATTCTTTTAAGCATGTGTAAATATTCTTGTTTACTTCCAGATATTTATTCAAAATTGTTCTTAGGTTAGTTATTCCTTCTCTTTTTTCCTAGTCCAGGTCTAAATCCAAATTTTGTTTCACCAATCTCTGCTTCCAATGTGTTAATATTCTCTTCTATTATGATTTTCAAAATCACTTTAATGAAATTGCTCATTAAGCTCATTGTTCTACAATGATTGTACTGCATTGCTTTAGAATTCATCGATACCTTAAGGAATAATGAATGCCTCTTGTCACTTGCCAGGCATGTTTTGGTATATATTTATTCACAATTTCTGTTTGAATCTCTGAGGGCTTTTAGATTGGCTGCTATTATTTTGTCAGCACCTGGAACCTTTCCTGTTTTGATTGATTTCAAAGCATTCTTCACTTCTGACATCACAACGTTTGGTCTGCTGTGGGTCATAGTTCAATTCATTTCTATGTTCTTATATATTTATACATTATGCTACAACTTTGTTTTCAAATAATGAGGGGGTGGGTAATACATGCAAGCCTTCCCCAAGACAAAAAAACTTAAAAATAAATAGACACCAAAATCATAAAATCCTGATAGTTCAATTTACTTCTCAAAGCTATATTAAAAATTCTGAAAAAGTACTTGAAATTGTTATTTTTGTTATTGTGGGATTTCCATCCTGAAAGTTTTTTTAATGAAAATGATTTCTGCTTTTCTCTCTTCTGACTAGACTCAGATGTTGATCATTAAATATATAATTTACCAACGCCCCCGATAGTACCACAGTTTGAGTATTCACATCTCCCACAGTTCTGGCATGTAGTTTTCAGTACATTGCCCTCGCAGTCAGATATTTGCTTCTCAAACATTAAATAAATCAAGAAAGGAAGCACCAGGCCCATCAAACACCCATACACTGCTAGAATTCAACCAAATATCACAATGAGTGGTCTCTTTCTGAACACAACAAACATTGCATATCTACTGACAGAGATAACAGGAAATAAATCAGACCTTTCACTGACTATGAAAATAAATGTTCCCACAATGTGCTTCAAGCTGAATTCAGGCAATGACTTTTCAAAAACTATTTGTCATCCATTGATGTACATTCTTCAAGATATGTAGCACAAAAAAATGATGAAATTTAGAACATTTCAAATTAATATTCTAAATCAAAATCCCTTGAGAATGGAAGTCAGTTTTCAAGGAGAGTTACACAGCATGAAAATATATTTCAATATTTTAGCTACAATAGAAAGTTATTGCAATAATTCAATATAGATCAGCTATTAATCATTCTTTAATTTAATTATTTTTAATCCAAAACTGCAATGACCTGCAACCTCAATCAGGAGAAAGTGAGGACTGTAGAAAGTCGAAGAATGTGGTGCTAGAAAAGTCACAGCCTGTCAGGCAGCATCCAAAGAGCAGGAAAATCGATGTTTCAGGTATGATTGTTTCATTAGGATTGAGCTTCATTCCTGATGAAGGACTTAAGCCCAAAATGATAATTCTCCTGCTCCTCAGATGCTGCCTGATCGGCTGTGCTTTTCCAGAACCACACTCTTCAACTGCAACCTCAATCACCCAGGAGGACAAGGGCTGCAGATCCATGTGAACACTACCAACTTTCATATTCCCCTCAAATCATGTAGTACCTTGACTTGGAATTATATTGATGTGGAGGTGCCGGTGTTGGACTGAGATGGACAAAGTAGAAGTTACAAGCCAACAGGTTACATTCCAACAGCTTTATTTGAAATCACAAGCTTTTGGAACCTAGCCCCTTCTGGGTTACACTCCAAAAGTTTGTGAGTTCAGATAAACCTGTTGGACTATAACCTGGTGTCACCTGGCTTCTGACTTGAAATTATGTTGCTATTGCTTCATTGCCACTGAGAATTGTTCACAACAGAACCACAGGTCTATAAGCACCAGTGAGAAGCAGCAGATCAAGAAGGAGGCTCACCACCATCTTCCCAAGGGCAATCAGGGATGGGCAACAAATATTGGCCTAACTACCGATGCCCACACCCAATAGAAAAGCATGCAAGAAGGTTATTGTAGATCCCCAGCCCGAGGGTGTGAAGAAATATCCTCCACTCTTCTGGAGACCAAAAGGTCTTAAGAAAAACAACTTCCCTCCTTTTGGCGAGAGGGGGCAAAGGGAAGGCTTGGGGGGCAGGGGGGCACGGCGTTGGTGGTGGTTGGTTATAGATGGAGTTAGTGTGAGAGAGAAAGTAAGCATTGATTTCTTATCATGGCAAGTACTACTTCCACAGTGAAGAACAAAAAAAGCATACTTAGTCTGGTATCTACTTGTGAGAGAAAGTGAGGGCTGCAGATGCTGGAGATCAGAGCTGAAAATGTGTTGCTGGAAAAGCGCAGCAGGTCAGGCAGCATCCAAGGAACAGGAGAATCGACGTTTCAGGCATAAGCCCTTCTTCAGGAAGGTTTTTCTTAAAACCTTTGGGTCTCCTCGGGCTGGGGATCTACAATAACCTTCTTGCATGCTTTTCTATTGGGTGTGGGCATCAGTAGTTAGGCCAATATTTGTTGCCCATCCCTGATTGCCCTTGGGAAGATGGTGGTGAGCCTCCTTCTTGATCTGCTGCTTCTCACTGGTGCTTATGCCTGAAGAAGGACTTATGCCCGAAACGTCGATTCTCCTGTTCCTTGGATGCTGCCTGATCTGCTGCGCTTTTCCAGCAACACGTTTTCAGTGCTGGTATCTACTTGTGTCTACTTCTCACTGTGCCAGCATTTATTTCATAAAATTCTTAATAGAAACGTTTCTATTGCCCATATTTATCCCTAAGTAACGGTAATCTATTGTAACTCATTTTAAACTATGACATGCAATCTACAGAAGTTTGCATTGTACCATTCTAACCTGTCATAAGTACCGACAGAGAGGGACACAGTTTATAACTTTGGCTGTGCCAGATAGATCTTGTGTGGGGTATCACAAGTTATAAATCTGGCTGTGTTGTGCTAACCAGACTATTAGTCTTCAATATGATGGGTGGGTTGAGTGATTACTTTCATAACAATAATGTGTATCTGTGAAGTGTCTATGTATTCAGGTAGACAACTGGACAGTTTTACAACATGGTGCTATAGCAAGTACGTCAGAAATTATATGATAAATGCTGTAAGACTTGATAATAATTTTATCACCAGTCAACTTGATTTTCAATTTACACCCTCTTCCTTTGTTTTCATCCTCTATTGACATGCCCTCTCACTAAATTTTTCAATTCACTGTCAAATGGCAAGTAACTCTAGATAGTTTTTACGCAGCTATGATATATTTCTGGCTTGTTTTCTGGTTTCCTTCATTATCGCACATTAGCTTGGATGGCTGGCTTGTAATGTAGTGTGTTGCCAACAGCGTGGGTTCAGTTCCACACCAGCTGAGTTTGACTTGAAGGACTGTCCTCTTTAACCTCTCCCCTTGCCTGAAGTATGGTGATCATCAGGTTAAACCACCACCCATCATCTCTCTCTAATGGTCTAATAGGACTATAGCAACTTGACCTTTCATTAACATTATTGCAGACTGACCATAGTGAGGGCTGGTTTTCTAATGGCATTGTCAGAACACAATAACTAGGACACATGTCTCAGATAAAACTTTTAAATAAATCAAAGTGAAGGATGCCTAAGGCAATTCTGAAAAATTAAAAGATCAATGGTCTCCGGTCAGGAAAATGGGGGAATGACAACATCCTATAGTATTAAAAAGGATAACTTGTTTTCTTTCTTTTTTAGATTAGATTACTTACAGTGTGGAAACAGGCCCTTCAGCCCAACAAGCCACACCGACCCGCCAAAGCGCAACCCACCCATACCCCTACATTTACCCCTTACCTAACACTACGGGCAATTTAGCGTGGCCAATTCACCTGACCTGCATATCTTTGGACTGTGGGAGGAAACCGGAGCACCCGGAGGAAACCCACACAGACACGGGGAGAACGTGCAAACTCCACACAGTCAGTCGCCTGAGGCGGGAATTGAACCCAGGTCTCTGGCGCTGTGAGGCAGCAGTGCTAACCACTGTGCCACCGTGCCGCCCACTACTACAATAAGTACAGAAAAGTATGGCAATAATCAGCAAATGAGGCAGCAGCTGTGAGTAGAAACATGAAATGAACATTTCAGGCCCTTAATCAGAAGGGGATGGTGAGTGACAAGGTAAAAGGCAAGAGATGTAATGATAATGGTGTCAGAATTAAAGAGTTAAACTCAGTGCAGGACACCAGGATGCAGAATCAGTTTGAGGTGAAAAAAATGATAACGGCAAGAAGTCACAAGTATGAGTGCTGTACAGAACCTCCTAACAGCAACAGTAGAGTAAACATAAGTGGTGAAATAATAAGAGCTTGTCAAAAAGATACCATGACTATAATGTGCATTTTAATCTTTACATAGGCTGGAAAAATCAGTTGCCTAAAAACAGGCGAGGTATCACAGAATGCGTTTGGAATGTTTCTTAGACAGAATATTTTGGATCCAACCAGAAAGAAGGTTTTACTACGTGTAACAAAATCGAATTAATTAATAACCTCAAAGTAAAGGCACCCCTAAGCAGTGGTGATCATAATATGATTTAATTTTACTTTCAATTTGGGGGTGAGAAGAATGGGACCACAATTCACATTTTCAACTTACATAAATGATATACCTACATATGAAGGAATTAGGCAAGTTATCATTTGCCACAAGGGAAATTGAATAGAAATGTAGGGAGTATATGCTTCAGTTGTACAGGGCAATGATGTGACTATATCTGGAGTATTAATGCAGAGTATTGATCTCCTCATTTCAAGAAGAATGTAAATGCATTGGAAGCAGTTTAGGGAAGGTTTACTACTCTAATCCCTGGAATGCATATGTTGTCTCATGAAGAAAGGTTGGATGAGCTAGGTTTACGTCCAAAATTCAAAAGAATATGAAACAACTTATTTGAACCATATAAATCCTGAGAGGTCTTAGCAGATGGGTATGGAAAAAAAATGTTTCCTCTTCTGTTAGAATCTAGAACTAATGGATCATTGTTTAAAAGTTGCCCATTTAAGACAGAGATAAAGAGAGTTTTTGTTTCTCTCACTGAGAGCTGTGAGCCTGTGAATTTTCATCCTCAAAAGGCAGTGGGAGCAGAGACTTTGAATATTTTTAAGGCAGTGATAAATACTTGATAAGCAAGGCAGTGACAGCATAGTGGGAATTGACAGATTGTTGAGTACTGAAGTCGAGAGTGTGATGCTTCATCAAGAAAGGCTTTTGTCCAAAACGTCGATTCTCCTGCTCCTTGGATGCTGCCTGACCTGCTGTGCTTTTCTAGCACCACACCCTCGACTTGAATCTCCAGCTTCTGCTGTCCTCACTTTTGCCTTGTTGAGTACTAAAGTCAACCATGATCTTACTGAATGGTGGACCAGGCTCGACGGGCTGGGTAGTCTGCTCCTGCTTCCAATACCTATGTGCTTACATTTGAGACATTCAATAACAAAAGGGATGATGGTGCAAGGTGAAAGGGAATGACAGTGGGACATGAACCAAAAGGTGGGTCTAAAGAGGTAAAGGTGTAAATGGCAACAGCAGCATCATTGACAACTTTATGTGAAAAATTGAAGCACTGCTTACAATGTGAAGTTGTTGAATCCAGCATAAAGTTTGGAGCAGTGCAAAACACCTAAACAGAAAATGAACAGCATTTCCTTGGGCTTCCCTGGAGTTCCTTAAGCTTCATCAGATAGCTGAGTACATAGGCGCCAGAGTGGGATCTGGACTCTGACCCAGGTGTATCTTCTAATGTTTCCTTGAACATGTATTTTTAAAAAGAACTTTGTAAGATGGCAAGTACTCAATGCATTTTGTCAAGAACCAGAAAAGTATATTTGTTCTGCAGGAGCCTATCCCTTCAGTAGGCAAAAGTGAGGACTGCAGATGTTGGAGATCAGAATCGAGTGTGTGGTGCTGGAAAAGCACCGCTGGTCAGGCAGCATCCGAGCAGCAGGAGAATCGACATTCCTGATGAAGGCCTTTTGCCCGAAATGTTGATTCTCCTGCTCCTTGTATACTGCCTGACCTGCTGTGCTTTACCAGCACCACACTGACCTGTTGTGCTTTACCAGCACCACACTGACCTGTTGTGCTTTACCAGCACCACACTCTCAACTTATTCCTTCAGTATCCTATTTCAACTGAATTTTGACTCCAGTATTTTAATGGTCAGATTAATCAAAATATCTATGCTTACAGATCTTGCTGGGCCAGCTGACTCCTGCAATAAGACAACCTGCTCTGACAGTGGTGCTCTTCAGCTGGTCCTGTGAAGACGGACAGCAAACCATGGTGGCTGTCTTTTCTAATTTTCTTATCGACTTTGAAAACTCAGTGAAGTGAAAAATTGAAGCTCCTCCTGCCCCATGTTTTTGCATGGGCACATTGAGGTCCTACATGCCAGCAAATATGAATATAAAAAGTGTAAAAAAAGAGAGCATTGTTTACTTTTGAGGGAACTTATTTTTGATTTGGATTATTACAAAATGCTTTGCTGAGAATTACTAGCATTAGTAGTACTATAAATGAAAAGGAACCTAAATTGTGTGTGTGTGTTTTTTTTTAACATATCCTTCCACTACATTACACAATTTAACTAATTCCAAAAGAAAAATTGTATTGAGTTATAAACTCATTTAACATGACATATTTTCAAAATGAAAATCAACATATTATTTCTGCTTTTATTGTCTTGTTTCCTAATTTCACCACAGATATTTCACTTTCAGTGATGAGTGAGAAAGTAAACTGCAATTCCCTGCTGTTTGCAAGATACACCCTGCAGAGCTGGTAAATCTCACTAGCTATCCCACTGTGCTTATATAATTTAACCCTATTTGCATAGTATTATCTGGTATTGTTCAGTGACACTTTTAATACGAAACACATTAACTTCAGTTGCTTGAACACACCCCTACTTGTATGTACTTGAAGAATGACAGGACTTAAAACACTACAGAGACTCACACAGATCTGTCAGTTATCCATACCTTTAAAACTTGTCTTTATCTTTAACTGTTTGAATGACATCCTTATAATTATTATGAGAGATTTACTATCAATCTATTCTAATTTGAAAATGTACCAGACAACATCACGGCTTAGAGTTTGAAGATTCTAGACAAAAATCCTGTTGCACAATGGATTGATGTCCTAATAGACTAGCCAGTGTCTGCTGACGTCCAGCATCACTTACAACTGTGCATGTGTGCCAATTTGAAAACACCACATTATCGTGTGGAATTCCAAGAACACTACACCGAGGGTGTGGGAGAGAGTGAGGGTGATGAAGGGGGGAGGTTAAATGGGGGATGATGATTGGGACCATACTCACTTACTTCCCCCAATCCATTCACAGTCCTACATCTATCCATCCCCCATTACTGTCCTCAGCTCAGATGTAACCATGCCAAGCCTCGGGCCTCACTCCCTTGCATTAGTTAGTTATTGTGTCTATTTGATTGCAGCCATTTTTTATATACTGCTCATCCAGTCAACTTCCTTTAACTCTCCCCACATTTGATGTTCTCAGATTATCAAGAATTGCCAAATGATCAGCTAATCAAGGTAAAAGTTGAGAGCAATGGCTGACTTCCAAAATACCTAATATTTGACTGTTCACTTGCAGCGAACATTCCACATGCCTTATGGAGTCACAGACCCATACAGCACAGAAACAGACTCACCTGCATGTGATGAGTTTGTGAGCTTGACTGGTTATAGACAGACCAAGGGAAAAGGTCAGCTGGGTACTAACCCCTCAGTGGGTGACCTATCCCAGCGATCACGTTAGAGGTTGGGAAGGCCCACTTTAGCAACCAGGGTAAATCTCACCATCCATAAGACACTGCTTGTGCCTCACAACTATTAACAAAATTGATTTATATTGTTGAATGATGTGGCAGGAATTCTAATTGGCAAAGTCAATCAATGCATGAAGTTCATATACAGCACTTTGAGAAAGCAAATGTCCTTCTCTCACACTGTGCAGTGACTGTTCATTCCTACTGCTTTTGAAAGGCCTCTCACTGCATAACAGTGCCGCCCCCTTTCTCAGAGAATGAAACACTTATTCTGCTCACACCAGCCATTTCCATTTGCTACTTCAATGAGGATGGAAGGTGACACAGGTCACACTTGATGGAGTAAGTCACATACTCAGCCTCTCAGTCAAGGTGACCCCTCCAAATGTTCATCTTCCTTTCTTTCATGCCCTCCCTATCAACCTCATTAGCTTTGATCTTCCCCATATTCCCACCCAGCCTATTTATTACACTGCACATTTTCCCTTTTTACTCTTTGTGACACAGGATACAGTTTAATCGTGCCAAACCTAGTTCTGCATGCATGCACCCCCCTCAATTGAAGCCAGAGTGATAGTGACCACCATTAACCACCATTCCGCAGTACCCCTTACTTTCTAAGCCCTGTTATTGCCCACCCTTATATATTGAGATTCCTTCTGTACAATTATTGCCCCATTTCATCCCAGCCTGCTGTCTCCAGCACCCACTACTTGTTTTCAGTACAGATTCCATCATTCGCAGTAATTTCCTCCCACAACTTACTTCCCCAATGAAGTGGCCTGTGAAAACTCTGATGGACGTTCAGTAGACTAGACCCCCGACTGGCCATGGCCCACCCCACTGACTGACTTGGTACATCAGTCCTGACTGATGAATATACAGGTGTTTGACTGATCTCTTTGCAGCTTCCCAACCAAGGTACCATGAGTCCTCAGACTGGTTACACTGGACCTGCAGCACTGACCAGTCCACTCCCACACTGTAAAGATGCAGACTCCCCAGACCTTGGTCACTGACCATGTCTAAATTCCCTGAACTGATATTAGAAAATGTCCTTGACTCACTGTGCCAATACCGTCTGACTGAAAACTGTCTCCCTTGACCTGACTGAAGCCCACTCCCCTTAGACTTTGAGACAAGACCTCTTGCTTGAAGCAAATTCAGTGTCTTTGCTGCATGTGCTGCTGGCATATGGTGGAGGTACAGAATTGACATAGCACAGTGAGATAGAGCAACATATATTGGCTGATCATCACTAACAACTGTGACAAGCTGCCTGGCTTTGAGTCTGCACAAGGTGACACAGACAGAAGGAACACGAGTCTGTACGTTCAAATGAGGGAGAAAAGCACATAAAGTGAGGCAGGGCAGAGATGCTGTAAGCACCCAAGTCTGTGTAAAATGTGGGAGAAGTAAAAAAACAATGCTAGTAATCCTGTGATGCCCCCATCCAATCCAGGAGCTGGGCACTTGCACCTGCATGCATGGCCATGGCATTATAATGCAAGGGGGGCGGGGGGAGGGGTGCCAAAGCTCAGTATCGAAGTGATGTTATGCATTCTAAGTGGGTGCCACGAGAATGTGATGAGGCTGATGCAGGTCTGTGATAACCTTTGTACAAAGGGTGTGCACTTTCCATGGAGTGTACTCTTTGATGTTGGTGACTGCTATTCAAGATGGACGCTCAGAGAAGCAAGTGGCGAGTCAAAGCTGACAACTGTCAACTCTGACTTGCATATCGGGAGTAGTCTCCATCTTGTTTCTATCTAGTGTGTGGGAGAATAGGAAACTGCATATCGATATTGTGAGATTAGGTATTTATGACACATGACTGGCTGCACACAGGCTTCTCACCACTCACTTGTAGATTCTTATCTCACAGTTTAAAGCTTGGTTGCAGAATTGGAATTTTCCTTGACATCTAAAAAGTAATTTTTCCGATCTTGCCATATTTTCCCAATGGACCCACTATTGCCCACATGGTTCAGGGGCTGGGAAAGTTCTGCCCATGGTGTCAGTCTGCAATTGCACCAGATGAGTTCTCTCACCCAAGCATACGCTCTTCAGTTCACTAGTTATGAAACCGAGCTGTTGAGCGCATTTCTTGTGGAATTGTGTGGCTGCAGAGGCAGTATTTGCAACTCTCGAAACTTTCCAGCTTACACGTCTTTGGTGCCATTTTTATACTCAATTGCACAGCACTTCAAATGTTCAAGTCCCAAGCAGCCATTCACATTGTGGTGTTCAAGCCTCAATATTGAAGACATGGCCCTGAAGAAATAAAAGTGAGCTCCCTGTTTCACAGACAGAGACCTGTAGGTGTTGGTGGACGTAATGGTGAAGAATATGGCATTTCTTATCCTGATGGAGATCCACAGGAAGTTATATCACCAGACCAAGTTAGCCTGGATGTAGATTGCAGCTGGAGTCAATGCTGTGTCTTAAGTGATGTGGCGGAGGTAGGTGAATGGTCTTCTGTTCTTCACTAGGGGTGTGTCACTACATACACTCACCGCCCCCCCATCCCCCAACCAAGGCTCATGGACTACAACCTTCAGTAATTCTTGCATCATGCTGTTCTATGGGCTATCACCCACATTAACCTTCCACGCTACCAAACTCTTCTGCTTTTTGCACTTGTTACTCACTCATTGGACAATCCTCACTAGGTGTCCCGGTCCCACTTCTATCACACTGAATGTCTCCCTTTGGTTCATTGCAGGATAGTTTGGCACATTACTGAGCTGAGAGGTCAAAGATCTGCAGGCAGTGTGGTGATTGCTATCAAGTTCCACACCCAGTGAAACTCCCCAAAAGGGCCAACACTGAAGACCCCCAGTTCAGGAGGAAGCTACTGAATCCTTGGACGATGCTCCAACACAGCTTGCCCCTGTGCCCTCCAGCTCAATCTTTCACCACAGTGAGTAATCTGTTTGGTTTAGACTGGGGAGAATATTCTCGTGAGCATACCCTGAACACCTCCATAGCCAGACAAAGAAGAAATGCCCGGGATCTCTGACATTCAGGAGACTGTCAGAGACGGGGCACCTGCTCAACCTCAGGCAGAAGGGACTTCTCAGCCATTACTTTCTTGGTGAAACTGCAGAGGCAGGCACAGGAATATCAGGCAGGTTTGCCAGAAACACTTAGATGCTCAGCATAAATGACAGGGCAAGGTGGAGAAGACTCAAAATGGAAAATATTGAAGGTACATGGATGGTATGGTTGAAATCTCTTTGTAAACAACCTTTCACTTTTGAAAATATATGTTGTTTTGTAAGGTTAAACTGCTTGCTGTAGTTTAATTTTATTTTTTGCTACTGATTCTGACAGAGTCACGCCATGTGAGAGAAGAGCAGCCTTTTCAGACGATTCCATGATGATAAGAGCTGTCATGACCAAGCATTGCTCATGAACACCAGCTCTTTGACTGCAGATAGTGTTCAATATCAGTGATACTTGAACTGTGACATTGAGAACTGCAGCCAAGGTGTTGCATTTCAATGTGAACAATACTGAAGCTAAATACAATGTGCAGTTATTATACTGTGACCTGGCCTCCTCACATCACTCCACAGTTTCACTCACAAGGTGGATGAGAGTACAGAGTCAGCAAAGATGCAAGGAAACCTTCTTTCTGTGAATCAGCTTTAGAAGGGAGCACACTGTCATTCTGGGCTGGGAGTTATACGATGGGACCTCACATGTCCACTCTCCCTCATAGCATACTGGCCAGCTGAGAAAAACAGAAAACAAGTATTTCAGGGCAATGTAGCAGTTCACATGCACTCTGAAACCTTGAAGGGTTACCAGGGATTGAAGGGTCAAAAAAAGATTCTTCAGGATTCCTCTCAGCCTGGCAGTGATAATGCACAACATCTGGATATGATATCTTGACATATGACTTAAGATCTATTGTATCTTAGTCCTATGTGATGTTAATACACTGTTTTACTGATTGCTGCTCTTTCATGAATCACTAAGTCATATAGTCATACAACACAGAAATAGACCGTTTGGTCCAATTCATCCATGTCGACCAAGTTTCCCAAATTAAACTAGTCCCATTTGCCTGCATTTGGCCCATATCCCACTAACCCTTTCCTATTAATGTACCTGTTCAAATGTTTTTAAATGTTCTAACTGTATCTACATCTACCACTTCCTCTGACAACTCACTCCATATAGGAACCACCATCTGTGTGAAAAAGTTGCCTGTCAGGTTCTTTTTAAATTTTTCTCCTCTCACCTTACAAATATGCCTGCTAGTTTTGAGCAACCCTAGGGGAAAAAAAACCTTTATTATTCACTTTATCTATGCCCTCACGATCATCCCTCAGCATCCTGCACTCCAGTGAAAAAAGTCCCTGCTTATCCAGCCTCTCCTCATAGCCCAAACCTCCCAGTCCCAGTATCATCTCAGTAAACCCTTTCTGCACTCTCTCCAATTTAATAATACCCTTCCCACAGCAGGCGACCAGCAATGTACAAAGTAGTACAAAAGTGGCTTCACCGACTTTCTGTACAACTGCAACATGACATCCCAACTCCAATATTCAATGATATGAGCAATAAAGGCAAGTTATATGCACACACATTAAAGTGGTATCAGCTGAAATGATCAAGTATACAATCATGTGGATAATGAATAACACCAAAAATCAAGGACCACAGAAATAAGAAGAGCCATGTGCCCTTTGCACAAACCAAGGATTTTTGCCACATTAGCAATAGAATTGAGGAGTTTTGTGGCTTCGGAACATGCCGGGAGTGTTTAAAGAAACAGTTCCACAATGGTACGGATCACCAATCGTGCAATTTGCAGCCACCAGCGACCTGCTCTGCTTTACCTACCTGTTTTGTGCTGCCTAGTTTCCAGATGGGGGAGAAGAGAATTAGAAGTGGCATATGAGTTCAGGTTTTAATGAGAGGGAAATGCATGGCAACAAGGTAGTTATCAGTCAAGGGTAAGATTCCATTTAAGGCTTGAGGGGAAAATCAAAAAAAAATTTCTTGACTTCAAGAATTGAATTTTTCATTCTCACCACATTTTCTCACTTTTTGGGCATTACTCATGCCACACCAGGGAGAGGAAAGTTCCACTCAGAGAAATTTCAGAAGTTTATTTTTAATATTTTTAATTACAGTCTGAAGGAGTGGACTCCAAATTTGTAAAAATTAAATTTTAGAGCTAACAAGGTTGTTTAAAACATACCATACAATAAAAAAAAAACTGAATGGAAAAATTTTAAGTTTTTTCTGGTGAGTTTAGTGGTAACCCATCCCACCTAATTACAGTACCTTTATGTCCTTCAATGCTTTCAATGCTACATCCTACAACAAGATACTGTTGTAGGATAATTTCTGGAGGAGCAGGGGAACTAGAACAGCAACTTTGTGTCTTCTGTATTTAATACACATGTTGTGCTGCTGGGACGTGCCACCAAATTTATTATTGCTTGGTCTATTAGGAATTGTTGTAAAGTCTCACCTAATGTCCCTTAGTAAAAGAAATCTGCCATCCTTGCCTGGTCTGGTCAACATGTGACTCCAAAGCAACAGTAATGTGGGTAACTCTTAATTATCCTCTGGGCAATTAAGGTTGAACTGGCCAGTGACCCCACATCCAATGAATGAATAAAAAATAAATACATAATGGATTGTACTGATAGCCTCAGTGCTACTTATGGGTCAAAATCCAAATCTACACATCTCCAAAATAGTATATTGAACATATTAGTTATTTTTCAACGTTGGTACACACTAACCAAATCAGGTTAATTGCATAAGATCCATAGAGTACTGTATTCTGAACTTCATAGGTAAATTTTGCACACCAATACAAAATACATTCCCACATACTTTTAAGTCTTGCTCAAAAGCATTGACTTCATGGTTAACCTTCAACACAATGTTGAAAAATTTTTTGTGTGTGACATGTTTTCAATAAAAATGATCCACAGCCCTTCTGGGTCAATTCTGTCTCCAAACAGTAAAAGGTTTGGAGACAGTTTTTATTGAAGCTACTGCCATTTAAGAAATGGCTGTTTTACACAGTTCAGCTGTTGGTTTTACAGTTCATGTTCAAAAGCTAGCATTTATGTAATCAAGTGTATCTGGCAGAAAACCAGCTAGCAGATTGGTGAAATCATTGTTTGCATAACCTCTGAGGCTATCTGCCTTTGTGTGACATTTCTTACATATAGCAGATGGGGGTTTCCGATGATAACTGACATTGAGCGATGCACCTTTAAAAGTTAACAGAAAAGTGCTGACAGTCAGTGCAAAATAATGAATACTTGACATATAGTTTCTGGTATGTGACAGCATTTCAGGAGACAAAATAGTGCAAATTCAGAATGAATTCAATACACAGAGTAATGAATCCTCTAATTCTTCATCAAAGCTCCTTGTCTGACTATCAACAATAATTTGAGACTTTCATTCAAATTGGAATTAGAACTAGAATTAGATTTTATTGTCACATGTACTCAGTGAAAAGTATACAATGTTGCCAGTCCCAGCACCATCTTAGGTACAAAGGTACTCAAGTACAAAATCTTCAGTACAAAGTAGAAAAATAAAGGGACAAAGTTAAAAGTTAACCAGTTAACAGTTAATAGAACTAACAGTTCTTCTTAGTATTAAGTAGAAAAATTTTTAAAAGTTAGAATTTCAACAGTCTTTTTTAAGTTCTTACCCATGTTGAGCTTGATCTTCCTATGTGAACTTCGTCTCCTTTGTTTTCGGCCACTCTCCGGGAAACCATTGGCTGCCTGCTCTTGCCGCTGCCAACACTTTGGGGTCCTCTTCCTACATTGGGCTTGATCTCTTGACGGTCAAACTCCCAACCCATGGCTACAGCTATTGCCACACTCTGAACCACGATAAGCCACGATGCTGCTGGCAGCAAATGTTTCTGCTCTGGACCTGCTGAAACCGCTGCTGCCTTCACTACCCAGCTTTCTTCAGAAGGTAAGTAAGTAGAAAAAAGAAAGTTAAAAAGGAAGAAAAGTAAAAAAAAAACAAAAGAAAGAAGAAAAAAGGAAAAGAAATGCAGAAGGAGTGGACAGGCCTTATCCCCCGCTGCCATCTTGTGCATGCCTTGTTGTGTCTTGTTCAACAATAACGTGAGGTACACGGTTGCACTCAATGTAGTAAGTACTAATCACAGTGGGTATTTCACCTCCTCTTTCCTTATTACCTGTCCATTATGAAGTAATACTCTTCACTCATCTTGATTAGTGTAGCACTAGTAGGACTCGATAAATTTAACTTTCTCCAGAATGAAACAGCCTGCTTGATTGGCACCCATCCAACACCTTCAATGTGCATTCTCTTCACCGCTGACACACAATGGCAGCGCAACATTCATTGTAGTAATTAATCCAGGTTCCTTCAAAAGCACCTTCTCAACCTGGAGGGACAAGGGCAGCAGAAGCACGGGAACAGCTTCATCTATAAGTTTCCCCGTAGATCGCCCACCATCCTTCCCTGTCGCTGAGTCATTTTCCTGGAACTCCCTTCTGAACAGCACTGTAAGTGTCCCTCCGCCTCAATGACTACAGCATTTCAAGAACGCAAACCACCAATACCTTCCTGAAGTCATGGGGATGTGAAGTAAATTAGAAGGTTTTGAGAAGATTTGTAGCTCAGGTTGAGGTTCTGGATGTAGTATTGCCCCCTGAGTTGTAAGGTTCATTTTCAGATGTTTCATACCATACTAAGTAACATGATCAGTGAGCCTCTAGATGAAGCACTGGTGGTATGACCCACTTTCTATTTATGTGTTTAGGCTTCCTTGGGTTGGTGATTTAATTTCCTGTGGTGACATCATTTCTCGTGGTGATGTCATTTCCTGTTCTTTTTCTCAGAAGGTGGTAAATGACTACTGAGACCTCTTGGCATCATGGTAGCCCACAAACCCACCAACACACTAAATCAGCAGCTAATGAACTTGAAAGACCTTATACAGACAACAAGCAAAACTAATGTCATTAACAAAATACCTTGCAAGAACTGTAACAAACACTATATTGGATGAACAAGCAGAAAACTAGTCACCAGGATACATGAACGTCAACTAGCCACAAAAAGAGTTGAGAGTGTGTTGCTGGAAAAGCACAGCAGGTCAGGCAGCATCTGAGGAGCAGGAAAATTGATGTTTTGGGCCAGAGCCCTTCACCGCTGCCATTGTGTGTCCGCAGTGAAAAGAATGCACATTGAAGAGCTCTGGCCCGAAATCAATTTTCCTGCTCTTCGGATGCTGCCAGACTGGCTGTGCTTTTCCAGCAACACACTCTCAAATCGGATCTCCAGCATTTGTAGAACTCACTGTCTCCTAGCCTCAAAAAGACATGACCTACTCTCACTAGTATCCTTACATTCAGATGAGGAAGGACATCACTTTGACTGGGACAACACATCAATCCTAGGACAGGCCAAACAGAGACATGCACAAGAATTCTTAGAAGCATGGTATTCCAACTGGAACTCTATCAAGAAACACATTGACTTGGATCCCATTTTCCACCCCCTGAGAAAATGAACAGGAAATGACATCATTACAGGAAATGACACTACCTACCCAAGGAAACCTAAACACATAAATAGAAAGCAGGCCATACCACCAGTGCTTCATCTGGAGGCTCACTGAAGATATTACCTAGTATGGTGATGAAACGTCTAAAAACAAACCTTTCAGCTCAGTGAGCAAACCTACATCTAGGTGCAGAAAATGTTGGCCTAGTCATCAATATCAACAACAACATCCAAGAATGAACAAAAGATAGCACAATATTCATCAAATGGTTCAGGTCCAAAACCTATCCTATGGGGTTAAAGCAATGTTATGCAGGTTGTGCTTTAACTTCAACCACTTGATTACTGAAAGTCACATCTATACTTGCATCACTTTCGGACTCAAATACATCTGTGATATCTTCAGTTCTCTATGGTCCAGAAAATTCAAGTTCCCAAAAATATAGAAACTGGATACTTGAAGTAATTTAATTTAATCTAATCTAAAGCTTTTTTCTGGATTTCGTACTGTTGCAATTTAAATTTATAAAATGATCAACTTTTCTTTCTACTTAACATTTTTAGAAGTAGGAAATACATGGTGCATGTCCTGCCCTTATTTATGAAGCACTTAGAAATTGTTGGAAATATTCAGATAGTCAGTCATGAGCAAAATGTGCAACATAGTCAACTGCTCATATTTTATTTTAGTTTAATTTAAAGAGAAACATATACTTCATTTGATAACAAGTTGGAAGCAAAAGAAAGACACACACATTATGAAGATACGTGTTATGGGACAGCGATAAGCTAGTGATACTTGTTACTGGAGCAAGCCTGGAGCCGAGAATGAAATGACTGTATTTAAGAACTAAAAGAGAAACATATTTCAGCAGATAAAACATAATTTGTAACAGGACATCCCAACAACATGAAACTGCCAATAATTTAATGCTAATTACTGATCTCAATCCGCAAAGCCAGAAGAAAATGGAAAAAATCACACTGCTACAAGTAGGCGATCCTGCTCTGAATTTGTGGAAGGCTGCTGAGAGAGCTCGGGCCTGTGTCACACTTACAACCATCAAACCTTTATATGTATAACATGATATGGTGTGTGATTTTAAGTTTGCATAGAAGTCTCTCAGCTGCATCTCTCCACTGATTTTTTGTACACTGACATACATTTTAGATGCTGGAGAGTATACACATCACTACCTTGTATTCAAAACATCATTTCAGATACTCGTTGTTTCCAAATGTGCCAGGTTCACATAACACATAATATCACCCGATGTTATTAATCCTCCTGCAATTGACAGATATAAGTCAGTTACGGTTGTTCATTACATTGAGATCCAGGAGTCTAGGCTGTTACATTTTCGCATTCTCTCATCAGTAATTGAAAGACTCACACGTGGTCTCTGAGGAAACCTCTATGAAATCCACATTAAAAACAATTCTCCAACCAGGTCCTTTTCATTCTTCCTGCACAGCCTATATTTAGATGGATTTATGGAGGTTCCAGGATAGTTCAATTACAAGACTTTTGAGGCTCAGGAAGCCCATGAGATCCATCTCAGTTCATCTATCCAGGAATACCTCGAAGTCTTCCAATTATAACATCCAATAGCATGACTCTTAAGTGAATCTATAATTGTAGTTTTGAATAATGAAGTGGAGACAACATTTCATGTATTGATCTCTTGGTGTGAAATTAGTAACACATCTGACTTTCTAAATCAATTTCAGCATGATGCCCTTTCCCTAACTCATAATTCAGTTGAAAATAATTTGCTGCATTTTACTTTCCCAAACAGTTTAGCTCAGTTGGTGTCTGCTGGAGTGACATGAACAGAACAGGTTTAATTCCCACACTGGCTGACCTGACTAGGAAGGTCCCATTTTCTTAACCTCACCCTTCGCCTGAAGCATAGTGACTCTCAGATCAAACTCACCACTTGTCATCTCTTCCTATGAGAGAGCAGCCTTACGGCAACCTTACCTTTCCTTTTCCATGATATGTATTTGTAAGATTTATACTCAGGCACCTCTCAATCAAGACTGCAAAGTACAGATTTTACTTCTTTCCACCAGACTCAGAGATCACAAACTTCATGATCAATCTAGTAATTCCGCTCTTCTCTACTTCCAATATTTCAATGATAGCTCACATATATGTTTTATTCCATGGATACTGGTCTGGTTTTAGTGTATTGAAAGTTGGTCTTGGGAAATACAAATTCTAAGGTCAGTTAGCAAGTAAAACCTGTTCCTCTGGCTTTGCATTACTGTCAGCTTTTTCTTATCATTAACAATTAGCATATTTACAGCTCAAATCTCACATCCTGATGCTTTGATTACTTTTTTCTATTTCGCAACTTACAAGGGGCAAAGTTAAAAATCACACAACACCAGGTTATAGTCCAGCAGGTTTATTTGGAAGCACTAGCTTTCGAAGCATTGCTTCTTCATCAGGTGGAGCAATGTGGAGCAGAATCAGAAGACATAGACTTTATCGCAACAGGATTGCAGTGTCATGGAATGTAATATTAATCAAATTTAGCTTAACTTGCTTAATATTACATTGCATGACACTGCAATCCTGTTGCAATACAGTCTGCATCTTATGATTCTGCTCCACAACCACCTGATGAAAAGGCAGCGTTTCAAAAGCTAATGATTCCAAATAAACCTGCTTCTCTATAACCTGGTGTTGTGTGACTTCTAACTTTGCCCATTCCAGTCCAACACCAGCACCTCCAAATCCTTACAAGGGGCGACACAGTGGCTCATTAGTTAGCACTGCTGCCTCACAACACCAAGGAGCCAGATTCGATTCCAACCTCAGGCAACTGTCTGTGTGGAGTTTGCACATTCTCCCTGTGTCAGCATAGATTTCCTCCGTGTGCTCTGGTTTTCTCTCAGAGTCCAAAACTTGCAGGTTTGGTGGATTGAACATGCTAAATTGCATAGTGTCCAGGGATGTGCAGACTAGGTGGGTTAGCCATGGGAAATGCAGATTTACTGGGATAGTGGTTCTAGTTGGGATGGTCTTTGTAGGTTTGGTGTGAACTCGATGAGCTGAATGGTCTGCTTCCACACTGCAGGGATTCTATGAACTACATAAATCCAAAACAGCTTTGATTCAAAATTCAATATAAAGGCCACTGGCAAAACATATTTGGAAAACTGTATTGGTTAATTGTTTATTTTGACTTGTCATATTCATATGACCACTGATGCAAGTTGCTTTCATTTTGGAATAAGTAGACATTAAAACTGACTGATCAAAACATGGTATCAGAAGAGTCCAAATAAAATTGTATGAATCTTCAGGGGAGGTGTAAGAGAACCGGGGGAGGTCATGTCTTACCAACTTGGTTGAATTCTTTGAAGAGATGACCTGGTGTGTAGATGAGGGCCATGCTTACTATGTCATCTAATTGGATTCCAACAAGACTTTTGGTAAGGTCCCAGATGAAAGACTAGTAGCAAAGGTAAGAGTTTATGGAATCAAAGGAAATTCGGCAAATGGGTCAACAATTGGCTGAGTGACAGAAAGCAGAGGGTGATAGTTGAGGGGGGTTTTCAAATTGGAAGTCTGTATCCAGTGGAGTCCAACAGTGGTCAGTGTTGGGGCCCTTCCTGTTTGTGGTTTACATAAATGATTTAGATTTGAATATATGAGAGTTGATCTTTAAGTTCACAGATGATACAAAAATTGTTGGGAAGGTAAATAGTGAGGAGGATAGTCTCTGATTATAAGAGGGCTGGTCAGATGGGCTGATCAGTGACAAATGGAATTCAATCCAAATAAATGTGAGGTGATTCACTTGGGCAGGACAAACAATACATGATGAACAGTCAGACCATGAGAAGCACTAAGGGTCAGAGGAACCTTCAGTGTGCATGTACACTGATACCTCAAGGCAACAGAACAGGTAAATAAAATGGTTAAGAAGGCATATAGGATTCTTGCCTTTATTAGTTGAGACATAGAGTCTAAGAGCAGGGAGATTATGCTGGAACTAAATAAAGGGTTAAGCCACAACTAGGATATTGTGCGCATTTCTGGGAATCTTCATTATTGGAGGGATGAGATAGCACTGGAGAGGGCGCAGAAGCGATATACCAGGATATTGTCTGGGCTGGAGCATTTCAGTTATAAACAGAGATTGGAAAGACTGGGGTTGGTTTTCTCAGAGTTGAGGAGACTGAGATGGGCAAAATTATGGCAAGCACAGATAGGGAAGACAGGAAGAAAAGTCCCCCTTGATACAGGGATAAAATGACTAGGGACGGAGACATAAGGTAATGGGGTGGAAGGTTGAATAAACAGTCAAAGAACAAAGAAAATTAGAGTACAGAAACCGGCCCTTCGGCCCTCCAAGCCTGTGCCGATCCAGATGCTCTATCTAAATCTGTCACCTATTTTCTAAAGATCTGTATCCCTCTGCTCCCTGCCCATTCATGTGTCTGTCTAGATATATCTTAAATGATGCTAGCGTACCTGCCTCTACCACCTCACTGGCAATGCATTCCAGGTACCCACCATCCTCTGCATAAAGAACTTTCCACGCATATCTCCCTTAAACTTTTCCCCTCTCACCTTGAACTTGTGACCCCTAGTAATTGAGTCCCCCACTCTTGGAAAAAGCTTCTTGCTATCCACCCTGTCTATATCTCTCTTGACTTTGTAGACCTCAATCAGGTCTCCCCACAACCTTTGTCTTTCTAATGAAAATAATCCTACTCAACGTCTCTTCATAGCCAGCACCCTCCATACCAGGCAACATCCTGGTGAACCTCCTCTTCACCCTCTCCAAAACATCCACATCTTTTTGGTAATGTGGCAACCTGAACTGTACGCAGAATTCCAAATGTGGCCGAGCCAAAATCCTATACAACTGTAACACGATCTGCCAACTCTAGTACTCAATACCATGTTTGATGAAGGAAAGCATGCCATATGCCTTCTTGACCACTCTATCGACCTGTGTTGCCACCTTCAGGGAACAATGGACTTAAACACCCAGATCTCTCTGTACATCAACTTTCCCCAGGGTTTTTCCAATTACTGTATAGTTTGCTCTTGAATTAGATCTTCCAAAATGCATCCTATCACATTTGCCTGGATTGAACTCCATTTGCCATTTCTCTGACCAATTCTCCAATCTATCTATATTCTACTGCATTCTCTGACAGTCCCCATCACTATCTGCTACTCCACCAATCTTAATGTTGATGATTGGAGGTGCTGGTGTTGGACTGGGGTATACAAAATTAAAAATCACATAACACCAGGTTATAATCCAACAGGTTTATTTGGAAGCACTAGCTTTCAGAGCGCTGTTCCCTCATCGGGTGGTTGTGAAGAATAAGATCGCAGGACACAGAATCTATTGCAAAAGTTTACAGTGTGATGTAACTGAAATTATAAATTGACAAAGACCTGGATTGTTTGTTAAGTATGTCATCAGGGCACCTCACACCTTCAATGCATTTTCTGGGCCAAAATGGCACCTATTGTTAAAGTTCACTTGACAGTGTATCTAATAAAGTTCTGGGATTCACATATGAAAGAACTGAAACCAACATCCCCATTCTAAAAGATGAGAGACTTCACAAACAATCCAGGTCTTTTTCAATATATAATTTCAGTTACATCACACTGTAAACTTTTGCTACAAATTCTGTGCCCTAAATTCTTATACTCCACAACCACTTGATGAAGGAGCAGCGCTTCGAAAACTAGTGCTTCCAAATAAACCTATTGGACTATAACCTGGTGTTGTGTGATTTTTAATCTTAGGGTCATCTGCAAACTTGCTTATCAGACCACCTTTACCTTCCTCCAGATCATTCATAATATATATATATCACAAACAACAGTGGTCCCAACACAGATCTCAATGGAACACCACTGGTCACAGTTCTCCATTTTGAGAAATAGATGCTAAGAGGAGATATGAGGAAAAACGTTTTGACCCAGAGAATGGTGAGCATCTTGAACTCAGTGTTCTGAGAAGGGTCACTTGACTCGAAATGTTAACTCTGATTTATCTCCACAGATGCTGTCAGACCTGCTGAGATTTTCCAGCAGTTTCTATTTTTGTCTCAGGTATCTTGAACTCACTGCCTGTAAGATGGTAGAGGCAGAAACCCTCATAATATATAAGAAGTATTTAGATATGTAGTTGTGATGTCAAGGCATTACAACGTCTGCGGTCCAAAAGCTGGAAAGTGGGATTAGAATAGTTAGGTGATTGCTTTTGACTGGCACAGACACTATGGGCCAAACATTCTTTTTCAGTGGTGTACATCGCTGTGACTCTTGAACAACATGGAAGAATTATGATAGAATGCTATAGATTTGAAATGCTGAGTAAATCAAAATGTTTATGGATTTTCCAGTTCTTAATGCTGTGTAATGAATGATAATACGAGACAGATTTTGAACTTTTTCCAGTCTTAATGGCAAAATTGTGTAATGGTAACAAAGTGAAACAAGAAGATTGAACAAGTAAGAGAAACAATACTGACATCAATTTTGGAGAAAGAGTGCTAAAAGCTATATTGCATCCTAGATCTCACTGAAAAACAGAAAAAAAGTGACTGGAGAAATTTTGAAACTTCTTAAGACACATTTTGAACTCATTTCTTAAGTTACTTTAAAATGGTATGTGTTCAGCATGAGAATTCAAGGTAAGAGGAGAATATTGAGCAGCATATAAAATGTACTGAACATCGAGCTGATACTTGTGAAGTTAGACAATTGAAAGACCATTCCAGCGGAGATGGGCTTGACTTAGGGTTGACCTTAGTCATAAGAAATCCAGTCATGAGAGTGCATCTGCTGAGGGAAGAGAAATTTAGTCTCAAGAAAATTATTGACAGACACAGACTGTCAATTAGGAGAAAAGACATTAGACTGAGAGACAGTTCAGGCTAAACAGCAATGTAATGGAAATGTATATATGCATTGTGAAGGACATCACACAGAAGAAGAGAAAGCATGGTCAGCATGGGAAAAGCAGTGCTCTAACTGGAGTAAGTTGAATCATTTAGCATGTGTTTACCTGAGAAGAAGCAAAGCTATGACTGTAAAAATGCTACTTTTGGGATATCTGACCATGATTCTAAAAACTCACAGTACATCATTCAACAGTTTGTCATCATCAAGTCTAAAGCTGATAAATAGTTTGTGTCTGTTAGAATGTTGACTGCAGAAGGAGAGCATCAAGTGAATCGTAAGTGCCAGAAAGATACAAATGCTTTATGTAATATTATGAGCTTCACAGGTCTGTGTGAAGTGGCTGATGATGGTGATCAGACAACAAAGCCCTCACAGCTAAGTTTGAGGCAATATGATAGAACAAAACACATCCCAATTGGACAACTAAAGTTGTGGGACCAATGCAATGGGAAAACAATGATCTGGAATTCCAGGAATAGATATTTATTAAAATCCACTCATCTCAGTATTTTGTGTTGGACTTGAATAGGGGAAGTTAAAAATCACGCAACATCAAGTGATAGTCCAACAGATTTATTTGAAACTACTAGCTTTCAGTGCTTCTTCATCAGGTAGCTGTAGAGCAGGAAGGAACAGCGTTCTGAAAGCTTGTACTTCCAAATAAACCTGTCGGGCTATAACCTGATGTTGTGTAATTTTTAACCTTGTCCACCCCAGTCCAACACTGTCTCCTCCACATCTTGAATAGAGTAATATAATAGAAGAAGAGTATCTTATTCCAATAAAGCTTTGAAGAGACCTCACTACTGTATACCAACCATTGAAGAAACCTTCCAACAACTTGCCATGGCAAAGTCTTTAGTAGCTGTGATGACTGATATGTGAAACTAGATAAAGCAGTTACTTCACAATTATATTCAGAATGCTTTTCTGAAAATACAGACGGTTGCACATGTCATTTGAAATTTTCACAGGTTCAGAAAATATTAAATGCAGACAGCATGAAAGAGTCAGTGATGTTCCCTGAGTGAAAACTATTGTGGATGATCTGCTCGTCTATGTATGTAGAGGCACACTGGGAAAAAACCAGCACAGACCACAATCAGAATCTAATGTGACTGTTAGAGAAACTCACCAGTTGCTCTTGAAACTGAACAAGAAAAATTAGCATTGAAGATGCCTGAAATCAAGTACATTGGTCACATACTGACAGCAAAAGAGATTTCACTTGGATCTTGATAAGGTGAGAACTATTGCAGAGATGCTGCAACCAACAGATTTGAAAGCACTGCAATGGTTCATTTAATTGTGAATTATTTCGCAAAATTCTGCCCTAATTTGTTATCAGAGTGTGAACTTCTATGCTAGCTCATGCTAAGTGTGTGCAGTTGGACTTGGGCACAGAACAAGAATCAAACAATTACTGATGACAACATCAGTGTTGAGGTATTATAGTGTAAATCACCATGCAGTGATGACAGGAACTCAAATGCAGCAAGATCAACCAGTTACATTTGCATCCAGGGAATCAACACAGACTGAATGACACCACACACAGACTGAGCAAGAGTGCTATTGTTTCTGTGAGCATTTTAATTAATACCTGTTTGGGAGAGACAAAGTGACATTGGAGTTTGACCACAAACCACTTCAAAGAATCTTTTTCAAATTGTTTCTGTCAGCTGCAAAGTGTCTGGAAAGGTTGTTACTTTGTTTGCAGAGATATCATCTGGATGTGACATGCAAGCCAGGCAAGCTAATGTTCATTACTGATTTGCTATTGAGAACTACACTCCCTAAGAATAAAGTGGGGGATGCTGA